>NW_008804550.1:9318-14569 GCF_000145635.1 Gaeumannomyces tritici R3-111a-1 | reverse complement strand
TTTTAAAATGCTTTTTTTCGCCCCTTTAATGGGTTTAAATACCGCCGACATGCATTTACCGCTACCCGAACGCTTAAGCCCGTCCGTTATGCCATCCGGAGGTTTTTCCATTTCTTTTTCGGGCAAGCAATAATGTTTTTTACTACGACGTACGTTTAAAATACGGTAATTGCTTTGGCGTATCGCGCTAAGCATGCCCTTTACGGGCTTTCCGAAGTATGCTACACTTTGCATATTTTTCGGGATTTAAATATGTCGCATTATTAATTTAAAGCGTTTCCCGTACTATACCGTTCTTACCTAACTTTTTGTTTATAAAGCACGATATTTTACGGTTATTACAAACCGTTTACGGGTTTTTTTACGTTTTTCCCCGGTAACTAGCCGGTTCGGCACGTTAAAACATTTTTTTGGGCCATTCCTTTAGCCCTTATTACTTTTTTCTTATAACACCCCCGTCCCTTCCGGGTATTTACCCGCTAAGGTTCGGTATTTTCCTTATCCTATAAGTTCGCTTTTAATAAGCTTGCTTTATACGCTTAAACAATCTTTTTCGTAATATCCCTTTTTAAAATCCACGAATTTTCCGATTCGTTGTAACCTATCCATTTAACCAAATATTTTCGTTTCCGCAAAAGCCCTTTGTATTCCAGCAAGGCCTTTACCTTAAAGCGATCCTTTTTTTTCCTTCGATTTTTGGTTTCTTATTTTTTGGTTTTTCGCCGGGCTTCTTTTTAAACGCCCGCAACAAATTTGCCGGGAATATATTGTATATCCGGTAACTTACCGGAAGCTTTAACCGGAACGCCAAACCGGCTAACCCAACCATTTTTAAAACTTAAAAAGGTCCCAACCATTTGTCCAATAGCTTTTTCGACGGCCTTTTCATTTTAATATTCGCTGTATTTAGCAATACCCAATCGCTTACCCCGAAAAGCACCGGGGTTTTGCCTTTGTTATAGTACTTTTTGTACATATTATTCGCTTTTTTTAACAATTTTTTGGCTTGCTTTTTAATTGCCTTTAAAGCCCCCGCCCTAACCTTAACCGTTGCCGAAGGTTTTTTTTTAACCACCCGAAGGTTATAAAGCCTTCGTAGGTAAAACCTTATTAACAAAAACGCCGGGGTTTCTTGCAACCCCGAATGCACGCTCGTATTATGCACTTACGCTGCTAGGTATAATAGCAACGCCCAATCGTTTTGCTTTTCGCAGCAAAAGCACCGGAGGTAATGCTTTACTGCCTGGTTCGTCCGTTTCGTTTGCCCGTTAGTTTAAGGGTGGTATGCTATCGATAGCCTTTTTGCGACCCTTAGGTGTCCGGCAAAGGTTATTTAAAACCCGCTTATAAATAGCTTGTCCCGGTCCGATACAATCCTTTCGAGCGTTCCTAACAGCCCTTAAACGTATGCAAATAAAAGGCTCCCCAATTTTTTACTGGTTAATTTCGTAAACGTTAAAATAAAAAAGCTGTATTTGGTAAACCGGTTAACCATTACCAATATCGCGTCGCGCTTTTTGCCGGCTCCATTTACCGACGTTAAAAGCTTCCCGATAAAATCCATTAATAACTTTTGTCCCGGGCGGTTTGGCACGGGCAAAAGTGCTAGCAGCCCGTAAGGTACCTGTATTTTCGATTTCGTTTGCTGGCATACTTAATACGTCCGTACGTATTTGCGTACGTTTTTAGCCATACCCGGCCATTTAAACTGCCGTTTAAGCTTTTTTAAAGTTTTGGCCATGCCTTTGTAACCCCCCGTTGGGTTATCGTATTGTTCCCAAAGCATTGTTCGTTTAAACGGTGCTAAATTCGGGACCCAAATTTTCCCTTTGTACTTAAGCAAGCCGTTGCTAATTTTCCAAACGTTAAGCTTGTTTTTCCAGGTACCGCTTTAAACGAAATCGTTTTTTGCTTGTACTTTAAAAATGCGCTTTAATGTCGTCCTAGTATCCCTTTTAATAATGGTCGTCCTTACGTGGGCTGCCTTTCGGAACTTAGCTAACAAATCGCTTCGGAATTCCTTCCTTGCCTTATCGGCTTCCCCGTTTACGGGTATATCCTAAAAACGTTTTAATAAACCATTTGCGGGGTTCCGGTATCCTGGCTTCCATTTAATCGTAAAATCGTACTTTACTAAGTCCTCGAATTACCTTGCTTAGCGCTTTATTACCTTTTTTTTGTTAAAATATGGGTATGGTTTAAATGGTTAGTAATTACTTTAACAGTTTTTTGTAAGTAAGCCAGGTAATGCCGCTACTTTTCGAAAACTTTTACGATCGCTAGCAATTTTAAATTAAAAATCGCATAGCGCAACTTTTTTTATTGCAGCTTTTTCGATATGTAAGCCACCGGGTGCTACCGGCCGTCCTGCAATTGCAATAGCACCGCTTTTATCGCAAAAGCCAAAGCATCGGTCCGTACGCACAACGGCTTCGAAAGGTCGAAATGCACCAATACCAAAGCTTTCGTAAATAGCAGCTTCAATTTGCAAAAAGCCTTTTTCGCAATACTCTTTAAGTAAAATACGGTATCCTTGCTAAAAAAGTTTGTTAAAAGCACAATGATTTTCGCGTAACCCTTTACGAATTTCCGATAATACCCCGTAAAGCCCAAAAATACTTGGATATTTTTAACGCTTTCCGGTATTTTCCATTTTAAAATTGCAACAACCTTGTCCGGCAAAATTTTAACCCCGAATTTGGTTATTCTAAACCCCAAAAAGTCGATACTATCCGTTTCGAATTTGCATTTGGCCGGGCTAACGTAAAGCTTAAACCGTTTAAATCGCTTTAATACCGTTTTTACTGCTTCGCGGTGCTCTTTTTGTATTTTCGAAAAGATAAGGATGTCGTCCAAATACACAATGCAATTGCTATTAATCAATTCCCCAAGCGCTATATTAATAAAGCTTTAAAACGTTGTTAGGGCGTTGGCCAAACCAAAAGGCATTATTAAGTATTTGTAATGTCCATACTTGCAACGGAAAGCAATTTTCCATTCGTTTTTTTATCGGATCCGTATTTTGTAATAAGCGTTTTTTAAATTTAGCTTGGTAAAGTATTGGCTTTTAAATACCCGGTCGAATATTTCGTAAATTAGCGGGAATGTTAGCCGGTTTTTTTTGGTAACTTTATTAAAACCCCGATAATCGATACAAAGGCGGAGCTTCCCGTCCTTTTTTAAAACGAACAAGATTCCGGCGCCGGCGGGGCTAGTTAAATGCCGGATCCAACCCTTTGTTATGGCCTCGTCGAAGTACCCCCGGAAGGTTTTTAATTCCTTTTCGGATAAAGGATAAATGCTTTCGTGGGGCGGCATCGTTCTTTTTTCCAATTTAATCGCGTAGTTCCAGCCTGTATGTTTTAGCAAAGGGTTTAATTTATAAAGCTACGCATATTTTGCAATTATCCTTTTAACCCATTCCGGGAAAGCTCCCAGCCTTTCCCCGGGGTTTTTCGGGGTTTCCGGGCGTGCAACCGTTAGTACGGCTATCGCTTATCCCGATTGGATTAGCTTTTTGGCTATTTCCGACAAAATCATTTTAACCTTTTTAATGGTTACCGGAAACCTTTACTTTATATCTTTAAACCGGATTTTAATGTCCTTTTGTTAAAATTAAAGCATGCCCAACGTAATGTTGTACCCGGCCCGGGGCATTATTACGTAAAATATTATTAACTTTTGGGTTATTTCCCAATTATTCGTTACCCGAATTTTATATTCTTTTACCTTTAGCGTGGGCATGCGTTTTTTAATGTCGAACCACGCCAAATGGCCCCCGTTTGGCACCGGTATTTTTTTTGCTTCCATTAAAAAACGGCTATGCAACAAGTTAACGTCGTTCCTATTATTAACCAACGCTTTTAACTTTACCCGGCGACCGTTAATCCGTAAATACATTTCGGTTTTCCAGCGCGTCCTAACCGCCGGGGCGCACCCTTAGGCCCCGGTGCTTAAACGGCCAAATAGCGGTATCGAATTGGGTAGCAATATTTTGTTTTTTTTGGGGCACGCCGGCCGGATATAGCCCAATTCCTTACACCCGTAACACCGTACCTTGGGCCTTTTCCTTTTCGCCTTTTGTATGGTCGTTAGGGCTAACGGGGTTTCCGGGTTATCCGTCCGTATTTTGCATGCTGCAACGATATGGCTTAGCTGCCCGCATTTAAAGCAAGTAACCGGTTTTTTAAAGGCTAAGACATTTGTATCCCCCGGGGTCCCTTTGTGCGGTTTCGATATTATTTTTGCTTTAAGGGCTTTGGCTTGCAATTTTTTCATAATGTAAGGAAAGCTTTTAAATATTACCCGTTTTTAAATTTCGGGGCGAAACCGGTTAAAAAGCAATATCGTTTTTGTCCATTCGGGTGCTAATTTGGAAAGGTCGTCCTTTACCAAATCCTAACAAATCCGGAACGCTTCGAACGATTTGTAATCCTTTTGCTTAATAGCAATATTTCCCGCGAGCTTTTTAATTGCTAGCTATATCCGCAAATCGGGGTTTTTCGACCTTATTTAAAGCCACCGCAAAAAATCGGCCTAAATAAGCGATACCCCGGTATTTGGGTAATGCATTTGCTTATATTTTGTTTATTGTGCCCGTTAACGATGGTCGAAAGTGTTGGAAGTTATTTAAACTTTTACACGGTCCTTACCGTAGCGTCCTTTTTCGTTTTCGAAAATAAATTCGTAATCGTTAATGTAATGGGCGATGTTTTGCCAAATTGCCGATTTTTTAAACATGAAAGGCTTAAAAGTAACTTTGTTTTACGTAAAACCTTTCCGTCGCTTAAAGGTATTTTTTTTATTTTCGTTTAAGCCTTTATGCGCATGCTTCGACCTTTTATTTTGGATTTTCTGGATTAAACGGGCGCGCTTGTTTTGGGCTTTTAGCGCGTCGTTTATTTTTTGCAATTCCTTTACGGAAAGGTTTTCGAAATCGTCGGAAATTTGCGGGGCTTTTTTAGTATTTTGTTTCGGTAGCCCAACGGCCTTTTCCGACGTGCTCGACGTAGCGTCGGGCGTTATTGTGGGCGGTGCGAAATTGCGAATGCCTTTTTTAAACTTGCTCGATCCCTTTCGGTAATTACCCGGGCCTGCTCCCCAAATAAAAAAGGTGTAAAAAAAGGAACAATATGTTAGGGGTTAATCGGTGCAAAAGCGGGTAATTACCGGGTTACGGGCCGGATGCGGTATTTTTTTTGTTAAGCTTCCGTAAATTTTTTACCAAAAGTGCTATCGCCTACAAAAATTG
>NW_008804550.1:6366-7883 GCF_000145635.1 Gaeumannomyces tritici R3-111a-1 | reverse complement strand
CTGCCGGGCGGTTTCGCCCGTGCATTTGACGCTCCCCGCTTTCTGCCGGGCGGTCTCGCCCGTGCTCCTGACAAAAAGCTGCAGCCACGAGCCGGTCGTCTTTCTGACGAACCCAAGATCCACTACGGAGTTATCGCTTTAGCCAACAGGGTTATGAAAAACGGAAAGGAACGAGATGAGATTGCCTGGCTGCATTCGGCGCTGTGTTTCGAGATGGAGGCAGCAGGCATGATGGATAACGTCCAGTGCTTGCCGATTCGCGGCATTTGCGACTACTTAGATTCCCATAAGAACAAAGTGTGGCAGGACTATGCCGCTGCGACGGCGGCCGCATACGCAAGGGAACTTCTGGAAGTGATTCCGGCTTCATCGGGGGAACTTAGCCGGGCTAATACCACACGCTTTAACAACGCGAGCGAGCCCGACACTGCTGGTAATGAATTCCTTCCTTGACCCTCCCTTTCCCGTCCCTGCCGAGCACCATATTGACCGGCCACGAGCAGACGACCAAGCTTTAGAACGGCGGCAACGCTGGCTAGAATCCCTTAACTTCGCCCAAATCGATGCTCGGAAAACCACTATTCGAACCGCACACAGCAAAACCTGCCGTTGGTTCGTCCGTTACTCGGCACATCGGGATTGGCTCGACCCCGCAATGCAATCGCAAAACCATGGTTTCTTATGGATGCGAGGCAAGGCAGGCGCTGGGAAGTTAACCATGATGAAGTTTGTCTACTTGGAGTCGAAAAAAAAGGACGGATCCAACACCATGTCCGCGTCCTTCTTCTTCAACGCTCGCGGCGAATACTTGGAAAAGTTTATCACGGGCATGTACCGGTCCTTGCTAATGCAGCTCCTGAAGAGATTTCCGGATTTTCAATTTATCCTAGACAACACTGATATCATTCCGGCGAGCCAGCAAGACTGCCTTGACTTGGACGCGCTGAAGGAGCTTCTCAGGAGTGCCCTCCTAAGCCTTGGCCAGCGCTCCTTTACTTGCTTCATCGACGCCTTCGACGAATGTGACGAGCAGGAAGTCCGGGACATGGTTCAATTCTTTGAAGATTTGGCAGAGGACACGACCGAGGCTGGCATCCAACTCCGAATCTGTTTTTCGAGTCGCCCATACCCTTACGTCAGCACGCCCAAAGGCATCTTGCTGACCCTCGAGGACGAATCCGGACACGCAAAAGACCTGGCACAGTACGTCGAGAGCAAGCTCAAGATCGACGACCCCGTGCTCCGCAAAGACTTGCAATTGCAGATCCTGGGCAAGGCGTCCGGTATTTTCCTATGGATTATCCTCGTTGTGGATATCCTAAACGAAGAGGACGACGACGGCGGCCTCGCTTTCAGGACAAAGCTTTCGAAAATCCCCGACAAGTTGAGCGACTTGTTCAAGAGCATCCTGATGCGTGATCAGAAATCACCCGAACGCCTGCTGCTTTGCGTTCTCTGGATCCTTTGTGCAAAAACGACCATTGACTCCAGTCGAGTTCCGCACGCGCTGTGGGTGG
>NW_008804550.1:1670-5892 GCF_000145635.1 Gaeumannomyces tritici R3-111a-1 | reverse complement strand
AAAACGACCATTGACTCCAGTCGAGTTCCGCCACGCGCTGTGGGTGGCCTTGTTGGACCAACAGTCGGTGCAGAACGACCGCCAGGTAGACTCCGACGTCCCAGACGTCAGCAACATGAATGCCTGTGTCAAATTGGTTACGAGCTCCTCGAAAGGTCTTGCCGAAATTACCAAATCCAAGCAGCCAATTGTACAGTTTGTTTACGAATTAGTACGGGACTTCTTGGTAAAGGAATAGGGCTTCCAGGACTTGTGGCCTGAACTTGGATTCGAATGGGAGGGCCCCAGCCATGAGAGGCTCAAACGCTGCTGCACTACGTATCTGTCCCTTTCAGGAGTACAGGCGATCGTTAACGACCCCGAGGGCAGAGACGTATGCGACGCTCTGGCTTAGAAATACTCATTTTTAGAGTATGCCAGCCAGCAGGTCCTCCACCATGCTAATGCCGCTGCGTTTGTGGTGCCCCAAGACGAGTTCATGTCTCAATTCTTTGCTTCAGCTGGGATCGGGGTGGTTAACTTGTTCGAGAGGCATAAAAAGCGGCGGTATGGCGTTTACGCAACACCTATTTATGTCCTAGCAGACAGAGGGCTAGAAAACCTCATCCGCACACGGATAAAACAAGAGCCTGCTGCCCGCGCCCCTCGAGAAAGGTACGAGTATCCATTTTTCGCCGCATTGGCCAACGGCCACAAAAGCGCGGTGGCTGCATTTTTGGGGTTATCTTCAACCATCCGCGATGGCGTCGATATTACTGAAGGTTTAAAGTACAGGAAAGACTTAACGGGATACAAAGGCCAAACGCCGTTATCCTGGGCTGCCCAAAAGGGTAAACTGAGCATTGTGAAGGTGTTCGTCGACCGCGGGGCGGATGTCAACGCTCAAGAAAAGGATGGATGGACGGCACTGATGCTGGCCTCAAGGAGCGGACACGAGGCTGTGGCGCGGCTTCTCATCGACCGCGGGGCGGATATCAACGCTTAAGAAAAGGATGGATGGACGGCACTAATGCTGGCCTCAAAGAGCGGACACGAAGCTGTGGCGCGGCTTTTCATCAACCGCGGGGCGGATGTTAACGCTCAAAAAAAGGATAAATGGACGGCACTAATGCTGGCCTCAGGGAACGGACACAAGGCTGTGGCGCGGCTTCTTATCGACCGCGGGGCGGATGTTAACGCTTAAATCAAGGCTGGATCGAAGGATGGATGGACGGCACTGATGCTGGCCTCAGACAGCAAATACGAGGCTGTAGCGCGGCTTCTCATCGACCGCGGGGCGGACGTCAACTAATGCGGGCCTTTCAAACCAAGGATGCGGGCTTCGGAGAACGGACGCAAGGCTGTGGCGTGGCTTCTCTTACCGACAAACCGAGGGCTGCTGAGTATATCTTCGAACTCAGGCTTTTTAAGCACTTCCGGAGAACAGAAACCAGCTAGTGGTATTTTTTTCGTCGGTGACAATTGGGTTACCCGATTACCCGAGATGGACAGAACCTTCATGTGTGGCAGTTCATGGTTGTACACTTGTCTTAAGGCATGTTTTTGGTTAAGTAACATTCTTTCAGTTTGCTTTCGCTGAATGAGCTTTCGCTGAATGATAGGGTGAATGTTTTAATTTAATAAATGAAGGGCCTGGGAGTTATAACTGCTTTATACTATTGAGTTTACTAAGTTCTTGCCACTAACGTAAAGATACGTAAAGATGACGGTACGATCCGTGAGGTTGGTTTGGACAATGAAGCTTGCTGGCTGATCGGTCGCCAACATCTTGTCAATACTGGCCCAATACTGGCCTAAGCGCGGCTGTTGCATGGAGGCCCCAACATGTAAGTGGGCCGCGCTCCCGAATACCTGCCTTGTCAGCCACCGCATGTTCCCTCGAAGGAACTGTGCATGGGTACAGTGTGTGGATGGGTCAACTAAACCCTATGCTATCCGTCGTCACCCTGCAGATTCGGCTCGGCGAGACTTGCTGACAAGGCAAAGAAAAAAGCCCGCCACACACAACCAGTTATTGCCGCCTTTCCCGCACTTTCCGGGCTCGTTGGATCCTGCGGACGAAGAATGGGCTGTCCGCATTAAATATGACTTTGCTGAGCGCCTGAGCGCTTGAGCGCGTAGGGGGCCGCCTCCGCCGCCTCCGGGGAGGCTATCGGGGTCATCCCGCTGTTCCCGCTGCCCGCCGATCCCAGGTAGCGGCAAAGAGCTGTGGCGGTGCTACGGTGCTATTGACGAATGGCAGTAAAGTATTCTGTACTTCCTCTTCATTTGTGAAACGAACGGCGAAAAAGTCGTTCAACGGTACTTATGAACCCAGCGCACCACGGACATATCGGGAACATTCTACGCACCAAATGGAGTAACCAGCCAAGGAGCAAGCATGTCTTTTCCACCCCACGCTCCGCTTTAGAAAGTGTGGGCCCGATGCGGCGTGCTCCAAATCATCTTCTGCACAATGCATCTCCTCCGCGCTCACAAAATGGCCCTCCTGTGTGAATATCACATGAAGTATAAATGAATATCTGCTCTGTTCGCTAGCGATTTAACATACCCAGGTCCACATCACCTCAACCATCCCTAAATTCAGCCTCAAATTCACATTCAAGAGGTTATAGGAAATCCCTTCCTTTAAAACTGCTGCAGAATCTCAGGACATTGTTCGAGATGCGCAGCGGGTTCCCAAGTATTGTGCTTGTTGTGCCCAGGGTTAGGAATTAAGTCAAAAGTCATAAGTCAAATTCATAACTTTTGTAAGTAAGCCAGTCAAAGTCAACGGTGTAACTAACTAATAACTTACTTAATTTTTTTTGACTTACTTAATTGACTTAATTAGTCATTTTAAGTTAATTTTTGCATAAGTTTTTTCATAAATCCACATAATCTTTTGCATATTTTTGCAATTTTTTTTAAAAAAATTGTTTTATATATAAATAAAGTAAAATAAAATTATAATTAAAATAAATAATAATAATAAAAGTAATAAAATAATAATAAATTTAATAATTAAAAAAGTAATAAAAAAAGTAATAAAAAAAGCAATGACTTAAATTGACTAATTTAGTCACTTAAGTAAGTTATTAGTCAGTCAAAATAAGTTAAAGTTACCGCCGTAACTTTTTTAGTAAGTTAAAGTTACGGTAGTGACTTAACTTACTGACTTAATTCCCAACCCTGGTTGTGCCCATACCCTGCCCACTTGACCAGGTACTCCCGCCCCTCTTCTCCCTGTCTCCAGTCCCGAATATCCTCCATCTCAAAATACTCGTCGCCTTGAACCTCTTCAGCCGTAAAGGCAACTTTTGAAGGGAAAGCGCGCCCCGTCGAGGAAGTCTTCCCTGCCAGTAACTTGCACCGCGGGATTTCCGGTGCGCGGTCATTGCGTCCATGATTCGTACGGGGATTCCACGTGAACTCCACCTGAAAAGTCGCTGCGCCGTCTACCCAAACGAGCCTAAGGACCGCTTCAAGTGGCCATTCCTCAAAGCTTGCGAAAGCGGCCTCGATTGTCTCCCTTCCAAAGCGGACCCCCTTGAAAATCGCAGCTTGGAAATGCTGCGCTAACTCTGGCGGTGTTTTGGACCTTGGGTTAGCGGTGGTCGTTGAGCCTGTAGTGATGGGGAGTCGGTGCAACGCAAACGTGTTTGCCGCTTGGGCGCTATTCTGCGGGTTGTAGGGGCCGAAGTGTTTACCCTGCGGCGCTTCCCTCGTGGCGGCCGGACGACATCCTCATCCTTGCCTTGCTTGGCGTCACTTCCCGCAATGGGAGAATAGTCCTCCTCCTCGTCGGTATCGCAACAACGTCGACGTCGATGACGACCGATGTTGTGCTAAAGGTTGACTTGCTCCTGGCTGGCGGACGGCTGCATAGATGGCTCGGTATTGGCCAGCTCACTTTCGTTGCCGCTCTCATCGCCCGACAAACTTGGCATGCCTGCCCGACTCTCCTGCGCTTGCGGCGGCACAACAGAACAATCCTCATTCTGCTCTCCTCCGTCGTCCAGAACGAGAGGATGGCGGTGTTCTGGGTCACTTGTTTGAACGCTGTCGCCGCGGTGATCACGATGTCGAAAGAGGTGGCAGCTGCCGGACCTCTGTTGTAGATCAACCCCACGACCGGAGGTGGCGCTGCATGGGCTCTAGGGCTAAAAGCGTGGCTCGGCATCCGCCGGTTCGAGCTCGCTGGTGCTCTCGTCGTCCGGCAGTGTGGTATGCGTGCCCGGCT
>NW_008804550.1:0-1531 GCF_000145635.1 Gaeumannomyces tritici R3-111a-1 | reverse complement strand
TGTTGTGCTAAAGGTTGACTTGCTCCTGGCTGGCGGACGGCTGCATAGATGGCTCGGTATTGGCCAGCTCACTTTCGTTGCCGCTCTCATCGCCCGACAAACTTGGCATGCCTGCCCGACTCTCCTGCGCTTGCGGCGGCACAACAGAACAATCCTCATTCTGCTCTCCTCCGTCGTCCAGAACGAGAGGATGGCGGTGTTCTGGGTCACTTGTTTGAACGCTGTCGCCGCGGTGATCACGATGTCGAAAGAGGTGGCAGCTGCCGGACCTCTGTTGTAGATCAACCCCACGACCGGAGGTGGCGCTGCATGGGCTCTAGGGCTAAAAGCGTGGCTCGGCATCCGCCGGTTCGAGCTCGCTGGTGCTCTCGTCGTCCGGCAGTGTGGTATGCGTGCCCGGCTCTCCACAACTTGCGGCGGCACGGCAGGGAAGTCGATCCGGTCTTGGCTGTTGGGCGGCTGCAAGAGCAGTCCGGCATCGGCCGGCTCGGGCTCGTCGCCTTCGCTACCCTCGTTGTCCGCCTTGGCCTTGAGCGACTTGGCATCTCGAAGTCGACGGTAAAATGCAGATAGGTTCGGGTGGCCGGCACGTCCGTCGCCCTGACGACAAGACGACCCTGCTGCGCACGCGAGCGCATGGCGGGATGCCGGGGATGCCGGAACTGGTGGGTCGTACTCCGCATCTAAAGCTACAGGCGAGGCAGGCGATTCATCGCCTAAACCAGCCATGCTGGAAACCGAGGGCTCTGGTACGTCGCTATCGTCGGAAGCAGCGTCGACACTTTTGCCTGTTCAGACATGTCAACCTGTTGGCCTACCGAGAAATTCGAGATCCAGGCACATACCTATGCCAGTAACACGGTCGGATTTAACTTGTTGCGTGCATATAATAGAAGCGACTTAAAAGATGTGTCGGATCGGCCATCGAGATCATTAAACTCGTCATCGCTTGGGATCAAGATGGCATCGGCCTGTGACTTTCCAGCACTACCACGATGAGGATCGGGCGCATCCCGCGGCAGCGGCGGGTGCAAAGGAACCCCAAAGCTTGGTTCAGAGAGTTACCCCTCTGGAACCCGAAGACCACGGCTCGCAGGCTCGAGACTCGCCGCCACAAGAGGGACGTAAATCGGTTCTCATTTTTCCTCGGAAAACGTCGCTTGGCCGGCAGCGCGTCCTCTCTGCCATCATCCGCCTTGCCGTTGACAGACGCCGGATCTGCGGACACCCGTACGCGCTTGACGGCCGCCACTACTGTTTCTGGCTGTACCTGTGGCTCGATCCAGCGTCGCATTACATTTTGGGAGCAGGTTATTGGGCGGACCCGGCCACGGCTGGAATAAGCGATCAGTGCGATCAAGCTAAAACCACTGGATATATATGCGGGTGCTTTTTACCATGTAGGCAGAACGTTTGTTTGAGGGTCGCCGTAAGTCAATCTCGTTTTGCACTCTAGTCGGCCCACTAACCGACTGCATCTATCGCGCTTTATTCTATAAAACCCCAAAGTCACTCGGTTTACACTTCCGAC
>NW_008804549.1:4200212-4211478 GCF_000145635.1 Gaeumannomyces tritici R3-111a-1 | reverse complement strand
TATCGTTTTAATTATTATTTTTTATTATTGTTTTTAATACCGTTTTTATTATTATTTTTATTACCGTTTTTATTACTATTTTTATTACCGTTTTTACTATTACTTTTATTAATGTTTTTATTATTTATTACCTTTTTTTAATGCTTTTATTATTATTATTTTTAATATTACTTTAATTTATTAATTTATTATTTATTTTATTGCATTTTTACGTTAATAATAACTAATTTTTACATTAAAAATATTTTAAAATATTTTAAAATATTTTAAAATTATATAAAATTTATGTAAAATTTGTGTAAAATTTATGCTAAAATTTATGCTAAAAATGACTGGAAATAACTTGCTAAGTCATTTTAGTTAGTTAAAAAAAAAAAAGTCAGTTATTAGTTAGTTAGTTCGTTAACTGTAACTAACTTGACTAAAAAAGTTATGACTTTAACTAATGATTTTTAACTAAATTCCGAACCCTGTCGGGATCGCTTTCGTCGCTATCGGTACCTTTATTCCTCCCCGCGCCCCCGGCGCTACTATTCCGATAGCCGGTCGGATCTATCTTGGCCCGAAGTCCTTATTTTTTCGCTTGCCCTATAACCTGTGCGTCCACAGGCTGCACGTGCCTTCCGGCGGGCCTGCTGCACGTGGGCTTTCCAGCACGTGCTTATAAGGCTCGGGGGTAGGGAACCCCGCTAACGGGTCGCAAGTAACTTCGCTAGGGTTGTAGGGGTTGCAGGTAACTGCTGTAGGGCCCGTCGATAAGGATAAAGCTTTTGTTGCTGTGGGTTGCTTCGTTGTGGGGACCAACGATCGGAAAAACGTCGGGATGGTTCGGGGCAATTAAATCGCTTTGCACGTGCGAAACAAAAAACCCGGTGTCCCCGGCAGGATTCGAACCTGCGTCTTCCAAAGAGGACTTCCTGGCGCTGAACCACTGCGCCACGAGGATTTACTATTTCCATAAGCAAATGTATAACCGTTTTTTTAAATTTGCATTATTAATTACCCATTTATTCGTTAAAAAATAGTTACTATTTTTTGCAACGTTTTTTATCCAAAATATAATTTTTTTTATCGTTTTTAATAAAGCAATAAACCGTTACGCTTTTTAAAATTTTGGGTTTTTATCGGGATTTTAAAATATTATGGTACGGAATTTTTAAAACCTTTCCGGAAAATATCCGCAATTTACTCACGCTGTAAATACTTTGGTTAATATTGCAAAAAGTGCTGGGCTTATTGCTAATAACCTTTTGGTAAGGATTTTTATTAAGCCCGGGGCTTTTTAATTTTTAATACTTCGGATGGTTTTTATACCGTTTTTTGGGGTAATATCCCGGCGCATTAGCAAAATTTAATTTAAGGTTTTCCGGAACGTTTAACGTTTTTGCTATCGAAATTAAAAAAAAATCCTTTTTAGCGCTGCTTTTTTTTCCTTTTTTATTGCCGTTACCTTTTTGCCGGGTAGTTTTGTTACGGGCTAAAGGCCCGTATAGTAATTCCGGTTATGCCGAAATTACGCTTCCACAACCAGGCAGCGATTTTGCGGAAACTCCAGCCACACTTGCAACGTTACATTATAACGCTTTAGCTACGACTAACCGGTGAAATGGGTTTTTTTTCGCAAAAGGGGTTCCCGCTAAAAGCTTTTTTATTTTATTTTACCTTTTATAATAATATAAAAAAATTAACTGCATTTAAGCGTAAGCTGCAAGTGCTACGGTGCACACTTTGGTATTATGGAAAAGGCTTTGTTGTTGCATGAAAAGGAAGCTATTTGGATAAAGCGCTTTTGGCGCTTTGTTGTAATTTTGTAAGCGTAGCGTTAGCGCGCTGGAAATGCGGCTTTAAGTTTTTCCTTAAATATTTTAACGCGTACCGTAATAATACCCTATTATAAAACCGCAATTATCCCAATTGCGTTAACGTAATGCCCCGCGTTAATATAACGCTGCATATATAACCCCGTTTATTTAATAGCGTTTTTTTGCTTTTTGCGCACGGGTTTGCGGTATTTTGCTTACCGCTTTTTTAAAGCAAAATTCCCGTGTTGCGTTAACGTTTTTTTGTCCGGTTTTTTTTTTTTTTTTTCCCCGTTTTGCGTTACGTTTGTTTAAAAAAAATTTAATTATTATTACCTTTTTTTATTATTCCGATTTTTTTTAATTTGCCGGTTTAACGTTATCGTTGCTTTGTATTTTTATTGTTATTTCGTTTTGTTTTTTGTTTTTGTTTCGTTATATTAATTAATAATATAAACGCCCGCGAAATCCGCGTTGGTATGGTAACGCGCTATCCTTTTCGTATTGTTATTTGCTTTTTAACGCTTTATATGCTAATTAATTAATACAAAAATAACATTTTGGGCTTAATGCATTTTATTTAAAGCTTTTATTGCGTAAACCCGGGTTTAAAGCTTTAACACAACGGTAACGGGTTGCAACTTTATCCAAGCGTTTAATGCTATTAATATTAAAATTGGAAAAATAATTGTAACAAAGTACGTTTTATTAATTAAAATTTGCCGGCGCATTGCTAACGTTTCGGGTTGCAACCGTTTTTTTATATTAAAAAAAACCTTTGCAATTTTAAACGCTTGGCCGCCGTTTACAAATACTTTTTTCGTATTAATAACGGAACGTTGTTTTTTTTAGGTTTTGCCGGCACCGTTAAAAGCGCGTATATTTTGTTAAAAAATATTTGCGCGCGTATTGCGCGCATGTGCACCCATTTTATGCATGGTTTTAAAGCCGTTAACACCGCCGAATAGCGCTTTTATTGCATAAATAACCTTTACAACCGGCGTTAAATAAACGTTTTGCTAGCGTTTTTGCGTTTCGTTTTTATTTTATTTTTTATAAAGTTTTAATATTAATTTTAACCCGTTTTTTTGTTATTTTAACGCATTAACGGCGCGTTATTGCTATTTTGTTGGTTAGTATTTAGCCCCGTTATTATTCCTTTCGTTTCCGGTTTAACAAAACCGGGCGAAAATGCGGCTTTTTTTTTAATAATCCGAAATATACAAATTAGCATGCCGCTAAAAAGGTTTATATCCAAAAATATTATAAAATTCTATGTACCGTATAATTTGCGGTTATTGCCGGGAACGGAAGCGATTGGAATAATACCGCATATTTAACGGCGTGTTAAAATTTTTTGCTTGTAACGGGAAAATGCTTTAACCAATTTCCTAAAATAATGTTTTTTGCTTAGCATAAATTTTTGGTTTTTTTTTCCCCGAAAAATGTTAATAAATGTACCGGGAAAAAAGTAAAAATATTTTATTGTTATTATTTTTAAAAAAACAAAATAAAATAAGTTATTGTAATAAAAACTGGTAACGGCAAGCAAATTAATAGCAATTCGTTATTGTTATCGTTTTTAAAAAATAAAATAAAAAAGGTTATAATAATAAAAGCGGGTAACGGCAAACAAACCGTTAGCAATTTGTTATTATTTTTAAAAAATAATTTTTTAGGGTTTAAAAGTAATAATGCTTAAACGCGGCGTTTGGTCGTTTTTTTTGGTTTAATTTTAAGGTTTAACTAACGCGGCGCTTAAGTATTTCCAAGCTCGTGTTTGTTTTTTGCGCGCTTTAACGCGCGGCAATGGTTTGGCGTTGCGGCGCCGTTTTTTTGCGTTAATTTTAACTTACCGTTTGCGTATTGCCGGCATGCGGTACGTTATTTTTAAACCAAAATCCCGATAAAAAATTGTATTAATAACAAGTAAGCTGTTTTCGGGCGGCTTTTGCGTTTTAATGCTTGTTGTTTTTAACGTTAGCAAAACGCCGGGCCCGTTATGTTTTGTACAAATTGTGCCGCTTTTAGTTCGTACAACCAATTTGGTAATTTAAATTTATTTAAATACAAACGGTAATAATTCCGGATACGGTTGTTTGCTTTTTCGAAATTGCGGCAAAATTTTTAAATTAAAGCGTAAAGTACAAGCTATTTAATTTTGTATTAAAAGCTTTTCGACGTTTTTTTAAAATCGAAGATTTCATCGAAAACCCATTTTTTGTTGTTGTTATTAATATTTTTCCTTTTCGTTAAAAAAACGCCGGCGATTTTTGGTTATATTTTTTATTAATAACGTTTTATTTTGAAAATTTTAAATAATTTTGTTAAATTAACGAAATGTAAAAAACGGGGAATAAACGGTATTAAAACGGAAGTTTAACGGTTAAAATTCGTTTATAAATTTTAATAATAAAAAACGGGCTAATTTATTTATTGTTGAGCTTAAAGGTTAGTTTTAAAAATGTAATATTTTTCGTATTTATTTAAATTTTATTTTTTATTATAAACGTGCTTAAGTTAATTTGGTAACGGTTGGTTGCTTTTTCGTACCGTTTTTAAATTTTAATTGCTATCGTTTTAATATGGTTTAAAATTGCTTAAATTTTATTGGTTACCGTAAATGCATTGTAAATTTTCCGTTGTTTTGCTAGCG
This sequence comes from Gaeumannomyces tritici R3-111a-1, assembly GCF_000145635.1. Classification (NCBI taxonomy): domain Eukaryota; kingdom Fungi; phylum Ascomycota; class Sordariomycetes; order Magnaporthales; family Magnaporthaceae; genus Gaeumannomyces; species Gaeumannomyces tritici. The sequence continues at coordinate 4,207,023 of NW_008804549.1, read as the reverse complement.
TATCGTTTGTATTTGGGGGGCGGGTTGGTTTGGATTTTATAAAAAGGTTCCAACCGTAATTGGCAAAAAACGGTAATACTTTTATTATTTTTAATATTTTGTTATTGCTTGCAAATGTTTTTAATAAAAGCTAATTAACCCAATCGTTTTAGTAATAAAAGCAAAAATTGCAAAAATATTGTTTTATATACGCATTTAAAATTTCCATTTACCCGTTGGATTTTAAATAAAACGTTAATAAATTTTTTAAAGTAACGCTTAAACGTTATTGCAATTTCCGCTAAAAGTTTAATACAAATTAAAAGCTTTTATTAAATACAATAATTTCGAAAGTACCGTATTAACGGTACATTATTAATATATAAGCGTTTGTTAAGCTACCCGCATTTATAATATTTATTAAAATATAATGCTTTATTTTCGGTAATTTATTTATTATTATTAAAATATTGGTATAAATAATACCCCGGCGTTTATATAACGGCAACGAACCAATAAAATCCATTAATAAATTTGCTTATAATTTAAACAGGATTAGCAACGGTTAAAATAACCCGTTGGAAAAGTATTTCCTTTTTTAACCATTTTGTATAAATAACAACCCCAAACGAAAAAGTTAACGTTCCGGAAAAGTTTTAACCAAAAATATAATTTTCGCAAAAGGTTATATGTTTTGCTTTTTTTTTGCGTAACCGCCGGGTAATAAATTGTGCATTTTATGCAATATTTGCAATCGGAAAGTATCGTTTAAAAGGATAAATCGTTTTTTTCCAACGTAAATACGCCTTTAAATTATTTAACAATTGGCTTTAGCAATTTTAACCGTTTTGCGCAAAAGCGTTAAAAAGTAACGGGTATTCGGGTTAGCAAAACATCGTAACAAATTTTAATAAAGCTTAAACGCGAAATAGCTTTTATTAATAAATGCGTTAATAAGTTTAAAAAAATTTAATTGGTAAAAAAAAGTCATTAAAATTGCGCCGGCGTTTTGCTTGCTTACCGTTTTAAAAAAGGAAGATTTTGTGCTTATTAACAACGCGTTTATTTGCGGCGGTATTATAAAGCGTTAGTTTAACGCCGGGGGGTTAAAAAAAAGCGTTTGGCATAATAGCTATTTTTTTGGCTTATATACAATTTGGAAATTAAAATTATTAAAAAATTCGAATTAACGTATTTACCGCTAATTAAACAATTTAATTATAACAAAAAATTGCAAGTTTTTGTAATTTGTTTAAATTTCCATTAACGTTTCGGTTTTTAGTAATTTTGGTTATTATTTTTTAAAAGCGCGTACAATTGCAAGCAATTATTTATTGTAAATTTCGTAATTGCATTTAACTAGTAAATGCTTGGCTAAAAAAAGGCAACAGGCCGGCGTATTTTTAATATATTAATTTGGGATAACACCCCGCCCGTAGCCCAATTAAAAGCGTTTGCTTTTATAATTATTTTAAAGGCTAAATTATAATGTGCTAATACGATATCCAAAAAAAAGCTATTTTAAATTGGTAAAAAGCTGCTATTGCGTTAACGGGTTATTAACGTATTTATAATTGCTTGTTTATAAACAGGGTTGGGGATTAAGTTATTTAAGTTACTCGTTAAGTCAGTAAAAAGTTACAGTTTAAAGCTTAATATTAAATTAACTATTATAGTTATAAGTATAAAAATACCACCATTAAATACAGAAAACTCAGTTTTATATAAATAATATTTAAAATATTTAATTACGTAATTATATATTACGTAATTTGCATTAAGTCATTTTTTAAATCATTTTCAACTTTTTTTTTAACTAAATGTAACTCAATGCATTTTTACCCGCTTATATACCATTTTTAAGTAATATAAACTTATAATATATTTTCTTTTCCTATTTGTTTATATAAATACGAAGAAATAAACGTTTTACCTATTTTTGTTGATTTTAGATTTTATTGCAAAGTTTGACTTAAAAAATGACTTAATAACTTAATTGTAACTTAATTCCCAACCCTGTTTATACATAAATAAAAAGGTTTAGCAATAACGGAAAAGCTTTTAATAAATTATTAATAAAAGCTAACGAAATTTATAAAACGGTGTAATTTTTTAAGCGTTATAAATTGTTTTTATTAACGAATTGCTTTAATTTTTTATTTATTTATGCAAATTCCCGTAATAAAAATAATTAAGCTAAAATATTTGGTTTTTTATATTAAAAATTTGCACTTTCGGATATTAATAATAAAAATTTGCGTTAGCAAATTTTTAAATAACCAAACGAACGTAACGTTAATATTTCGCTTGCGTTTTGCTATAAATAAAAACGTTATCGAAATATGTTATAGCGTAACGGTTTAATGCGTTTAATAAAATGCGGTTAATGTAATATTAAAAAAAGTTAAAAGCGCTTGTTATGTTAAAATTTGCTATTAAACATTTAAAAAGGCCGAATTTGGTAATAAACGTTATTTTTTATTTATTTTTTGGGGCGATTCGGAAGCGGTTAAACGCTGCAATAATATTTAATTTAATAAAGTATTTAGCTTTTAAAAAAGGATCCAATGTTTTTTTAACTAAAGGAATAGGATATTTATTTTTTACGGTAACGTTATTTAAGCCCCGGTAATTAATACAAACGCAAAATCCCTTTTTAAGCTTTTTCGTTAAAAAAAACCGGGGCAATCGCTAGCAATATATTATTGCGTATAAACCTTTTTGCTAAATGTTTGTTTAAATACTTTTTAATAATTTGCAGCTTTTTTGGAATATAAGCTTATTGTAATGGTAAAAAGGCGTTTTGCTTGAAAATAGCTCGATTTTGTAATTAAAAAAGCGATGCGGTAACAATTTGTTAACGTTTTAAAGGACAAAGCATAACGCTAAATTGCAAAATTCGTAAAAAAAGCGTTTTAAAATTTCTTTTATTGTAACGGGGGGCTTGCTATCCAGATATTTTTAAATATTATTATTGGAAATTCGCCGAAAGTGCGGTACCTTTTTAACCCAATTTTAAAATGCGGCTAAACATAATTCCAGCTTATTTTTAAAAACTTTATTAAATAAAGTTAAAATAAAGCGAAATTTTTTTATTAACGTATTGTTAGCAAATTGGTTAGCGCTTATTAAAAGCATTAAAAGCTTGGGGCGGGTTTAAGCGTAAAGCTTTGCTATGGTTGTACGTTCGAATTATACGCCTTTTTGTTTGCAAAATAATATAAAATTTAAAGCGTTAAATATGCGTATATTTGCGGGTTTGTGCCCGTTATCGTTGTTTTTTAAGTAAATGCCCGCCGGGTTACTAACGTTTGGGTTTAATTCCGATAACGTAATGCCGTGCATAATTATTAAACCCGTTATTTAATTAATGTAAAGGTTATGGTAACGTAATTATAAAAGCTTTAATATAATGTTAAAGCCTCCCGTTTTTAATAGCTAAATGTATATAATAAGTATTCCCGTTTAATAATAATGCTGTAACGTATTTTAATGGATTTGCAAAAATAACCCTTAATTTTGCCGTTCGTTAATTTTAATAAAATAAGCTTAAATAAAGCAAAGCGTATCAAATTATTAATATGCGCAAAAATATTATCGATAAACGTTGATAAAAAATATCCGGTATTTAAAAAAGTACGGTACGAAATTGGCGGCGTTTTTTCGGTAAAAAGCTTATTGTAAAATAAAAAAGTAAAATTGGGTTTTATTAAATATAAATATACGTTTGTTTTTTTAAAAAAATTGTTAGCAAAACGTTAATGGCTTTATAAAAGCAATTATGCTTAAAAAAATTTAGCTTTTTTTTTTATGCAAGCAATTGTTTGGTAATTTGCTTTGCCGCAATAAAAATACAAATAATTGGTGCATTTATGCTTTTTTTTAAGCGTTAGTAAAAAAAGGGCGGGTTTTTGTTGTAATTTTATGGAAATTTATAACGTTTAGGTGCTGGTTTGGTCCTAACGTGTGCTAGCGTTAAGGTAGCGTACCGGGGGGTAAGCGTTAGCGTTTTGCTTGCCCCAAAAAACGTTATTAGCAATATTATTGGTTAAATTCCGGAATAAGCTTATTTACCGTTCGAAATTATTAAATTTTGGGCGTTTTACAATTAACGTAATGGCTTTATGCAATAAACGGTTAACCTTTTATTTAAAAGCTGGCACGCTTAAATCGCTAAGCAAATTGCACATATTGCTAAGTTTAATAAAATTGCTTATAAAATTGCCGGAAAAAAATTGCTTTAAATAAACAATTTAAAATCCCGGTTGGTTTTGGCCGTTATATTGGTAATAACGTAAATTTAATCCAACGTTTTAATAACGTTTTAATAATTACGCTAATTTGCTAACCATTTAAAAACGGTATCGGCGGTTATAATAACCTGGTTAATTTTCGGTTTTATAAAAGCAAAAGCATCGTTGCTTAAATGTTAAAAAAGGAAAAAATGCGTTTTAATAACGTTAAACAAAACGGTTTAATGAAGTTCATTTGCATTTTAAGCAAAAAGCGCTAATTGGTATAATATTTTTGCTGCTGGATTTGGTTTATTTCCGTACTTTTAAAAATTTCGAAAATAACGGTCCGGGGGCGGATTGCTAGCGATAACGCGGCGGCCCCAAAAGGTTGCGGTAAAAAAGGCCTATTTATAGCTAATGTAAAAATAACTTAGTTAAATAATTGCTAAATTTAAATTTAAAAATTGCAAATTGTTATTTTGTAATTCGAAATTATAACGTTAACGGCGTTAGCGTTTTAACAATATATTATTATTAATTTATTAACGGTTTAAAAACGGGTTTTTTATAATTTTAAAAATAAATATTACGAAAAAAAAAACCGCTTTTGCCTCCCCAACCTCGCAACGGGAAAACGCCATTAAATACAGCAAATTTAACATTAAATTTAAACTTTTCGCTTTCGGTTCGCTACCGGACGTATGTCCGCGCGCGAGCGCGCTTCCGGCGCGGTTGCTAGCAGCGCCAGCAGCCCCGAAAGCGGCAAAACGGTTACCGACCGCCCTAAAGCTAGCAATAATACCATTATAACCAACGCTTTTAACCTTTTTCCAACGCGCACCCGCATTGCAAATTTAAAAAACCAATTAATTAAAACATTAAAGCTTTTTGTACCTTTCGGCAATACCGAATTAATGTTTAAAATTGTAAAAAAATGGATTAAAGCCGTAATAAACGCGTTCGAAACGCGGTTTTGCAACCATTGCAATTATATGCCCAATTACTTTTGCATTATAAAAAACGAAATTATTGTTAAAATACGCAACGCCCGCAAGCAAACCATTAATTATATTTCGATTTTAATAACCGGTTTGCCGCAAAACGGTTAAACCGGCAATTACCCGCTTACAATCCGCTTTTACGCATTTTTTAATACCGGCCCCCCCTTTTAAAATATATTTCCGCGCGTACCAAACGCGAAATTACCATTTTAACTAAAAACGTTTTTTTTTAAATTGCAAACCGCATACCCGTTAAAATTACCATTACATTAATTAAAAAGTTCGGTAGCAACGTAAAAGCAACGCGCAAGCTTTTTAACGGTAACGTGGTAATTTTATTTTATATAACCGTTATTAAATATACGAAAAATACCGCGTAAATTACCAAAATATTCGGCAGCAAAGCAATATACCAAACCCAAATTTATAACGTTATAATTAAAAGCATTTAATAAAATGCAATTAACGATAACAATATTTTGTTGCACGAATTTAAAGCGCATAATATTGGGGCCGAAATTAATTTTATTTATATATAAAATGCCCGGCAATTAAAAGGATACGCTACGGTATTGGTTAAAATTATATCCCCCGTTGCAATTTAAATTGCATGCAATAATAGCTTTATATTTAAAAGCAAAATTTTTAATGTTAAACCGTTTGCAACGGGAGCAAAAGCCGTTTAATGTTACAAATGTTACGGGTAAAAATATAAATTAAAATTTTGCAAAAAAGCGGTTTGTTACCCGCATTACGCCGGGCCGTTGCATGGCAACGGCAAAACCGGGGAATTTTTGTGCCCGTTGTACGGGGGTTAATTTGTTGCAAAAAAAAGCAAACCGAAATGTTGCAATTGCGGAAGCAATTACCCGGTTTTCCAACGAACGTGCCCCGTAGCGAAAAAAAAAATTAAAAAGGCCAAAAATACATTTTTAAACCGGCCGAAACAATTTGTTTTAAAAACGGGAAACGAGCGCGCATTTTAATCGGACCAAATAAGCCATTTTGCCGTTTATACCTTCCCGTTTTTTGCATTTATCCGCTTTTTACTTAGCCCCCCCTAGCCGCTACAAAAAAAGGACAATTTGCTTAATTTAAAATTGTTAACAAAATGCAAACGGGACGGCTTTTTATTAAAAATAACGAAAACAAAGGAAAATTTTTTAACCAAAAAACGAATAAGCAAATTACGAAAATTTTGTAACAAAAAAACGTTAAACTTTTTTAAATCCGCTTTTAGGATAAACCAATACTTTACAAATCCAAATTTCGCCCTTTTCGGCCTTAACAAAATAACGGAAATAAAGGGAATAAATAAATGCCGGGCCGTTAATAACCCAACGGCATTTAATAATACCGCGGTTACCAATTCCAATTTTGCCAATGCACTAAATTACAAAGCCCTTTTTTTTCCCTTTAATTTACCTTTATTTTAACCGCTTGCATTTTAGCCAACCCAATTTGGCTTTACACCGGTACCGTTTAACCTTTTTGCAACCGGAATTACGTTTACTTTTAGCTAGCCAATTAACGATAATAACAACGTATAAAATTAATTATATTATATTAAAATATGGAAAAAGGCAAAAAAAAAAG
>NW_008804549.1:4154021-4200011 GCF_000145635.1 Gaeumannomyces tritici R3-111a-1 | reverse complement strand
TTTAAAATTGTTAACAAAATGCAAACGGGACGGCTTTTTAATTAAAAAATAACGAAAAACAAAGGAAAATTTTTTAACCAAAAAACGAATAAGCAAATTACGAAAATTTTGTAACAAAAAAACGTTAAACTTTTTTAAATCCGCTTTTAGGATAAACCATACTTTACAAATCCAAATTTCGCCCTTTTCGGCCTTAACAAAATAACGGAAATAAAGGGAATAAATAAATGCCGGGCCGTTAATAACCCAACGGCATTTAATAATACCGCGGTTACCAATTCCAATTTTGCCAATGCACTAAATTACAAAGCCCTTTTTTTTTCCCTTTAATTTACCTTTATTTTAACCGCTTGCATTTTAGCCAACCCAATTTGGCTTTACACCGGTACCGTTTAACCTTTTTGCAACCGGAATTACGTTTACTTTTAGCTAGCCAATTAACGATAATAACAACGTATAAAATTAATTATATTATATTAAAATATGGAAAAAAGGCAAAAAAAAAAAAAAGCAATTTTCCTTTTTATAGCGATAAATAATATAATATTTTAATTATTTAAAAGCCGGAGCGTAATTAGCACGGAAACTTTTTGAAACCGTACGGTTGCAATTACAAATTTATTTATTACCAAAAATTTAATTTTAACGCAACATTTTACGTGCATAACCGTTTCGCCCCCAAATCGTAAACCGCCCGGTGCGGTTATAATTGGGCTTTAATTACAATTATTACGCCGAAAAGCTTATTAAAAATATATTTAATATATTTTTTAAATTTTAAAGCAAGCCTTAATTAAGTAACGTTTTTTATTATAATTACTATTTACTTAACCCAAAAATATACAATCCTTACAAGCAATTTTAACTTTTATTATTTAATTTGGAATTTATACAATAAAAATAACGCAAAAAACAAAACCTTTTTGGAATTAGCACGCCGCAAACAATTTAAATTGGCAACGCTTTACGGGAAAATTACGAAAAGGAAACGAAAGGAAAAAAATAGCACAATTAATTACGCTTGGGTAACGCAATAATTCGAAATAAAATATTTAGGATAAAACAATACGATAAAAAAGTTTAACCATTTGTTTTAAATATTTCGCGTTTTTTTTGGACCGTAGCAATTCCAATTTTAATAAATTAAAAGCTAAAAATGAAAAAACGTTAAATTAATAAAAAAATTAGCAAAAGTTAAAACCGAAATGGCCAGCAAATTAATAACGATTGGGGATATGCATAACGCCGAAGCCATAAACAAAAAAGCTAACAAATTAATGCAATAATTAACCCAATTTGCCAACTAGCTGGCTTTACAACGGAAACCAAGCCATTTTAACAAACGCGCTTTTTACTGGATACAAAAATTTAACAACTTTTGTAAAAAAGCAAGCCGTTTGCAACGCGCTTTTATTAAAAATAAAACGTAAATAGCATAAAAAGCGTATAAAGCCGCGAACAAAGCATTTGTTAAAAAAAAACGCTAAATAATGTTTAACCATTAAAAAAGCGTTATTTTCGTAACGGGATAAAATACCAAAAAAAACGGCGCATTTTAGAAATTCGAAAAATTGGCCCGTTTAAAAAGCTTTTAAAAAAAAACCCGAACCGGTTACCAAATTTAATTAAAATTAAAAAAACCCGAATACGCTTTGCAATTATTAAAAAAAAAAGCCGAAATTTTATTATTTAAGTTTTTTCCAAACCCGTTAATTAACATTTTTAATATTAACGAAATCGAATTTCCGAACCACTTTTTCCCAAACCCTTTCCAAATGCCTATTTTCGTTACCCCGTAAAACATTATGGAAGCAACGGGCCGTACCAAACCGTAAAAAGCTACGGGTTAAAACCATTTTTCGAACGGGCTATTTAAAGCCGCCGGATTGCCGGGCGCAACCGCTATCGCAAAATTTGCTAACGCAATAATCGTTACAAGTTATTTCCTAAAACGCTTTAAAAAGGCTTTTACGGTAATATTACCCAAACCAAACAAAATTATCGTAAAAAAAAAACAAATTAAAAAATAAAAGTTTATCGTTTTGTTATTATTAATTTTAAAAGTTATTAAATTAATTATAACGAAGTAAATTGCTAACGAAACGGAAAAAAAAGGCATTTTTTCCAACGGCTAAATGGGCAACTAACGGGTTAAAAGTACGGAATTGGCAATTTAAAAAGTAAAGGAAACGGTAATTGCAATATGGAATTACGGCGTTACCGCGTTGCTATTACAATTTAACTTATTCGAAATATTCGATACCGTTAACCATTTCCAATTGCTAAATACGCTAAAAAAATATAGCTTTTTTTTATTAATTATAAAATGGGTAAAAAAGTAGTTAGCAAATAAAACGGCCATTTTGCAATTTAACGGCAACATTTCGAACCCAATTTTAATTCGAACCGGAATTTCCCAAAAAAATATTTATTTTTTATATTTTTTATTATATATATTGCATTATTATATAAAAATTTTAAAAGCATTTTAAAAATTTTCGTTACCGGTTTTGCTAACAATACTAACCCATTAATAATAAAAAATACCGTAAAAAATATGGCCCGCTTTTTAAAAGCAGCTTAGCCAAAATGCAAAGCATAAACAACCAAATACGGTATAAAATTTAACAATACCAAAATCGAATTAATCCATTTTAGCAAAAACGAAGATTTGCCCGTAATTTAATTCGGCGATACAACGGTAATTTTTAGCCAAACGGTTAGGTTTTTTGGGGTTTGGCTAAACGTTCGCTTTAATTTTAAAAAATATATTAAAAAAGCAAAAAGCAAGCAAAAAAAGCAATAATTAATATTAATTCGATTTATTTCGTTAACGTAAAGCAATATATTTGCAAAAAAAAAGCTTTTTTATAACGTAATATGCCGTACGGCTTTGGCATACGGCGCAATAGCTTTCCATATAGCTATACCGGCAACGGGCCGCCCCAAAAGCGCCGTTAAATAATTTTAAAAAAAATAACGCGCGTATTTAAAAATTATTGCCGGGGCTTACAAAGCCATTTTGCTAACCAATTTCGAAATTAAATGCTTTACTTCCCCAATCGATTTGTATTTAAACGAAAAAGTATTAAAAGCAAAAAAAAAATGGGAAAAATTTGGAATAAAAAACGTAATCCGGACCGGTACCAATAAAGTGCAGCAATATTTTCGATAATTGGAATATTGTAAAAAAACAAAAGTATTACACCCATTTAGCTTGGCAAACAAAAATTGGTAAGCGCAAAAATGGAACCCGTTGGAACCTTTTGGATTTAAGCTTGGCCCCGCCCCGGCAATTACCTAAAAAGCAACCAAAACGAAAGTTAATGCCAAAGCACAAAAATTAACGAACCGAAAGCAAAAAAAAAAAAAAAAAAAAATTTAAAATCGAATAAAACGTTAAATGCAAAAAAATCCGCGTTATAGCAACGAAAGCAAATTTATTCCGGTTTGCAACCCCCGCGGATAAACCCAATTTCGACGGTTTAATGCTAAAAATATACCAAAAATTTATTAAAGCTTAAAGCGCGATAGTTATTTAATTAAAAACGGAAAAATTGGGATTAAAAGCGTTTTTTTAAAATAAAAACGTTTTCGATATGCATACGCCCCGTTGCCCGTATAAAACCGGGCAACGGGAAATAGCATTTTATTTATTTGTTAAATGCTTTTTTTATGCTAAATGGAAAATAAATTTGGGCTAAAAAAATATAAGCTACCGTAAAGCGTATTTCGAACGATAATAGCAAAAAATAAGTACTATTACCGGAATCGATACGGACCAAAACGGCCCCTTTTTGCCCCCCTTTTTTTTATTAGCAATACGTTTAGCAATTAGGATAAACAAATTTAACGATTTTAAAATGGTAAAAAAAAATAACCAATTAAAAACGCAAATATTAAAAAAACGAGCCGTTCCAAATAAATAACCCAACGCCGAATTAATAACCGGATATAATTATTTTAACCACCAACCCAATATGAAAAAACTACGATTACACGCCCAATTATACCCAACAACATTTAGCAGCAAATTTGGAAACGAATTATTGCTTTATATGTTTTAGCGCGTGCGGATCCTTTCCCGCGCCATTTCCAGCATTTGGTTAAAAAACGTTAAATTGTTTTTATTATTACTTTGCTTTACAACCGCTATATTTAATTGCTTATATAAATTAAAAAGTATAAAAGCAATAAAAACAATATTACTACCAAAAAAGGACCGGCATTTATTAATTGCTAAATTTGCGCAAAAGCAAGCTTTTTAACCTTTAAATCGTTAGCGATTTCCGCAGCATCGTTAGTACGCAATAAAGCGTTAAAAGCTTTTAAAGCGTAAAAAGCAAAGGTTTAAAGCATTAACATTATATTGCCGGAAAGGAACCGTACGAATTTCGAACTAGCAATACCGGTACTTATAAAAACCCCGGCGCCAAAAAGGGAAGGCATCCGGAAACGGTTAAAAGTAAAACCAATATCGGTAAGTACCCCGAATTTGTTAAACCCGTTTTTATTAGCACGCCGGAACGTATAAACCTTAGCAACCAATGCGTTGTAAGCCGTTTAGCACCGCATTATACCGTTAGCAAATTAATAAAGCATAAAAAGCCGATAAAATTAAAGCAATTTACCAAATATTTGCGGCAATTATTTAACCCGAAATTGCGCATGTTTTTAGCTTTAAAAAGCGATTAGTAATATTTAGCAAAAAGCACGGCCGCAATACGAGCTTTTTTAATGGCAACGGGGTAAAATTAAAAAAAAATACGTTAATAACCCGGTTAAATAACGGAAAGGAAAAAGGAAAAAACGATTTACCGTATTATACCGGATATTTTAATTGGTACAAAAATAATAAAATAATGCGTTTATATTTGGAAAAACCAGCAAATTAACAAACAAAAAAATTACCCGGAATTATAAAAAAAACGAACCAATTTTAAAATAACAAATCGCAATTTTGCTAAACCGTTTTTTCCCGTTTTGCTTTTTACCCGAATTATTAAGCAAGCAATTAAAGCAATTTACGCAAATGTTACGCGCAAAATTAAATAATTAGCTAAAACGCAAACGGGAAAAAAACGAAAAAAGCATTTACGTTATTTAATAATAAAACAAAATGCTTTTAAGGATTTTCGTTAAAGCATTTATCGTTTTACGGGTTATAAATTTGTATTGTTAAACGAAAAAATTAAATTAAAATAAAAAAACGAAAACGATTTGGCGATAAAAGGATAAAAAAAAACAAATTATGTAATTAACGTTAACCCGCGCGTTGCCGCCGTTATTATTGCTAGCGTTAAAAAAACCGTTATTGTTATCGAGCATTTTTACCGGGGGAATATAAAGAATAAGCCGGGCAGGAAAAGCGTTAAAAACGACGGGATCGGAAAAAGGAAAAGCAATAATTACCGCCCGATTATTATTACGAACGTTATTACCGCCGCGGTTACCGCGTTTGGCAAAATTGGCTTTGGCCGTGCTTTTTTTTTTAAAAAAAAAGCCGTTAATTAACATTGCAACCAATTAAAATTAAAAGTAAAATTAAAAATGGCCGGAAACGAAAAGAAAAAAATATAACCAAGCGCCGGAAATAAAAAGCGCGTTGGAAAAAATTGGAACGATAAAAATTAACCAAAAGCGATGCGATAAAAAGGTAACGGTTAAAAAAGAAAAAGCATTGCATTAAAAAAAAAAAAGCTAAAAAAAAAGGTAAAAAAAAGGGAAAAAAAAAGGAAAAAAAATGGAAAAAGGAAAAAAAGCAAGCAAAACAAAAGGAAGGTACCGGCGAAAAAGCAACCTTTTTAAACCCGCCCAAAGCCATTACGCCGGCGAAAAAAAGCACGATTACTTTCCAAACATAATTATTTACCCTTAACAAAATTACAAGCACCCGGATGGTAAATATAAAAAGTACCGTTACCCCAACGAAAGCAACCAAGCACCGGGCCAATAAAAATACGTACAAAAACGTTAATAAAAACGACCGCCGATACCCAATTATATAAAAGGAAATAACGATAAAGGACGAGCTATATTATACCGAATACAAACCGCACCCGGAAGCATAACGCGGGGCCGGAAAGCGCAAAGCATTAACCTTACGCAATAACCACCCGGCTAGCTAAGCTTTTGCTTATTAACGGCAATTGCCGGAGCCACCCCAAAGCAATAGCGCTTTTTTAAAGCTACATTTTTTATACGTTTTTTTTATAATTTTTCCATATATTAACCCTTACTTTTACTTTATTATTACACCCTTTTGGCCGGGGGCACAAAAACGCTTTTTTGCCGAAGCATTTATTAGTAATTAAACGAATTACAATAAACGGAGCCGGCGGTTTAATACCGACCCGGCACCGGTTCGTAAGCGCAGGGTTTTCTTTTTTAAGCCAAACCTAAGGGTTTCCCCTACGCAACACTTAGCAATAGCATTAAGGTTTTTTTTATAAACAAAATAAAGTATAAATAAATAAAATAAATAATTTTAAAAATATATTTAAATTGGGCTTAAGCTTTATTAAAGCGTTAATATGTAAAGCAAAAAGTAAATTGGAATAATTATTAAAGTTGCTTTAAACCATTTCGTATATAAAATGCTGGGTTAATAGTAAAGCAACGGCATTCCGTAAAAGCGTTGCTATTAAGCGCGAAAAGCCCGTTCCGGGGGCGTTAAATGCGGTAATTTGCTAACAAATTGCATGGTTAAAAAAGCTAAATCGAAAAAAGGGAAATATATTTTCCCGAAATTATACGGCAAAGTTTGGGTTAAGGCGGGTATTAACGTTAAATTAATTGTAAGCGAAAAAGTATGCTACCGTTTTACGGGAGTTTTAGCGGAAATGCATTAATTATTAGCAAAAAAAAACGGAATATAACTAAAAGCAAGCTTACTTTTTAATTAATATTGGGTTCCGAAAATTTAAAGTGCAATAAATTGCTACGGTGCATATTTTGGTATTATGGAAAAGGCTTTATTGTTGCACGAAAAGGAAGTTATTTAAATAAAGCGCTTTTGGCGCTTTGTTGTGGCTTTGTAAGCGTAACGTTGGCGCGCTGGAAATGCGGCTTTAGGTTTTTTCCTAAGTGTTTTAACGCGTACCGTAACAGCAAGCGCAAGCTTTTTACATATATTATTACCCTTTTTTTTAAAAAGCAATTGCATTAAAACTAACGCGGGTGCGTTGCAACGTTACGGAATGTAACCAACATTTAATAGCTAACCTTTTTTTAATTCCGTATTTTACGATACTTATAATAGCTATTATATGTATTTATACGCTATTATGTTTATAAAAAAAACCTTAATGCTGCGGCTAAGTACATGCAAATGGGGGAAACCCTTTGGGTTAAGCCTAAAAAGGAAAAACCCTATGCTTGCGTTCCCGCTTTTCTGGCGGTGCGCTTCCGTAGCGGTATTAAATCGCTTTGGTTAACGCTTACTTTTTTCCACGCTCGATTGCTCGTAAAGGCTTTACCCGGAAATTAACCGTCCTTTTGCGTGCAGCCCCTTTTGCAAAAGGCCGATAAAGCCGCGTCCTATTTGTTTGTAATTGGTTGGTTAGTTCGTTATTCGATTTGCCAAGCTAGCCCTTTTGCCGGAAAGTTACAAATTGGGTTTATTTCGGTTAAAAGGGTCCTTTGCCGGTTTTTTTGCTTAAGCTTGTCCAAAGCGTTTAAAGGGCCCTTTTACGCATTTAACTTGGTCCTTTTAGCACCCGGCCCTTTTTTTTCCCGTTACCGTTTTATTGGCTTAGCCTTTTGCGTTTTGGGCTATTTGGGGCGGTAAGGTTGGGATTGGGGCTAAAAGCTGCAAAAGGGTTAGGGTTTGTAGCTAATATTTAAAAAAAAAAGGGATGGTAATCGAATTCGTCGGTTTGTGCGTGCGCTTGTCGGGGGTAAGGTTAGGCCCTTCCAAAAGCTTTCCCGTTACCTTTTCTTTAGCTTAACCTTTTGCATTTTGGGCCTTTAAAATAATGCGAAAAGGGTTAGGAAGGGTTAGGGTTGGAAAGGTTGGAATCGAATTAATTATTAAAATTATTAATTAATTGTGCGTGGGTAAAAATTAATTCGGGCGAAGCCCGTTAGCGGGGCGGCCCCTTTCTTTTTCCGGCCCAGCAAAGCGGGCGGCTAAAGAACAAAAAGTCCTTTGTGGTTTTAACGGGATTCGAACCCGTGGTTTTGGCGGAACCGGCCTAGTGCAGAGCCACTGCACCACGAAGCTTTATAATAGCTATTATAAATTTAAAAGTAATTACGTAACAAATTAACGGAATGGAAAAAATAATGGTTTTTTAAAAAGTACGAATTAACAATTGCATTGGAAAATTATTTAACGAGCTCGAGCATTTTTACGTATCCAATTAATTTAGCAAGAAAACCCCGGCAAGCACGCCCGTAGCAAGCGCCGAAAGAAAACGCAAATTTAAGCTTTAAAAATAAATAAACGTTGCGTTTGTTAAGGGCATAAAAAAAAGCGGGTTAAAATTTTTGCTATAGCTTTAACCGTTTAAAAAAAATCGCGGTTAAGTGCAAATTAATTTGTAATTATACGTTATAAAATTATAATTAATACATAAAAAATTAAAAGCTAAAAGGGTTGTTAAACGGCCATTTTTATGTTGCTAAATATTAAAATCCAATTTTAAATGCAAGCATTTGCAAACCGTAACGGTAAAAACATAACGTTTAAATTAAATATTTTTATAAAATACCCTTACCATATTTACAAAAACTTAAAGCGTATTAAATTTATCAAATAAAAGCTTTACAATTTTCGTTAAAGCTTAATCCCGTTCGTAAAATATTATTTTAAATTCGAAGTGTTAATGTAAACCGCAAAAACGGATTAATTTAATGCTATTTGCATTTTAACCCAATATTTAATTGGCTTTTTAATTAAACGAAAAATGCTAACCATTAATTACAAATAAATAAAACGCGTTTTGGTATTAATTGCCGAAAAAAAAGATATACGTTGCGTTTTAAGCAGGGCTTGGAATTTAATTAAAAGTTATTAATTAAAGGTATACCTTTTTTTTAGTTAAGTTAATTAAAGTTAACGGGATATATATATATATTTATTTACCCCGGCCTCGTGGTGCAATGGCTCTGCACCAGGCCGGTCCCGCTAGGACTACGGGTTCGAATCCCGTCGAAACCACAAAGGACTTTTTGTTTTTTAGCCGCCCGTTTTGCTAAGCTGGAAAAAGAAAGGGGCCGCCCCGTTAACGGGCTTTACCGGAGTTAATTTTTACTTACGCACAAGAAACCAATAATTCCAACAATTAATCCGATTCCGACCCTTTTTAACCCCGACCCTTTTTAACCCCAACCCTTTCCAACCCCCCCTCGCACCATTTCGGAAGCTTAAAATGCAAAAGGTTAAGCCAAAAAGGAAGTAACGGGAAAGCTTTTGGAAAGGCCCAACATTACCCCAACGAACGCACGTACAAACTAACGAATTTAATTACCATCCCTTTTTCTTTTAAATATTAACCACAAATTTTAGCCCTCTTTTTGCAACCCTAACCTTAACCAAATTATTACCGCCCCAAATAGCTTAAAACGTAAAAAGCTAAGCTAACAAAACGGTAACGAAAAAAGGAAAGGCCGGAAGTTAAAGGGGCTTAAGTTAAGTGCGTAGAAAGGCCCTTTAAGCGCCTTGGACAAGCTTGGGCAAAAAACCGGCAAAAAATCCCTTTAACCAAAATGGACCCGATTCGTGGTTCCCCCGGCAAAAAAGCTAGCTTGGCAAATCGAACAACGAACCAATTAACCAACCACAAACAAGCAAAACGCGGCTTTGTTAGCCTTTTGCAAAAGGGGCTGCACGCGGGAAAACGGTTAATTCCCGGGTAAAGCCTTTACGAACAGTTAAGCGAAAAAAAAGTAAGCGTAGCCAAAGCGGTTTGATACCGCTACGAAAGCGCACCGCCAAAAAAGCGGGAACGCAAGCATAAAGTTTTTTTTTTTTAAGCCTAACCCAAAGGTTTTTCCCCCATTTGCATATATTTAACAGCAGCATTAAAGTTTCTTCCATAAATATAATAGCGTATAAATAAATAAATAAATAATTAAAACATTTAACAATTTGTTAAAATAATAACAAATTGTTAAAAGCACGGGCAAAACCGCCCGGCAAAAAAAGGGGAAAGGGGCGCTGGCAGCCAGCCGGGCACGAACCCTTTTAAGGACGTGCCGGCAAATTGCCGGTATTGCGGCCAAAGCATAACGGCGAAGCTAAAAAATGGAATAAAATTTAAATTGCGCGAAAGCGTTTGGAACGCGGGGAATTTATAAAATCAACCCCGCGTGCCCGAAAAAGCACGAAAAAAAGGAAATTTAAAAAAAACAATTACGAAAAAAATAGCACTTTTGGTAAAAAAATTACGAAAGTTTAATAAAAAAAATACCGCATCCGGCCCGTAATTTGGCAATTACCCGCTTTTGCACAAATTAACCTTTAATATATTATTCCTTTTTTTCCATTTTTTTTTTATTAAAAAAACAAGCCCGGGTAATTACCGGAAAGGATTAAGCAAACCCGCGGAAACCATTTGCAACCCCGTACCGCCTATAATAACGCCCGACGCTACGTCGAGCATGTTGGAAAAAGCCGCCGGGCTACCGGAACAAAATACCAAAAAAACCCCGCAAATTTTCAATAACTTCGAAACCCTTTTAATAAAAAAATTGCAAAAAATAAATAACGCGCTAAAAGCTTAAAGCAAACGCGCCCGTTTATTTTAAAAATTCCAAAATAAAAAATCGAAGCACGCGCATAACGGTTTCGATAAAAACAAAAAAAATACTTTTAAGCAACGAAAAGGTTTTACGTAAAGCAAAATTACTTTTAAGCTATTAATGCTTTAAAAAATTCGTAACGTAGCAAAATATCGTTTATTATATTAACAATTACAAATTTATTTTTAACAGCAAAAAAAGGCGTTATAATAAAAACCGTATAAAAGTTTAAATAGCTTTTAATATTTTTAACCATTAACGGCGGGTACAATAAACGAAATATAAGCAAATATATTATACGGATATTCGGTTACCGTTTATTTGGGCCAATTTTTTGCGGTAACTTTAAGCGGGATCGAAAAACCTTAATTTGCAAATATAACAAACAATTAAAAAGCTTGCGGGGAATATTGCTATTAAACAAAAAAAATATAAATTGTTTATAGCATTTTGGATTTGTTAAAATTTGGTAAAAAGCGATTTTTCCGAATTAGCATTTAAATAAACGAAAACGATATTGCTTTTTAACCGTTTCCGCCCCAAAATCCAAAAACGGGTAACGCTTAAAAGCTTTTTTTACATAATAAAAAATTTGCAAACAAAAGCTTTTAAAGCAAAAATAATATCGGAATAACCCAAAAAAACACCGGAAAATACAATATTCCAATTACTAAAAAGCCGGTTACTTGTTACAAATGCGGGTAATTAAGCCACATTACCGCGGCATGCAAAATACGAATAAATAACGCGAAAACCCCAACGGCCCCAACGTTTACCTAAAAAAGGCCCGGTTAAAAAAAAAAGGGAAAAAGCTAAAGGTACGGTATTATAAATGTAAAAAGCTAAGTTATATTTGGCCGGCGTGCTTTAAAAAAAGCAAAATATCGCCGCCAAATTCGATACCGTTATTCAACCGTTCGGGCATTAAAATTTAAAAATGCGCCCCAGCGGTTAAAACGCGCTAAAAAAAACTAAAATGTATTTTAAAATTAACGGTTGCCGGGCAAAATTAAAAGCATTGGTTAACAACGAAAGCAACGTTAACATAATGCATAACCGTTTGCTAATAAAAGCAAAAAAAATACCGGTGCCAAACGGGGGCTATTTAACGTAATTTAATACCAAAAAGCGCATGCTTATATAAGGAAAAAAAAATGCAACACCCAAATAACGGATAGTTAAAAAATAACCCAAAAATTAATGGTAATTTACGTAATAATGCTTTGAAATGGGTACAACGCTACGTTAAATATACTTTAATTTTAACAAAAGGGTATTAAAATCCGGTTTGGGGATATAAAAAGGAAATTCCCGGTAATTACCAAAAAAATTAAAATAATTTCGTTAAAAATAGCTAAAAGCTAATTTAATTGGAATAAACGATAACCGTGCTAACGGTTGCACGCCCAAAAACCCCGAAAACCCCCGGGAAAAAGCTGGAAGCTTTTCCGGAATGGGTTAAAAAAATGGTTGCAAAACATGCGCAATTTTATAAATCGAACTTTTTGCTAAAATATACAAACTAAAATTACGCAATCGAATTGAAAGAAAAACGATGCCACTTTACGAAAGCATTTATCCTTTATCCAAAAAAAAATTAAAAACCTTTCGGGGGTATTTTAACGAAATTATAATAAAAGGTTAAATCCGGCATTTATAATTTCAAATTCCGATTCCGTTAATATCGCTTTTTTATAATTGTTATTATCGGTATTTTTACCCACGTATATTAAAGGGCTTTTTAATTTATGAAAAGTTTTAAGCATTAAATATGTAGAATTCCAACGGGTAATATTAAATTAGCCTTGGTATCCGCGGCAAAAAAAGCATAAAAAGGATACGATACCCGCGATAATTTTTTAATAATGTCCTAAGCAACAGCAGCAAGCAGCAGCAGGCAGCAATGGATTTTACCATTTCTTAACTTTGGAAAATGTTATTTCCCCCACCTTTTAATCCTTTTTTTTCAATTTTCCGATTTGTTTGTTAATAATTACCAATACCAACAATGGTACCAAAAACGTTTTTATTACGCATTTTATTCTCCCCGTTCGAATTTACACTTCCAGCGGGGCCTAAAAGTTTTATACATAAAAGCGCACTAACATTATTTGCGCTAAGCAACTAGTTGGACGAGCTCGAAATAACCAACCCCGGGGTAAGCAATATTCCTTTTCGATTCGCAGCCAAATTTTTTTTTATTTATTTACCTTAAATGTAACCTTTTTAACGAGGACTTTATTGTTAAAATAATTAAATTTAAATTTAACGAGTATTACGCGGTTTAAAAAAATTATAAAAACGGTACCAAGCATTTTTACGTTATAAAAAATTGGAACCGAAAGCGAAACATTAAAAACCCGCAACATTTTAATATTAAAAAGTATTACCCCAATATTGGGCGGATACGCAATTAATTAACCGCGTAAAAATACGTTTATAAGCGCAAAAAACGATTACGATACGTTAATAGCATTATAACCAAGCTTAAAAGATTAGCCAAAACAATTAAAATTAATTTTTGGTTAAAACCCGTTAAATTAACAGATAAAAAGGATTTTATGTTTAAATTTCGCGTTATAGCTTTACGCAAATTAATATTGCATTACGGCAATGTTAAAACGTACGCAAACGATACATTCCAGGTACCAATTCCGGAATATATTAGTTCGCAATTGGAAGGAATGTAAAGCCCTTTTGTGGAAATTACAAAGTGGATGCAGGAAAATCTGCAACAAAAACAAAGTTAGTTAAAATTGTTTTGCACTCTTTATTTGGCTTTGGGGCGCTAGGACCAGAAAAAAGCTTATTTTTTTTAAGTTGCAATTTAAGCGGGACGGTTACTTCGCTTTGCTCGACCGCACCTTTACCAAAATGCTAATATTCCGTATTTTAAAAAGGCCAAAATTACTATATTTATACGGTGCTATACGGCTTTTTAAAATTATATAAGCCCGAAATTTCGGGCCATACAATTATATAAGCGGGTACTGGAACGCGTCGCTATTTAATAGCACCAAAAAGTATTTGGCAATTAACAACGTGCCGTTAAGCAATAAAGATATGCTTAAGCATTACAAGCAAATGCTTGGATGCTAAAGCAATTTTTTAATAACGGACAAATACTTTAAAAAGGTGCATTTCGAAAGGTAAGGGTTGCTATGCATATACTTAGCAAACAAGAACCCCCGGGGATATAATAAAATAAACGTTACGTGGTTAAAAAGGAATTGTGTATTTATTAAAGTAAAAAGGCTTTTTTTTTATAAAAACGGCGTTATATAATACATTAAATTTACGGGTAAAAGCATTCGAAAAATTTGTTACTTAAAAAAAAAACGATAGTTTTTGTAATTAATTGGGTTTGGTTTAACGCTAGTACAACGTAAAAAAAATATCCCGTATTTTTAACGCGGAAACCGAAAAAAAGAATTAAACGAATTAACAAAACGAAAAAGTTAAACAAAGGTTATTTATAGCTTTGCGGTTATTAATAATTATAATAAAATCCATATTAAAAATTATGCGAAACGGGTTATGCTGCCGTTCGTAAGTAAAATAAAAAATATAATAAATAATTAAAAAAAAACATTTGCGCAAATTTCCAATTTGCCGCGCATATAAAAACCGTTATAACCAAAGCTTAAATATTTAACCTTTTGGGATAAAAGTATTTAAACAAAAATAAAGCGAAATTAAAAATTGCCGCGAATAAAAAAGTGTTAAATTTAATCCAACAAAATACGGGACTTTTTAATCCGGTTAATTAACCGAAAAAAGTATGGTTAGGTATTATCAAGGTTGGGAATTTAGTTACTTTAGTTACCTGTTTAGTTAGTAAAAAGTCACACTTTAAAATTAAATATCAAATTAACCGTTATAAGTATAAGTATAAAAATACCGTTATTAAATACAGAAAATTCAGTTTTATGTAAATAATACCTAAGGTAATTAATTACGTAATTAAATATTACGTAATTTGCATTTAGTCATTTTTTTAAGTCATTTTCAACTTTTTTTCCGACTAATTTAACTAAATGCATTTTTATCCCCTTATATAATACTTTTTAAGTAATATAAAATTAATATACTATTTTTTTGCCACTTTTCTATGTGAATATGAAGAAATAAACGTTATACCTTTTCTTGTTAATTTTATATTTTATTGTAAAGTTTGACTAAAAAAATAACTAAATAACTAAATTGTAACTAAATTCCCAACCCTGGGTATTATTAAAAAAAATATTACCCAATACGTTAAAATAACGGACAATACCGAAAGCGTTATTATTAAAGGGATAAGCAATATTGTATAACCTTTAACCTTACTTGCGCAAAGCGCGATAAAATTAAGTATACTTTTGCCCATTTGTCATATATTTTCCGGAATATTTTATTAAAAAAGCGGTAAGCGATAATGCGCATATTGCAATTACAAAATATAGCAACTAATATGCTTAATTTAATGTTACGATGCGTAACAATATCAATACCGGTACCGCGGTTAATACCGCAATAAAGCTTAATGCTAAAAATAAAAAAACCAAGGTTAAATAACTTTGCTTTTAATTTAAAAAAATTAATATTTCCGTTAATAAAAGTAATAATTACATAACGCTTAACGTTGGTAACGAGGTTAACCTGAAACGCAAAACGGTAAGTGCTTCGGTTACCGCGGAAATGTCGTTGGTAGCTTTTTTTAATTCCGTAAACCATTTTGTAAAAAAAACGGCGTAAATAAAAAAAAAGGCGGAAAAAAAAGCGAGTAATAAAGCGAAAAGGGTTAAAAGCGTTTAATAAAGTTAAAAAGCGGAAAAATGTATAAAAAGTCCTTTAAAAAGTTATATTAAAAGCAAAGCAAATAAACGTGCGTAAAATGATAGCGATAAAAATTAATAATATTTTCCACGGTACCGAAAAAAAAGAGCCGTAAAACGGACGGGTCCGTAATAAAAGCAATTAAAATAAAAGCAAAAACGCCAAATGCTTTTAAATTTGCGCTATAAATATATTGGGCAAAAGGGAAATGCTTTAAAGCCAAGCAAATATTGTAAAAATTATTCGCAAAAATCAAGGAAAAAAAGCGCGCGATTTAAAACATTGCAAAAAAAAGGTAATATCGGGGATACTTTTACTATTAATACAAACATGCAACGTATCGCGTTTTATAAATATAATTTCGGTTAAAACGTTATAGCGTTTGGAATAAAACAATGTTCTAGCAACCATATCGTTAATTATTTTAATTAAAGCAATGCATATTGCATTTTGCAAATCCTATTTAATTATATTGCATAAGCTAACCAAACGATAAAATTTGGATAAATTGGATTGGTGCGCTTAAATGTAACGAAATAGTAATGTTTTAAAAATAAAGCCATTTTAGCGGGGTTAGCTGCACGCCAAGTGGGGCTGGGGAGTTTTACCCAATAATAAAGAATGCATTGCTTTATTAACCCCGGCTTACCCCTTTTTAGCCCCACACATACAAATGCAAAACATTAAAACACCGCGCACTAAGGCTGTAATATTAAAAAATAAGAAGTAAAAAAAAGGAAAAAAAGGAATTAGCAAAATAAAAGAAAAAAACGGTAAAAAAAAAAGCTTTCCAAACTTTTTTAGTATTATTTTAACGGTAATAAAAGGTATAATTATGTTAAAAGCACGGGCGAAACCGCCCGGCAGAAAGCGGGGGGCGTTAAAAAAACGGGCGAAACCGCCCGGCAAAAAAGGAAAAAGGGGGCGCTAGCAGCCAGCCGGGCACGGACCTTTCCGGGGATATGCCGGCAAGCTACCGGTATTGCGGCCAAAGCATAATAGCAAAGTTAAAAAATAAGGTAAAGCTTAAATTGCACGAAAGCGCATAAAGCGCAAAGGATTTATAAAACCAACCCCGCGTATTTAAAAGGGCACGAAAAAAAGGGAAATTAAAAAAAAAAAATTTGTTAACGATAATACTTTTGGTAAAAAATTTACGGAAGTTTAACAAAAAAATACCGCATCCGGCCCGTAACCCGGTAATTACCCGCTTTTACATTAATTAACCTTTAATATATTATTCCTTTTTTTATACCTTTTTTATTTAAAAAGCAAACCCAGGTAATTACCGAAAAGGATTAAACAAGCTTAAAAAAAGCATTTGCAATTTTGCACCGCTTACAATAACGTTTAACGTTACGTTAAGTACGTTAAAAAAGGCCGTTAAGCTACCGGAACAAAATACCAAAAAAACCCCGCAAATTTCCAATAATTTCGAAAACCTTTTCGCAAAAAAGTTGCAAAAAATAAATAACGCGCTAAAAGCTTAAAGCAAACGCGCCCGTTTAATTTAAAAAATTTAAAATAAAAAGTTAAAATATGCGCATAAAAGCTTAAACGAAAATAAAAAAAATACTTTTAAGCAACGGAAAGGTTTTACGTAAAATAAAGTTATTTTTAACCCTTTTATATTTAAAAAATTAATAATTTAGCAAAATATTGCTTATTATATTAACAATTACAAATTTATTTTCGAAAACGAAAAGGAACGTTACGGTAAAAACCGTGTAAAAGTTTAAATAATTTCCAGCATTTTTAACCATTGTTAGCAAGCGCAATAAATAAAATACAAGCAAATGCATTATTTAAATACCGGGGTATTGCTTATTTAAACCGATTTTTTGCGGTAATTTTAAGCAATATCGAAAAACCCCAATTTGCAAATGTAATTAGCAATTAAAAAGCTTGCGGGGAATACAGTTATTAAATAAAAAAATTACAAATCGTTCGAAACGTTCCGGATTTGTTAGGATTTGGTAAAAAATAACTTTTCCAAATTAATACTTAAATGGATAAAAATAACATTGCTTTTTAACCGGTTCCGCCCCAAAATCCAAATACAAGTAATATTTAAAAGCTTTTTTTACATTATGGAAAAATTGCAAGCTAAAGCTTTTAAAGCAAAAATAATATTGGAATTGCATAAAAAAATACCGGGGGATACCGTTGCTTTAGCCGCTAAAAAACCGGTTATTTGCTTTAAATACGGGCAATTAAACCATATCGCTGCAATATGCAAAATACGAACGGATAACCCAAAAACCCCGTTGGCTTTAGCAACCACATAAAAAGCAAAAAGGAAAAAGCCCGAAATACGGTGTTACGGGTGTAAAAAACTGGGCTATATTGTTACAGTTAGGCCTTTGCTTTTAAGGTAAGGCACCAAAGGAGTATCGAACAGTAGCACGTGATTTAACAAATTGAGGGGATTTACAAAATAATTTGGGTACGGTTTAAATGCTTGCTTTAAAGGTTATTTGGAAGCTAACTAAAGTTTAACTAATGCCGAAGCCCTAGTTAAAAATTACTTAAAACAGTAAAAAACCCTCCTTTTTTATAGCCCGTCCTTTATGCTATTCCTACCCTTTCCAAGAAAATAACCTGTAATTTTGTCGACAAATTATAAATTATTTAAATAATTTGTAACCTTATTAACAAATTACGGGCGGTTTATTTAAATTTTTTTATGGTAAAGGGTAAGCGCTTGCTTACCCTTCGCTTTTTTAGCCTCCCGTTCCGGCCGGGTAGTTATTGGTTGTAACATTAAATTCCCTTTTTACCGGCTAAACCCTTTTGGCCTATTTATATCCGTTTTTCCCATTGCCAATTGTAAGTATTATTTTTTTTACTATTTAACCATTCCTTTTTTTTAACAATGTTGGATTAAGTACAAAAACGCTTTGCGCGCTTAACCTTTTAACGCAAAAACCTTTTTACTTTGGTTTTTGCATTGGTTATCGATATAAATTTTTGTTTTTTTATTAAAACGTTTTTAAAAAAAATATTTATTTGGTTTTTCGCAAAAATTTTTTTGTTGCGTAAAATGTTTTGTTTGCAACCGTTTTAATTGCAACATTTTGGGTTCTTTACTTAAATAATTGCGCTTTATTGGTTTTTAATACCAAAAAATTAAAGCCGAAATGCGGGTTATTAAAGCTAAGCGTTGTGCTTTAAACAACCGTTTTAAACGTTTTCGCAAACAAAAGGACCTTTGGCTTAAAAAGCAGCTGCGGGCGTTATTTCGGGGTATTAAAACCGTGGAAAAATTGGAGCAAATAAAACGGGCGGAACAAAAAAAGGCTGTTTTGGTAACGGCCAATTCCTTCCTTCCTTTTTACCCCAATTTTTTTCCTTTATTCCTTGGTTAAGCAGCGTTAAGGATCGATTTTAATTTTAACCCGTTAGCCCTTTTTTAGCTTAATAAATTGTAACTTCCTTAACAATTCCTTTTAATCGTATAGCGCAATGGTAACGCGTTCGCTTTTGTAACGGGAAATCCTGGGTTTAACTCCCGGTACGACCTGGTTAAATTAACGATATCGGCTTTCCCAGCCGGGGTTATCGATTT
Organism: Gaeumannomyces tritici R3-111a-1; assembly: GCF_000145635.1. Taxonomy (NCBI): domain Eukaryota; kingdom Fungi; phylum Ascomycota; class Sordariomycetes; order Magnaporthales; family Magnaporthaceae; genus Gaeumannomyces; species Gaeumannomyces tritici. Next base: position 4,180,879 of record NW_008804549.1, on the reverse strand, counting down.
AACTTTTTTTTCTTTTTTTTTTGTTAATTCCAAAAGCCCAAAGTTTGGTATCGATTTTAAATTGCTTGCGCTTTTTTAATCCGGTAAGTTGTAATTTTTTTAATAATTTCCATAAATTATATAGCGCAATGGTAACGCATTTATTTTTGTAACGGGAAATTTTGGGTTCGATTCCTGGTGCAACCTTTGTTAAAGTTTTCGTTTTACGCATGTAAAGGAAAAGCTTCGGCATTTTTTTTTGCTTAAACTTGCTAGCTTATCCTTTAAATATGCTATAGGGTTTTTTTTTTTTGCTTACCAAATTCTTCCAAATTTGGGGCGTTTTGCAAACTTTAAAGCTATTGCTAACTTTTCTTTAAGCAATATTTTTGCAAAGCTTTTTGGCAATTTCCAAAGTTTGTTGTATTTTTTTACGTATTGTACTTATTTTTTTATCCTTCCTATTTAATAAAGTACTGTTTTTTGCGGTAATGCGTTTGCTTGTTAAAAATGGCTTTAACTTTTTATTTTTGGTTAGGGTTAATTTTTATTAATTTGGTGCTTTTAAGGCCCGAAAGCGCTAGTTTTAGCAAAAAAACGTAAAAACCCGGGTAAATGCGCATAATTAATAATAGCTAGAATTCGTAATTAATTGGAAAAATAATACGAATAACCCGAAAAGGTCCCCATTTTTTCCTATCCAGCTTGTTGTTTAACTTTTTTGTTTTAATATTGGCGCGCAAAAGGTAAGCGTTATTCCTTTCTTTAAAGGTTGGTTTTTCGATCCTTTTTTTATTAGCTTGCTTTGCCATTCGGTAACGCAAATTTTTTAACTTGTTTTAAAGGTTTTGGTACAATTTGGTAAGCTTCGTTATTTGGATTTTTGCTATTAAAGCTTTAAATTTGGCTTTAGGCTTGTTGTACGCCGTAAAGGTATACTTATAATTGGCGTAAAACGGCGTTTTTTTTGTGCTTTTATGCATAAAATTATTGTAAGCAAATTGGGCAATTAATAACAATTAAACCTAATTATTCTATTTGTAAATAACATAATAGCGTAAGTACTATTCCATCGTTTTATTGGTTCGCTTTGTTTATCCATCCATTTAAAGGTAATACGCTATTAACAAAGCGTATTTTATTCCAAAAAGCGCCGTAAGCGTTTTTTAAAATTTGCTTATAAATAGCTTGTTTCGGTTCGTAATTAATTTTTGCGGCATTTTATGGTTTATTATTACGTACCAAAAAAAAGCATAAGCTAAAATAAGCGCGTTGCTACTTTTTTTGTATGGTAAATACAAAGCATACTTTGTAAGCTTATCCATTATTACCAATATGCTATTATATTGTATTTTTGTTAAAAACTTTTTAAATTTAAAAAATTTAACGATAAAATCCATAGTAACTTTTTGCTATGCCTTTTTAAGCGCTAACAATGGTTAAAGCAGCCCATAAAAAAAATGCTTGCTGGGCTTATCCTTAACGCATATTTGGCAATCCTTTATTGCTTCCAATATTATTGCCCAAATTTCGGTAAACCCGTAATGCTGCCAAAGCTTTTTTTATATTTTGGTAACCTTTAAATAGCTATGGGCTAGCAACCCATGGATTTCCAAAAAAAAATTTAAAATTTAACTTTGCTTTTTAATTATTAAAACCATTGCTTGCTAAGCTAAAACCAACGCTTCCTTTGGTTTATGGGCCAAAAGCGTTTTAATTTCTTTTAAAATAGCAATTTCGTAATTGCTCCTTTTGCTTAAAGCATTTGCCTTTCCGTTTTCCAATTTTTTTCGGTACAAAATTTAAAGGTTATAATTTTAAAAATATTGGTTCCAACGGATTTAACGCTTATTAAAGTTTTAGCTTGTAATAAAATGTGCTAAATTTTTATGGTTGGTATATACCGTTATTTAATAATTTATTCCATATAAATATACTTTTTATTTTTCCAAAGCCTTAATAATAACGAAAAGCGTTTTATTATAAATTTAGTAATTTAATTTAAATTTTTTAAATTTTTGCAAAAAAAAAAGCGCAAAAGTGCAACTTTCCTTTTTTATTTCGTTAACTTAATTATTTTCCAATCGCGTAATCCAATACGTTAATTTCGATTTCGAATAATTTATCGGGGTTTGGAATAACCAATATTGGTTTTTGTAAAATAGCGCTTTTAAATTGTTTAAAAACAGTTTGTTTTCGAGCCCCCCAATAAAATTGGGTATCGTTTTTAATAAAGTTTGTAAATAGCGTAACGCTGCCATTAAACCTTTGCATAAATCGTTAATAAAAATTAAAAAACCCCAAAAACGCCCGTACTTTTTGTACGTTAATAAACGCTAGCCAATCGGCCATTTCCTATATTTTGGCTAGGTCCATTTTAATTTTTCCTAGCGTAATAACAAACCCGAAAAAGGTTATTTCTTAAGTATGCCATACGCATTTATCCGGGTTAATTAAAAACTTTGCGTTTTGCAGCATTTGTAATATTTGGTGCATATATTGCCTATGCTTTTTTAGCGTTTTTAAATATATTAAAATGTTATTTAAATACGTTAAAACGAAAATGTCGAAATGCTTTTAAAAAATATGGTTAATTATCCGTTAAAACGTAGCTAGCGTATTGGTAAATTCGAAGGTTATAACCAATAATTTATACACGCCAAACCGTATCCGAAAAATAATTATTTACTTTTGTCTTTTTTTAATCCGAAGCAATTTATATGCTTTTCGAAAGTTTAAAGCCGTAAAATATTTGGCTTTGCCGAACTTATTGCGTAGCTCGTCGATAAAAAGCAAAAAATATCGATCCTTTATTATAACTTCGTTTAATGGTTGGTAATTAATGCATATTCGTTCCTTTCCGTTTTTTTTAGGCACAAATAAAATTCCGTATCCTATTAAAAATGTTAAAGGTTTAATTACCCCTTTTTTCAAATCCTTTTATAGCTATTTCTTTAACCCCTTTTATTGCTTAAAGTTAAATTGGTACAATTTTTAATATTTAAATTGCGCATTTGGCTTAAGTTTAATTTTATGGTTAAACGGCCCGTATTTTGGAAGCACCGTTTTTAGGTTTTTTTAAAATAACCTTTAATACTTATGGTATTCCAAAAATACGTTAGCTAATTGTTATAGCCTTTATTTAAATCCATCGTAAAACGTCGTTATGGTTTTTTATAATAGGGTTTAAAGGTTGCTGCTTTGCTTTATTTCCGTCGAAACACCCTTTTTCGGCTTTATTTTTACATTGCTTGCGGCCCGTAGCTATTAAGCTTTTTTAATTGCTAATAAAAGCTTTTATTAAAGGTTATTTTCCTTTTAATTAATTTTTGGATTGTGCTTTTGTAGTTACGGGATTTTAAAAACCATATTTTTGTCCCGTATTTTTAACGCGTCCAGCGTTACTTGGAAGGTTTTGCCTTAGTACCGAAAGCTAAAGTAATTGGTTTTAATATCGATTTATCCATTGTTATATTTAATTGGCTTTTTTTTATTATTGTAAAAAAGTATGGTTTATTTTTTTTGCGTACAAAAATACCATATCGTAATATTGCTTGTAGCGATACGTAATTGCTTTGGGCACCGCAATTAATTAAAGTTTTTAAGCAATAAAGGCCTTATTGCACCCGTATGTAAAAGTATTGCTCGTTTGGGCTAATCGTTGCTGCTAGGGTTTTTATTGCAAATAGCTATCCTTTTTATGGCTTTGGTACAAATAAATTCTTTAATTTTTTATTTCGAATTGCTTTATCCAAAGCTTAAATAGCTTTATTTTTTACTTTTTGCGCACCCCTACGTACTTTAAGTTATTAGGGTTATTAAAAAGTTTATACAAGCTTTTTACGTCCTCGTTATACCGCGTTGGTATGTATAAAAGCTTATATTTTATTTACCATACCTTAGCTTTTTGCATGGTATAAATTTTGCATTCCAATTTTTTGCATTTTTGCCATTCCAAAACCTTAGCAACGCAAAGCATAAGCTATTAAAAATTGGGTTAAAACATTGCTAACTTTCCGTACCTTTTGGTAATAAACCATTTAGGTAATTACTATGCTAATTTAAATTTGGTAATTAATTCGTTGGTTTATTAACAAAAAAAAAATTATTTCGAAGCTTTTAAACTAAATGTATCGTATAATTCGTAACGAAATATTCCTTTTAAAATAACCACAAATGCTTTTGGTAATTGGGCATAAAATTGTTATGGTTTTTTCCTTTAATGCTATTTTATAGCTTTTTAACCCATTTTTGGCTATACGTTTGCAACCGGGTATATTTTCGGTACGTAATTGGATGGTTATTACCAAGCCAATTAATAAAGCGCCCAAAATCGTTTTTAATTAATGTAATTTCGTAAAAAATACCGTTTTCGTTTAACAAATTAACGTTCCAAAAGTACCGTTAAATTTTAGCTTTGTTCCAAACTTTTTTGCCTTTTTAAAATTGTTTAATTACGGTTTTCGGGCGTGCTAAGTACAAACTTTTTTTTTGCTTTCGTATAGCAAACCCGCCTTAACAAAACGTTTTATAATTAGCTTAATCCAATAATGCTACGCATGCATATGCCGAACCGTTAAATTTAACTACAATAAATTGGTTATAATTTGGTTTGTTTTTTTTTGGCTAACGCTTAGCTTATGCCCAAAAATCCTGTAAATTAACGCTTTAATTGCGTTTTAATTTATATTTTTGTTGGTACCGTTTTTGGTACGCCGCCCGTATATATTTTTGCGAAAAGCGGGCATTTTTAGCTTACCGGCAAAAGCTGCTTAAACTCCTTTTATTGTTTTTTTTTAAATTTATTACTTTTAAACGTTATTTATCCGTAAAAACTTTTGCTTGTTACCCAAGCCTTTATTAATTTGGGGATAGCAAAATCCGGGTTTTAAAAAATTTTTACAATATTTTTTATGGTTAGTTTATTTTTTTTTTCGTTGCTTTTTAATTTAAAGTCGGAAATCGAACTGGTTTTAACCCAAAGCTTTGGGCTATGCCTTTATTAAGTTATTTCGTTTTTAAAATTTTGCTTTTTAACAAAAGCATTTAACATTTTTTTTTATTTAGCAACGCGTAAAAGCTATTCCTAAAGTATTTTGTTTTGTAGCTCGGGGTTTTCCCGAAAATTTTTATCGATTTAAGCTTGGTTGCTTTCGTTATTAAAATTTGCTAAATTGTTATTGCAAATTGTTACAAAGTTTTTTCGTTTGGTTATGGCCAATCGTTTGCAAAAAAACTACCTTATTGCATTTTTATTGGAATGGTAAGCAACGCAATGGTTATTAATGCACGCCGTTTAAAAAAACGCAAAGCCGGGATAGCCATTATCTTTTGGTTTTGTCGCTACTTTCCTAATTGCCGCTGCTGCTTTGGGTTTATCGCTTTAAAATATTTTTTTTATTCCTTTTTTTAAAAACAATTTTTTTTAATATGCCCCGGTTATTTATACTAAAAGCATTTGCTATTTTTAAGGTTTTGGAATTTGCGCTTCCTTTGCTTTTAATGCGTAGCGCCGGCGTTAAAATCCATAAAGTTAAAGTAACAATTATAAGCTATGGATTTATTGCGGTTAAACCGTCGTTGCGGTTGGTTGCTTTATATTACAAACTTAATTTTTTAGCTTTTTTTTTCCAAACGGCGTTTATATAGCCTATTGCTGGTTTTAATTACGATAATAACGTATTTAACAAAAAATTCGGGTTGGTTAATTTTTAAAATTTCGTTTTTTACGTTGTTTCGAAATTTATTATACAAATGGGCCATTTTGGTTTTATCGGTTTAGTTAAATTTGTTAGCAAAGCGTTGGAAATTTAAAACGTACTTTAACGTTGCGCTTTTTTGTCGGAATTAAAATATTTTTTTTTTGGCGATTCGTTATTTGTTAATTTGGCCAAATACGTTAGTAATTTTTTTTTCGAACCGGGCAAAGTTAACGAAAGTAACTTTAATTTTTTTTTGCTTTTGTTGTAACTTTTAAAAAAATTTGCCCATACGGGTTTAAACCATTTTTTTACTTTGCTTTTAAAGCAAATAGCTGCGTAAGCAACCTTTTATTTTTTAATTATAAATTAAATTTGGTAAAAAGCGAAGTACTTTTAACATTCGGTTAAAAAGGCTTTAAAAGCGCTTTTTTTACCGTTGTACCAATTAGGGGTAAAAAATTTGTAAATTCGAACCGCCGTTTGCGGAACGCTAGCTTATTGCTTAAATTGGGTAAGGTTTGCGGTTATGGCTATAAACGCGGCCTTAGCTTCCGTTACTTTTATTATATTGTAAGTTTTTTTTGCGTAGCTAAAATGTTTGTCGTTCCTTTTTGTAAAGGATTTGCCGATTTTGGTTGCTATTGCTATTATTCGGTACTGGTTCGGGTGCTAAACAGGATTAATTAAAATGTTACAATTAAACCTTTATTTTTAAAGTAAAGCATTAAAAAAGTATCGAATAATAGCACGTAATTTAATAAATTAAAAGAATTTATAAGGTAATTTGGGTACGGTTTAAATGCTTGTTCCAAAAGTTACTTGGAAGTTAATTAAAGTTTAATAAATGCCGAAGCCCCAATTAAAAATTACTTAAAACAGTAAAAAACCCTCCTTTTTTATAACCCGTCCTTTATGCTATTCCCACCCTTTCCAGGAAAATAACCTGTAATTTTGTCGATAAATTACAAATTATTTAAATGATTTGTAACCCCATTAACAAATTACGGGCGGTTTATTTAAGCTTCTTTGTGGTAAGGGGTAAGCGCTTGCTTACCCCTCGCTTTTTTAGCCTCCCGTCCCGGCCGGGTGGTTGTTGGTCGTAACATATATCTAGCCGGCGTGCTTTAAAAAAAAGCAAAATATTGTTATTTAATTCGATACCGTTATTTGGCCGTTTAAGCATTAAAGCTTAAAAATGCGCCCCAATGGTTAAAACGCGTCGGAAAACCGAAATATATTTACAAATTAACGGTTGCCGGGTAAAGTTAAAAGCATTGGTTAACAATAAGAATAACGTTAATTTAATGCATAACCGTTTGCTAATAAAAGCAAAAAAAATACCGGTGCTAAACAAGGGCTATTTAGCGTAATTCGATACCAAAAAGCGCATGTTTATATAAAAAAAAATGCAAAACCCAAATAACGGATAGCTAAAGAATAACCCAAAAATTAATGGTATTTTACGTAATGGTGCTTTGGGCCGGGTACGATATTACGCTAAGCATGGTTTGGTTTTAACAAAAAGACATTAAAATCCGGTTTAAGAATATAAAGTAAAAGTTCCCGGTAATTACCAAAAAGGTTAAAATAATTTTGTTGGAAATAGCTAAAAAGCTAATTTAATTGGGACAAACGATAACCGTACTAACGGTTGCACGTTCGAAAACCCCGAAAAACCCCGGGGAAAAGCTGGAAGCTTTCCCAAAGTGGGTTAAAAAAATAATTGCAAAATATGCGTAACTTTATAAATTAAACCTTTTGCTAAAACATATAAATTAAAATTACGCAATTAAATTAAAAAAAAACGATGCCGCTTTACGTGTGTATTTATACGCTGTTATATTTATAAAAGAAACCTTAATGCTGCGGCTAAATACATGCAAATAGGGGAAAACCTTTGGGTTAAGCCTAAAAAGGAAAAACCTTATACTTGCGTTCCCGCCTTTTTGGCGGTGCGCTTCCGTAGCGGTATTAAACCGCTTTGGTTAACGTTTACTTTTTTCCACGCTCAATTGCTCGTAAGGGCTTTACCCGGGAATTAACCGTTTTCCCGCGTGCAGCCCCTTTTGCAAAAAGCCGATAAGGCCGCGTTTTGCTTGTTTGTAATTGGTTAGTTGGTTTATTGTTCGATTTGCCAAACTGGCCTTTTTGCCGGGGGGTTATAAATCGGGTCCATTTTGGTTAAAAAGGTTTTTTGCCGGTTTTTTTGCTTAAATTTGTCCAAAGCGTTTAAAGGGCTTTTTTACGCATTTAACCTGGTTTTTTTAGCACCCGGCCCTTTTTTTTCCCGTTACCGTCCCATTGGTTTGGCTTTTTGCGTTTTAGGCTATTTGGGGCGGTAAGGTTGGGATTGGGGTTAAAGGTTGCAAAAGGGTTAAAACTTGTGGTTAATATTTAAAAAAAAAAGGGATAGTAATCGAATTTATCGGTTTGTGCGTGCGCTTGTTGGGGGTAAGGTTGGGCCTTCCCAAAGGCCTTCCCGTTACCTTTTTTTTGGCTTAGCCTTTTGCATTTTAAGCTTTCGAAATGGTGCGAAAAGGGTTAGGAAAGGTTGGGGTTAAAAGGGTTGGAATTAAATTAATTGTTGAAATTGTTAATTAATTGTACGTGGGTAAAAATTAATTCGGGCGAAGCCCGTTAGCGGGGCGGCCCTTTTCTTTTTCCGGCTTAGCAAGGCGGGCGGCTAAGGAATAAAAAGTCCTTTGTGGTTTCGACGGGATTCGAACCCGTGGTCCTGGCGGGACCGGCCTGGTGCAGAGCCACTGCATTACGAGGCCCGATGCCGCTTTACAAAAGCATTTATTTTTTATCCAAAAAGGAATTAAAAATTTTCCGGAAATATTTCGACGAAACCATAGCAAAAGGTTGGGTTTAGCATTTAACCAATCCCGTTAACGCCAAAATTTTATTTATTTTAAAAAAGGATAAAAAGCTCCGTTTTTGTATCGATTACCGAAATTTTAACAAAATTACTAAAAAAAACCGGCTAGCATTCCCGTTAATTTATAAAATATTTAACCGGGTATTTAAAAATTAATATTTTACCAAATTGGATTTAAAAAACGCTTATTACCGGATTCGGATCCGGGAAAGGAACGAATGGAAAACCGCTTTCCGTTGCAAATACGGACATTACGAATATTTAATAATGCTTTTTAATTTAGCTAACGCTTTAACAACGTTTTAAAGCTTTATTAATATAGCGCTTGGAAAATTAATTAAAAAACAATTGCATTGTATATTTAAACAATATTTTTATTTTTTCGAAAATACAAAAAAAGCACCGCGAAACAATAAAAACAGTACTAAAGCAATTTAAACGGTTTAAGCTTTACGTTAACCCGGTTAAATACAAATTCGAAACGGATAGTATCGATTTTTTAAGGTTTAAAATAACCAAATTCGGGTTAAAATCTTGCTGGATAAAATTATTGCAATTTTAAAATAAAAAATACCGGAAAGCGTTAAAAACATTTAAATATTCCTAAGCTTTACGGGGTATTATCGGAAATTTGTAAAAGGTTACGCGGAAATTACTATGCTTTTAACAAACCTTTTTAGCAAAAACACCGTATTTTATTTAAAAAATATTGCGAAAAAAGCTTTTTGCAAATAAAAGCTGCTATTTACGAAAGCTTCGGTATTAATGCATTTCGACCTTTTAAAACCGCTATGCATGCGAACCAACGCTTTAGCTTTTGCAATAAAAACGGTATTGCTGCAATTACAAAACGGCCGGTAGCACCCGGTAACTTATATATCGAAAAAGCTATAACAAAAAAAGCTGCGTTATATAATCCTTAATTTAAAATTGCTAGCAATCGGAAAAGCTTTTAAAAAATAGCAGTATTATTTAGCTTATTTACAAAAAATTATTAAAATAATTACTAACCATTTAAACCATATTTATATAATAACGAAAAAAAAGTAATAAAATGCTAAATAAAATGGCTCGAAAATTTAGCAAAGTATAATTTTACAATTAAATGGAAGCCAAAATACCAAAACCCCGCAAATGGGTTGTTAAAACGCTTTTAAAATATATTTGCGAATAGCAAAATTAATATAACTGTTGGTAGGAGTCTGGTACTCCTGTTCTAAGGCTCGGAAATCTCCTGGTAGAGGTGAACAACGATCTTAATGATTTGGGGAAAATCCTATTATTGTGCACACCGAGGAAGGAATCTATCTGCCAAAAGAAGGGCACAGGATTGCCCCTTATATGCGCAGGGATGATTACCCAAAAAGGTGGTTCCCTGCTTTGCCTAAAGCAGATAGAGTTGGCCCGTGCGGGATCCGGAGGATCCCAGAGCCTTTTGTAACAACCTCCCTTTCCGGATCGCACGCGCACCGCAATGCTGTTCCAACAATAACGAAAATAAAATTCCGGGGCAATTTGCTGGTTAAATTTAAAATAATAGCTTAAATTAAAATAACCATTACTAACGAAAATACCAAAACGATATTGCAACGCATTTTCGAAGCACAAAAAACAAACAATTTCGTTTAAAACGGCATTTAAAAAAACAAATTTAACGTTTAAAAAGCCAAAAATAGCTTATTGCGGTATAAAAAAAAGTTTAAATTTCGAATTTAGCACCGTTTAAATAAATAATGCTTTAAAAATAATATAATAATTTAACGGCGGGTTATAAAGGGGTAGCTAAAATTTTAAAAAGGTTTAAACGGCAATTTAAATAGCCGGGTATGGTTAAAAAAGCATGCAAATACGTACGAACGTATTAAATATGCCAGCAAATAAAGCCAAAAATACAAGCACTTTACGGGTTTTTAATACCGTTGCCCGTACTAAACCGCCCGGGACAAAAGCTATCGATAAATTTTATTAAAAAGCTTTTAACGTTAGTAAATGGAACCGGCAAAAAGCGTAACGCAATATTGGTAATGGTAAACCGGTTTATTAAATATAGCTTTTTTATTTTAACGTTTACGAAATTAACCAATAAAAAACTAAGGAGCTTTTTATTTATATACGTTTAAAAATTGTTAAAAATACCCGAAAAAATTGTGTTAAACCAAAACAAGCTATTTACAAACGGGTTTTGGACAATTTTTGCCGGACATTTAAAGGTTACGGGAAGGTTTTTAACAGCGTATTACCCGCAAATTAACGGGCAAATAAAACGAATAAACCAAGCAATAAAGCATTATTTCCGGTGCTTTTGTTACAAAAAGCAAAACGATTAGGCGTTGCTATTGCATTTAACAGCATAAATGCACAATATAAGCGTGCATTTGGGGTTGTAAAAAACCTTAGCGTTTTTGCTAATAAAGTTTTACTTACGAAAGCTTTATAACCTTTAGGTAATTAAAAAAAAACCTTTAGCAACGGCCGAAATTAAAGCGGGGGCTTTGGAAGCAATTAAAAAGCAAGCTAAAAAATTGTTAAAAAAAGCAAATAATACGTATAAAAAGTACTATAATAAAAGCAAAACCCCGGTGCTTTTTGGGGTAAGCAATTGGGTGTTGCTAAATACGGCAAACATTAAAATAAAAAGGCCGTTAAAAAAGCTATTAAATAAATGGTTAAAACCTTTCCAAATTTTAAAAGTAATTGGGTTGGCCGGGCTAGCGTTCCGGTTAAAACTTTTTGTAAATTACCGGATATATAACGTATTTCCGGCAAGCTTGTTGCAAACGTTTAAAAAAAACCCAGCGAAAAGTTAAAAAATAAAGGACTAAAAATTAAAAGGAAAAAAAAACCGCTTTAAAATAAAGGCTTTGCTAAAATATAAAAGGCTTTTGCAAAAGCAAAAATACTTTGTTAAATGGATAAATTATAAGAAATTGGAAAGTTTGTGAATTTTTAAAAAGGATATTACGAAAAAAAAATTTTAAGCGTATAAAGCAAATTTATTAAAAACAAATTTACAGGATAAAAAAAATACCGAATTTTAGCGGGTAAATACCCGGAAAGGACGGGGGTATTATAGGAAAAAAATAATAAAAACCAAAAAAATGGCCCAAAAAAATGGTTTAAACGTGCTAAACCGGTTAATTACCAGGGAAAAACGTAAAAAAACCCGTAAGCGGTTTGTAATAACCGTAAAATATTGTATTTTATAAACAAAAAGTTAAATGGAAATGGTATAATACGGAAAACGCTTTAAATTAATGGTACAATACATTTAAATTCCAAAAAACATGTAAAATGTAATACATTTTGGAAAGCCCGTAAAAGGCATGCTTAACGCAATACGCTAAACAATTACCGCATTTTAAACGTACGTTATGGTAAAACACCATTGCTTACCCGAAAAAAAAGTAAAAAAATTTCCGGATAATATAACGAACGGGCTTAAGCGTTTGGGTAACGGCAAATGCATGTTAGCGGTATTTAAACCCATTAAAAAACGAAAAAAACGCATTTAAAAACTATTTATTGGGGCATTAAAGCTTAATTAGTAATTAAAAACATTGGAATTTTGCAATATTGCAAAAGCAATATAACAAAAGGAAATTATAATTTTAATTGTAATAAATTAACAAAATCTTTTTAAAATTAATTACTTTTCGAAAAGGGAATACCAATAATTAATTGGGAAAATATAAAAAAAAATCGATTAAATGCCGTATTTAAAAAAACCAAACCCTTTAAAAACCACGTTTTTTTCGTTAGCGCTAAAATTATTGCTGCTAAAATTGTTAGCGCTGAAAGCAATATTTCCCGGCGCCGATACAAACGTTGCACTTTTACGGGGAACCGCGCGGTTGTAAGCTTAAATATCCAAATGCATTGCAATTATAACAAAGCTAGCGGCAATATTACCAAAAAAATAACCATACCTTTTTCGAAACGTTTAAAAAATGCTTTTATTTTGTTAAAACGGGTTTTAATAACAACCGAAATTTAAATTTACCTTTTTGTTTAAAAGGAAATGGTGCGAAAGTATTGGAATATTTTTTAAGTAATTTCCAATATTGCAATGCGGGCAATTTTACGTTCGATGCGCTTTTAAACAACGGTTTAACGCTTGTAACGCGTAAATTATTTGGTTAACATGGTATAAAAAAATTTGGCTTTTTAAATAACTTTGCGGGCGCGAAATTGGGCTTTGGTAAGCTTTTCGAAAAATTTTGGTATTGCTTTAAAAAATTGCTTGTAAACGGTATTTAAAATTTTGTAAAAGTTTTAAGCCATTTCCCAAAACCATTTGGAAAGTTTAACGCAAGCTTTATTATTAATTACGTTTTTGCAATAAATGCATTTGGAAAACCCCGTACAATTATCGAAGCATATCGGTATACAAAGGTTAACGGCATAATTTTAATATGTTTAACAATTAAAATAACGGCTATAAAATACCGTACGTTCCGTATAATTGTTTTTAAAAAAAAGCAAATAAATAAAATTTTAATTATTGCTTTATTAAAAATCGATAACCTTTTGCAACGGAAGCGCATTGCAAATACCCATATAAAACGAAAAAAAGGCAATGTCCGTTTCGGGAATAAATTTATTAAAATCGAAAGCGTTGCGGCGGCGTTTGTTGCGCGCTTTACGCTTTTTTTTGGCGGCGGTTTTTTTGCTGCAACGGTTAAAGCCCGCCGGGGGGTTACCGGCAAAACGTTTGCGGGAATTTTAAAGGGTTGCAAGCGCAAAAGGGCCCAATAAACCCGCGGCATTTAAAAAGCTTACCGGAAGGTTACCGGCAAAGCAATTGTTAAGGATTTAAAGGATTGGAAATTCCGGCAAATCCGAATTCGAATTTAACTAAACCATAATAATTAAAAAGGATACCGAAGGGTTACCAAAAAGGCGCTAGTTATAAAGGGCCGAAAAACCAAAAAAGGCTAGCGGGTTAATTGGGTTCGGGGAGTTAACGGGGGCTAATGGGTTGGTTTAAACCGAAAAACCCAAAGCGAATACCCGAAAAAACATTACCTTTTTTACGTAATTGGGTACGAAAAATAACATTTGCAATTACCGGTTAAATTTAAATGTTTAAAAAAAACGGTTAAATATTAATTACTTACGGTTACAATTGTTAAAATTGTTAAAATAATTATCGGGAGCGTAAAAAAAAAGGAAAAGCCCGCGGCCGCAAAAAGGGAAAAAAAACCCTTTTATATTAACGCGAACCCACTTTTCGGGGTAAAGCAAAGCTTTACAACCGGCTTTTTTAAGCGCCGCCGGGTATCGGGGCGGCTTAGCGAAATACCGTAAGCTACCGGCTACTTACGGGGTTGCACGCGCAGCATATGCGGCTTGGGATAAGCCGTATCGGAAAGGGGCAATATGTTAAAAGCACGGGCAAAACCGCCCGGCAAAAAGCAAAGGGCGTTAAAAAAACGGGCGAAACCGCCCGGCAAAAAAAAAAAAAGGGGCGCTGGCAACCAGCCGGGCACAAACCTTTTCGGGAACATACCGGCGAGCTACCGGTATCGCGGCCAAAGCATAATAGCAAAGTTAAAAAATAAAGTAAAGCTTAAATTGCACGAAAGCGCATGGAGCGCGGAAAATTTATAAAACTAACCCCGCGTGCCCGAAAGGGCACGAAAAAAGGGGAGGTTAAAAAAAACAATTTTTATTGGCGATAGCACTTTTGGTAAGAAATTTACGGAAGCTTAACAAAGGAAATACCGCATCCGGCCCGTAACCCGGTAACTACCCGCCTTTGCACCGATTAACCCTTAACAAATTGCCTTTTAAAATACAATTACTTTAATAAAATTATACTTATTTAAATAGTAAAGTACAAAAGCACCGTTACTTTAACGAAAGCGGTTAAATATTAATTTAACAAAAATATAAATAAAAACGGGAATAAAAACGGTTATTATTAGTAAGCCATTTGTAATGGGTTAACGGTAAAAAAGCGTGTTACGGTACGGTTGCTTATGAAAACCTTGCATAAATTGTAGCTTTAGCTACAACAACGTTCGTTTTTTACCTTAATGTAACGGGTACTACCTTAATTTGGTCCCGTAACAAAGCGGAACAATAAAAAAAACAATTATATTACACCGGAAATTAATTATACCCGGAAGCATAACGTAAAGGTTAAAAACGCTACGCGCCGGCTTTATACAATTATACCAACTGGTTAAACCTTTATTTATATATAGCAAACGCCGGAATTACACCAAAGCAATAACGCTCTTATAAAGTTACATTTCGTATATATATTTTTTTAAATTATTTTATATATTACTGCCATTCTTTTACTTTACAACCCCTTTTAACCGGAAAGTATAAAACCGCTTTTTTTGCTGAAGCATTTATTAGCAATTAAGCGCATTACAGTAAACGGCGCCGACGGTTTAATACCGAGCCGGCACCGGCCCGCAGGCGCAGGGTTTTCCTCTTTAAGCTACACCCAAAGGATTTCCCCACGCAATACATAGCAGTAGCACTAAGGTCTTTCTTATAAACAAAACAGCGTATAAATAAATAAAATAAAATAAAAACAAATAAAACCGCAGTTTCTTTTATGTTAAATTTATAAAACTTATTGTTAGCTTTTGTTTTAATTTATACAGTAGGAACGTTATAAGTTTGTAAACTTAAAGGGGTTAAGTGCTGCAAAGGCTAGGGTATTACAGCGTTAACTCTCGCTTCCTTTAAAGCACAAGGAAATTCCATTATTACGTATCGTTGTATAACTAATCCTCCAGGTCCAGATCATATCACTAGTAAATGCAAGCCCAATGTTTAGCGACTTGAACGTTTTACAGGGCGTTACGTATGTTATCAAAGCACGTAACGTGGTGAGAATCGGTAGTCTGGAAAAAAGGTGTCGTATATGCAGGCGTCAGGCCGGAGGCCGGCCCAACGTGCCAAAGCTATCTAGTGGGTGCGGGGCACCCCTGTAGGCCCTAATCAGGTGGCATGGGGTCACGTGACAGTACACGTGACCTCCACAGTAACAATCTACCGTCAGGGCCCTAGTGGCCGTGACATATGTACTTGAAAGTACTTGAAAGTTGCCCGCCCTCAATACACCGGGCAAGGCGGCGGGAATCGATTGTATGGTATAAACGAAAACACCACTGAAAATCCTTATGATACAAAAGACCCAAAAGAAATCCCCGATCCCATTATTCACCGCACCACAAACCAGTGGCATCCACATCGCAAAGAAATCGTAACGCAGAAGATAAGAACGTGAAGAGTCGCGAAGCAAGAAACCACTTAACCGCCGAAGCCGTACAAGGTGCGGCCTTGGCGTTTCAGGGCGTAGACGACATCAAGTGACGTGACCGTCTTCCTCTTGGCGTGCTCTGTGTATGTGACGGCGTCGCGGATCACTCCCTCCAGGAATGATTTGAGGACACCGCGAGTTTCCTCGTAAATCACTAGGAAAGAATTATCAGCTGACGAAGACAGAGCTAACACAGACCCTAGGACTGATGCTACTTACTGGCTGAGATACGCTTGACACCGCCACGACGGGCAAGACGCCTAATCGCTGGCTTGGTGATACCCTGGATGTTGTCACGAAGAATCTTGCGGTGACGCTTGGCGCCACCCTTTCCGAGACCCTTGCCGCCCTTGCCGCCTATTGCAAAGGTTAGCTCACCGGCATATTAAGTGTATCAGTTGGAGATCGCTACTTACGTCCAGTCATGTTGGATGATTGAGAAAGCTGTTTTAATGTTGGGGAAAAATACGAAGTGGCTGCGAGCAAATGTGTGGTGTAGTGGTGGTTGACGTTGGTTTTGCTATGTGGAACATATATAGGACCAGTTGTGGACGTGGGGAAACTATGCGTCTTTAAATGCTGAGATTGCCGAAGACGCGGATCAGTCAGTGATTTGGGTTGGGCTGGCTGGCTCGGCGCGAAAAATAAGGGCAGCCCCACACACGCGCAGAAGTGTGGTATCTCGCCCCGACGGGCTGGATGGAGCTGACGCGGGTGGGTGTGGGGATGTGCCTTGCAGTTTGCATGGGTCAGACAAAGAGGTGATGAGCAAACCCGAGGGACAGATGGTTATCGCCCAGCTTCACTGGCCAAATGCAACCAGCCCCGATGTTACCTCTTGTCGAGGTGGACCACCATTCCAGCTAGACACTCCAGACCAACGTGGTCGAGGGCGAGCACGATTTGATTTGGTTGCACTGCAACTTGGGATATCGCGTTAAACACGTGCCTCGATTCCATGCGGACAGATCGTGGGCGCGCTAGGCAGCTATGTCCAAGGTGGCGAAGAAGGGTTCCTGGCCAAGAGCCGCCCTTTGTCGCATCCGATCTGGTTTGCTGCGTAATTAGCACGGGTTGCTCTGCCAGCGTCGGGCGCGCGGTTCCGCGGCGGGGATCGGTTGTGTAGCATCTCGAGTTGGATGACTCATTCACATGGGCCAAAAGAGTCGCTATGCACGGGCATGCCAGATAGCCCAAGAAGAAACGCGTAACATGGATCTGGCATCGCGTCTTTGTGTGGTCCAGCACTCCAGCCACGGGCTGCATGGAAGGGCTCGTTGGTGGCTGGACAAAGCCCTGGCTTGCGTCCATCACGGCAGAACGACGGCCGGCTGGAGGCCCTGTCCATCCTTGATTTTGACCAAGGCTGGCCAATCAAAAATCTGCCACCCTAGCGGGTGCGTCTGATCGTTGCCGACCCCGCTTGGACCAGTTTCCGACCACCCTCCTCCCCTTTCCCATGTGGCATTTCCACCGCCAGAAAACCCGCTTTTTTGGTTCGCATTCCGCAACGCAACAAACCCCGGTCTTTGCTCCCAAATTTGGCGCGCTTCTGCCAACTCAAAACAATCAGAGAGAAAAAAAAAGGGCGGCACATGCAGCCACACCCCGTGTGCAGGCGAATCAGCCAACCCAACGCGACTGGTACTCCGCCCCTACTTAAGGACTTCTCCCGCTCCCCACCAAAGCTCAATCTTTCCCTCCTCCAACTCACTCTCAATCCACACACCCAATCAACCATCTATTCCGATAGCAATCAATCACAACCACCACCTTCTTCGCACTCCCACCGCGACTTTCACATTCAAAATGGCTCGCACTAAGCAGACCGCCCGCAAGTCCACTGGTGGCAAGGCCCCCCGCAAGCAGCTCGCCTCCAAGGCTGCCCGCAAGAGCGCCCCGTCGACCGGTGGTGTCAAGAAGCCTCACCGCTACAAGCCTGGTACCGTCGCTCTCCGTGAGATCCGTCGCTACCAGAAGTCGACGGAGCTGCTCATCCGCAAGCTGCCCTTCCAGCGCCTGGTAAGCCTTTCCGTCCATTCCTCACCCTTGCATCTCACACAACGCGAAATTTTCTGACACGCGACGCGACACGCAGGTTCGTGAGATCGCCCAGGACTTCAAGTCCGACCTTCGCTTCCAGTCCTCCGCCATCGGCGCTCTCCAGGAGTCAGTCGAGTCCTACCTCGTCTCCCTCTTCGAGGACACCAACCTGTGCGCCATCCACGCCAAGCGTGTCACCATCCAGTCGGTAGGTCATTGATTGAGGCATTCTGAGAACCCTGCACATGAGACATAGCCGCTGACTTCCATTGCAGAAGGACATCCAGCTTGCCCGTCGCCTGCGCGGCGAGCGCAACTAGATCGTCTGCTTCAGTCTAATTTCACGTCTACTGGCTTTGAAGTCTTATGATCATGGTGGGAGCACTTGTTGATTCGGGTTCGTACTGGGTTTCGGGGATAATATCCGGCGTTTTATTTGCGCGTTGATTTTCTACATCGGGATTGTACATTAGGGATACCACGTCTTGACAGCCGGCAGCAGAGTTGACCGCGCTAGACTACATCCCAAAGAAAGAAACATTTCAAAACAAACCCGACGTGTCATGTCGCGTGCTTCGTTCTCAGACTCACAGTCCACCGTAATTGACCATGTTCCCACCTCATTGCATGTCGAAGTCGCGCCACGGCGCGTCGACCAGAGCCGATCGCACGGGTCGTCGCGTGGTACTGCAAAGGAAGGATGGCAGGGACGCCCGAGATACCTTCACTGCAATCTTAGTTGATCATGCCGCTGTGAACAAAACGGGTAGACTTAAGTTGGGCTGGCTGGAAGGCAATGCTACACACATTTGTTGTCGCATCCGGAATATATGCGTAGAGCTGCTGTTTCAAGCACAGAAAACAAATATGCGTAAAATATCTTGGACCAACTACCTAAGTACACAGCGGCCCAACCGGCCACAGGCATAATCTCTCTCATACAACCGCTGGTCCATCTGCCTCGATGGGATGTGACTCAATGGGAGGCAAACGAATCAAAATGATTCATAGGCGCCTGGGTCAGAACGTCAAAAGCACCAGTTCCGACATGGCCTAGCCTTCCTAGCACTATACGGCTGCTGGGTGTTGACAGGTCGTCCCAGTCGCCGTCCAGCACTGCGTCCTTCAGGAACGCGAGTGTCGTCTCGAAACTCATCTTGGTGAAGGGGCTTACGTTTCCACGAAGCCCCATTCGGTTGAATGGGGTGAAGCCGCCGCTCTTGGTCATGTGGTCACCGATCAGATTGAGGTGTCGATTGTCGACGGCGATGGCGTGTGACTCGAAGACGGCACGCAACTCCTGGATGATGCTGTTCCGACAGGCTTCGACGCCGTAGATCTCCAGCACCGCGGCGATATCGTTGGTGGAAATCCTGTTCGGGTTGATATACTCGGCATACTGTTGCATGGCGCGTACGTTGGAGCCGGCTGTATGAACCACGGCCATCCTCTTCTCCTCGCCTGTCCGCGGATCTGTTACCTCGGCATTTGAAACAAAGGTGCAGTTCATGATACCCGCTATCTGGTGGACGAGCGCCTTGCGGACAGCCTCCTGAACCAAGCTAAGCATCAAGATCTTGGGGATACTGGCGCTGAACTCGAGTGTCATCTCGCACCATTCCCCAGATGTCTCGTCACACCGGAATCTCGTCACCTCTGGATGCTTATCCCGTATCCGGCGCTCGCGGTTCTTGGAAGCGGCAGCCACCATCGCGTCGTCGCCTCCCAGCCTCTCGAGCTCGTCATCAGCCCCCGGAATCTTCATCTTTGGCGGCCTAGGAGGCGGGCTACCTCCAAATCCTTCGTCGTCGAACTCGGTATCTTGCTGCATCTCGTTCTGGATCGCGTCGTCCTCGTCGTCGTTGGGACCATACGAGACCGCCTCGCTTCTGTTCGCTCTCTGTTTCGCAGCCGTGGCGTCGCCGTCGTCATCTTCGCTCTCGTCATCATCGTCCTCCCCAGCACGGCCGCCTTCACTCGGGCCTGCTGTGGCCATCTCGATGACGCCAGACTTTTCGCCAACCACCGGAGTCGCGCTGCTGACATCCGAGCTCTTCTTCTTGACCTCTTTCTGCACCAACTTGCTAAGAATCCCAACAAACTTCGCCTCGACAGTGTCCAACACGTCGGTTATGCCGATGTCATACGTCTTGGTGTATTCGGTGGATGGGAAGAAGCGGAGCCTTATGTCATACAGCTTGGCCAGAGGGTGAGCGATGCCCGCCCCAACCCTCTCGAAGACGGTCACCTTGTCCATGACGTGAGCCAGCGGGAGGATGCTGATGCTCTTGGCAAATTTCTCGCCGTCGCTATGGGACAGTTCCTCGTTGAGAATCAGCGTCATCGCAGGCGTGGAGATTTTGGTGCTGGCCGTCATCAGTACCTCTCGGAGACGAGGGATACCAAGCGTGACGTTCTTGGCCGAGTGACCAGCAAGATGGAAGGTGTTGAGTGTCATCTGTGTCGAAGGCTCTCCGACCGACTGCCCAGCCACGATGCCGACAGCCTCCCCTGGATGCACCAAAGACCTCATGTACTTGGCCGACAGCACCTTCTCCGCAAGCTTGCGGCCCAGGCGGGCTCGCGACGATGGCAAAGATAGGTCCTGTCGCTGTGCATTCTTCTCCTTGTCTTTCTCCTTGACAAGGCCATCCGGGTTGTCCTTGAGATACGATGACATTTTGTCAAAGAACTTCTCCGACGTGGCAAACGCGTGGAGCGCGGGGTTGAGAATGGCGTTGACAGGATCCTCGGCGAACATGGGGTTTGCCTTGGCCCTCTTGACGTTGGACCTATTCTGCTTCATGATCTCGTCCCTCTGATCGAACAAAGGCTCGGTTCGTGGGTCGGCGATGTTCAGCTGGGCGACTTCGGACTTGAGGTTTTGGAGGACGAAGGTGAAATCAGTGAGGTACTTTTGCTTGGCCACGTCGAGTCCATCCTCGCCATATAGAAACTGCACAAGGGAGCCGTCCGAGTCGCGGACCGAGTTGTCGTATCCAACCTCTAGGCCCTCCATCCCCTTGATCAAGCAACGCTGGAGGTACCCGGAACGCGAAGTCTTGACAGCAGTGTCGATTAGGCCCTCACGTCCAGCCATGTGATGGAAATAGTACTCCTGCGGCCTGATTCCCGTGAGGAAGCGGTTCACAATGTAGCCACCTGCCCGGATATTTGTCTCGAATGGTTTGAAGCAAGGAAGAGATTTGCCGCTGACCATCAACGGGACTCGCCTGCCTTCTAGAACCTGTTGCCCCAGGTTGCACGAGATGAGATTGGCGTTGACTTGACCTCCCTTGGCTCCCGACACAGTCATTGCCTGCATTTGATTTTTGGGGAATTGCTTCTCGAGGCCCGCGGGAAGGCACGCCTTGGTGATGGCTGTCGACATGTCCTTGCTCCCGCTGTTCATCAACGCGTCAAGTCCTTCCTGCTTGCTGTCATCCCGCATAACTTCTTCAAGTCGACGAAGAAGCTCGGGGTCGGTGCTGCCTGGGGCTTGCTTGTCAAGGCTCACATACTTGGCCGCAACCTCGAGGCCCACAGTGTGCGCCCCAGTCTCGATAATGCGTTTCCGGTCGGCCTCACCCTGCGCAGTAAGCTTTAGGTCGTCCATGCCACATGTGAAGGCGCGCATGTTGAGATACCTGGTCAGAAGTCGGCCTAGGCTGCTGAGAAGCTTGCCGGCAATAGCGGGCCCGTAGACTTCGTGTACTGAGTGGATCAGGCCTCCGGAGCTGGGGCCGAGTTGGGCCTTGTCCAGGATGCCTGAGATGAATTCGCCGTCCCGGAACATGACATGTCCCTCTTCGACGTGTACTCCCCAAAGATTCGCAGCCACAGAACTCTTGCCGTTCATCCACAAGTCGCCGCAGTCGAGGGGCTTGATGTTGCGTAGAACAGTCGTGATCACCTGCTTTCCGGTCCACCGTGGAAAAGGCTTGATGATGGCGGGCGGGACAAGCTCGATTCGCTCGCGGAGGATGTGGCCACTCTCTGGGCGCAAGGCGTTGTAGACCAGCTCGTGGTAGGCACCTCGGTCAAGGAAAGTGTCCTTGTTGCAGAGGGCCACTGACACTGAAAGATGGTCTTGAATGAGACCACGCAGTGGCTTGCCTGCGGTACCGGAAATGTACTGATGGTCTGTGTCGGCAAGCTGCAGTGCCTCAGTCCTGGCAATTTCGTTCTGGGGGAAGTGCATGTTCATCTCGTCTCCATCAAAGTCCGCATTATATGTATTGCAATTGGCGTAGTGCATCCTGATGGTCTTCTCGCCCGGCAAGACCCGGACTCGGTGACCCATTATGGACGGCTTGTGCAGGGTAGGTTGGCGGTTCATCAAAACGACGTCACCGTTGGAAATGTGGCGATGGACCTTCTTGTTGCGCATTCCGCCGGAGTTATTGCTCGTCGGCGCCAGCAGCTGGTTAGCAAGCGACGCACGTTCCTCCGGCGACTTGTTCCTCAAGTTGACCACCTGGCCGTTTTCATTCTCGATAGCGGTAGCGCCAGGCCATTTGTCGGGACCGTTGATCACAGCCTGTTGCATATCTTTGAAGTTGTGACTGGTGACAGGCTCCGGGTAGGTTAGCTTCCGCGCAAAGACGGGCGGGACGCCGATCTCGTTGGTCTCGATGTTTGGGTCGGGCGAGATGACACTGCGGGCCGCGTAGTTGACCCGTTTGCCCATCATGTTCTTCCGGAAAAGGCCCTCTTTCTTCTCGAGTTTTTGCTTGATGCCTTCCTCGGCGCCCTTGGCGGCAGCCCCCTGGGCCGGGTTCTTGGTGGAGTCGATCAGCGAGTTGACGCTGTTCTGCACTTCGGTCCAGGCCTCGTACAGTACCGTGTTGTCACCCCCGTGCCGTCGCGACAACATGCTGTTGGGATCCTGAAGGTCGCGGAAAGTCTGGGTGACCTTATTCGCGCTCCGAAGAACCATCTTGTACAGGTTGTTCTGCTGCGCCTCAGCGACCTGGGCATCGCCGGTCCGGGCCTCTGGCCGGTATCGACTGGGCGGCACCAAGACGGTCTGGATGAAAAACAAATCGGCCGCAAGCTTCTTCGAGCTCTTGCTGCTGGGCTTAGAGTTGTAGAACAGGCTCAAGACTTCATGCTCCTTTTTGAACAGGAGGTTCAGTCTTTCCATGACTTCTCGCGATGTGAGGTAACGGTGTGTCGTTGAGCTACCAGCATTGTTGGGTTGTTTGGAGTTGGGGACTTTCACGACTTTGCCGCTTTTATCCAGGTCATCGCCCTCGCCGCTCTCCTCGCCCGCAGAATCGGAAGACTGCATGTCCACGTCGGCAATGGCCTCGTCAGATTGGTAGCCTTCGTCTTTCCGCTTGGGTTTCTGACGGATGACCATGGCGTCGCGAAGCTTGAAGCTTCCTTGTGCCATCTTGGCCTGCTCCTTGGATGAAAGGGGCTTTTCGAATATCTTGACAAAGCCATCCTTCCGGTACGTGGGCGAGATGCCTTGACAGCTGGCGCATATACGGCCCTTGGCGATGTCCCTCAGGAAGTCCTTCACCAACTCTCTGCGCATTTCAGACGCGCCCTCGTGCTTCCCCTTCCGTATCTCGCCGATGCTAATTCGGTGGCGCTTGAGAACCTTGCGCACATACGAGTCCCTCTTCCGGACGACAGCATCCTCTAGATTCGACTCGTCCTCTGCTTCGGACTCGGACTCATCCTCGTGGCGCAGGCGGTTGGCGGTGGAGAGGCCGGGTATGGTTTCCCCCATGGCATCGAGAATGCGTGCCTCGGCCAGAAGACCGTACTGGAGTAGCCTGAAGAGGCACACGAAGCGATGGATCTCTGTACGGCGCAGGCGGAACTTGTGGCAGTATGCGCATTGCGCTCGCAGCAGACGCAACGTCTGGTCCATAAAGACAGGATGGTAGACGGGGACCGGCAGCTCGATGTGGCCCGGGTGCCCAGGGCAGCTCGACGGTCCCAGGTTACAAGTTGTGCAGCTGTTGCCCAACACATAGATCAGTCGATGTGCTATATTGCATGCAAGCGCGAGGGGACTTACAGGGATTCGCCCCAGGCGCCCAAGGCAGGGTCGTAAAGACCGCCTGGGACAGGGTTCAGCAGAGTGTCGAATGTGTTGTCATTTTCGATCCTCTTGACGGAGAAAGCCCGGATCTCCTCGGCAGAGAGGAAGGTGAACTCGACACTATCTACCGATGAGACCACAGGCTGGGAGATATTCATGATTCCTGCTGCTGCGGAGGGTCACCCCGCGCCCTAGCTGGAGAGAAAGGGTTCCAATGCGATCGACCTGAGGAAGCAGTAGCAGGACGATGATAGTACGGTGCCAAGAAGAGAAGAGCGAGGGAAGGCGGAGAAGGCCGACGAAGGAGAGACCGCAGCTCGACAATTGCTACACTTTCACAACTCCAATCGCCCTGGGTCTCTTGCGGGGAGCCAGTGAGGTGTAGGAAATCAATGGGTCCACTGCGCGCCGATTTTATTTTTTTTGGCGGTGAAAACTGGCAGTTTCTTCTTCACCTTGGGTGACAGGCATTGGGGCCCACTAGCTAAGCGGAGTGGGCCTGGCGCTGCCGGCGGCACCTTGAAATAACTGGGGTTCAGGCCAAAGGCTTCTTCATCCTCAATGCCGTTCCAGCATCTTCCCTTTGCCTGTTGTAACAAGACGTCCAGCCGAACCATGCCAGCACTTCATCGATAACCACTCCTGCACCTCTCGATGAACACCCTCCCGCACACCTCTTCACCAAGGCCCTCTTGCCTTGAGTGAGTCGAAGAACACGCCAATAACCCATCTTGCCACGCTCACTGGCACGCGCCGCTCCCCATCCACTTGAAGTCGCGACGACGACAACAACCACGAAAGATACCCGAA
The DNA here is from genome assembly GCF_000145635.1 of Gaeumannomyces tritici R3-111a-1. NCBI lineage: Eukaryota > Fungi > Ascomycota > Sordariomycetes > Magnaporthales > Magnaporthaceae > Gaeumannomyces > Gaeumannomyces tritici. Next base: position 4,156,118 of record NW_008804549.1, on the reverse strand, counting down.
CAATATGGATCGGAGCCATGCCTCGGGCCTAGGGCCGCGCCATGATCCGTCATCCCGAATTCAGAAGCCTGAGTCGGCTGCCGATAGACTGGCAGCCCTCAAGGCGAGGGTGGCTGCAGCAGTTGGCAACAGCAAGGCTAAAGGTGGGCTCAACGTTGGGCTGCATCCGATGCTGGAAGAACTCAACCAAGCAAGGCCAGCCGGGAAGATCGCCGACCTGAGGGGCTCGGCGTCGGCGTCAACGGGCCCTGGCAAGGCGCGTGGAACCAAGGATGGCTCGTGGTCGAAATCCGGGGCATCGACAGGCGACGGGCGAAGCAACCCATATTTCGATGCCAGTCTCGCTGGACAGAGCTCCAAACAGAGGGAACCACGGCATCTGGCTTTCAACCAAAAGGGCAAATACATCCAACAAGGAAATGCGCTACGCCGACAAGCCGCGCTCGAGGCCATGAAAAAGCGCATTGCGGAACAGACGCGGAAAGCCGGCATCGATGACGATCTTGACCTTCCGACCACATTTGCCGAGGCGCCCCCAGAGATTGAGTGGTGGGACGAGGGTCTGGTGGATGGGACTAATTACGATAGGATTGAAGACGAGGCTACCCTTCTTATCATGACCGAAGATGGTATCGTCACCAACCTGGTCCAGCACCCGGTGGCATTGGAGCCGCCACAAGACAAAAACATACCGGCTCCAAAACCCATGTATCTGACGACCCAGGAGAACAAGAAGCTGCGACGACAGCGACGTGCGGCTGATCTGAAGGAGAAGCAGGCCAAGGTGCGACTTGGCCTGCTGCCGCCCGAGCCCCCTAAGATCACGAGAAACAACATGATGGTGGTGTTGGCGGATCAGGCCGTCAAGGACCCCACAGCCGTAGAGGCGCAGGTGAATAAGGAGATTGCCAAGCGACACGAGGATCACCTAAGGGCAAACGAAGAACGCAAGCTCACACGTGAGCAACGACACGACAAGACGGCAGCAAACCAGGAGAAGGACGCCGCCAAAGGTCTTCACCTCATGGTGTTCAGGATCAACAGCCTCGCCAACGGGCAACACCGCTATAAGGTTGCCGTCAACGCGGAACAACATGCCCTGACGGGTATCTGCATCATGCACCCCAGGTTGAGCCTAGTCATAGTGGAAGGTGGCTCTTGGGGTATATCAAAATACAAGAAGTTGATGTTGAACCGCATCAACTGGACCGAGAACACGCCGCCGCGAGAGAAGGAGGCTACAGGGCGTGGCCCCGCGCGAGACTGGCTGTCTCCCCAGGACGACAAGGGAGCTCTCAAGGATCTGTCAAGCAACGAGTGTCGACTGATCTTTGATGGCGAGGTGAAGAGCAGAGCCTTCCGGAAGTGGGGGAGCAAGGTGTGCGAGACCGACGCCGAGGCTCGTTCTTTGCTAGAAAAGGTCAAGATGGCAAACTTCTGGACGCTGGCAAAGACTGCAGCATGAATCTGTCTCAATAACGATCTATACACACCAATTGTTCCCTGGCCTCACAGAAACAGCGCGGTGCGGTACATTGCGCACGGCGCCGGGTCCTCGCTCGTCAATTTTCAAAGCGGCCTTTTTGCAGGTGCTTGCTGTAACGCCATTGTCGTCCGGTTCCTCCATGCGTCGCTCACCAACCTCGCTGGCACGGGGAGCTGGGCACTCTTGGCCCGGCGCGTTTGTTGGTTTCGGCTTCTTGGTATGTAGTAATTTTGCTATCCGCATATTCCGCAGAAAACCACTTGTAGTCCTTGAGCCGCCGTGGCTTATGTACTAGGCTCGTTCTATCCATGTTGGCCGCGTCTCGTGTCCATGGGTAACAGCAGCAGGTATCACTGGATATCCTAGTCGAGCAAGCTAGGTAGCGGGCAAACCCGAGCGAGTCACGACCTGCCTGCCGGCACTCTACATACTGGGTAGGATGCAGGCCATGGGTGGGGCAGGCCAGAATGCAAGCCCGTCACATCTGTTGGTGCATGGTTTAAACCCCTGGGTATGGTACTGTTGGGTCTAGAGCGAGGAGCAGGTGATCAGCCCGTCACCCTTACCCAGGCCGTTGGTTGGGCGTGGAGATTTTCTCTCTCTCTCTCTCT
>NW_008804549.1:4098713-4151279 GCF_000145635.1 Gaeumannomyces tritici R3-111a-1 | reverse complement strand
GGGGGGGTGAGAATCGCGAAGCACGTTATGTTACCCGACGACGCCATCGATCGGAGCGAACGTAGCCTACATCCTTTCGTGGCTGGTCGATAGGTGGCCCAAGTAAATATCCGAGAGTCGGCGGCGCCTTGCCAGGTTGGGAGCATATCATGGTGAGATCCTATGATGATTTGCGGTAATTGTCAGTGAGGAGGTAGGTAGGTCGGTAGGTCGGTACCTCTAGGTCGGCGGGGCGTGGAAGATTGAGATAAGCTGACAACACCCTACAGTGAGACCGGGCACGACGACAGAATGCGACCCAATAGGAGAGCCTAGCCTGCTGCCAGGGCCTCGGTCACTGGAAATAGTAAGGAGCAGGTACGTACCTACCTACAATTGGTGGTCAAAAGTTTGCCCACCTACGCCATTGCAAGCTAAAACACTACCTTTTGGAACTGCTAAAAAAAAGGAAAGAAAAATTGGAACGCAACCAAAAATTTATTATAAAAAGATTTTAACTTTATATTTATTTTCCAGGGTACCTTATTTTATTGCATGCTTATTTGCCCAAGTTATTCCGGTTTAAATACAATCTTTTTGGTTTTGTTTTTTTTAGCGGATGTTCCAGCGTACCTTTAGCGGACCACCCCACTAAAAGAAATTAAAAATAAAAAGAGGTTACTTTAACGCGTAAATACTTCCTAACTATGCGTTTAATAAAAAAAGAATATATATAAAAAAATAGCTTTTATAACCCCGGATTATATAATTAAATTTTGTAGTTATAGCATTTTTATTGCTATTTATTTTCGGGGCTGCAAAAGGTAGTGTTTTGGTGTAAAACATCGTGGGGTGGGCGTACTTTTGGTTGGGAACTTTACCGGCTGGGCGTCTAGAACAGCCGCGGGCCCAGTGTTCCAAAAAGACATGGATCCATCTCGATCCATTACGGCGACAAGTGCGCCCCCATCTCGGTTCAATCCCTAGGGTGGATCGAGCCGCCACTTGCCCCCCGTTGACAACAACAGCAGGGAGGAGGCAAGGTACCACCTCGCCTACCCACGCCGCCTCGGCGGGCGGCCGACACACACCACCACCACCACCACCCACGCACTTACCGGTCCAAGTCGGCGCGGGAGGGGGCTTAGTGTCGGGCGGGCAGGCGGTCTGGACTAGAGGTTCTGGGTCAGGGATGCAGTCGCGAGGGAGACGTGACACAAAACCCGCAACCCGCGCTTGCGCAGCCACTCCATCCTAATCCTTGGCCCTGTGGAGCGCCTTGCAGAATCCAAAGACCAACCTGCAGCCGATGGTGAGGGTGCCTTGCTTATCGGCACCAGACTATCGAATCGGCTCGGGCATCACGTACTGAGGGCACATCGGCACCACCGCCTGCATGGTGGCTGGCGGCCACCACGACTGGCTGACTGGCGTCTGGTCCTTGGCGACGCTCCTCGAGTTGTTGGCCGCCCGACTCGATACTTCCACTCATCTAGGTAGCTATGCGCATTCCGCCCCGGCTCAACGGGCATTCGATAGTGTGTGTGTGCGCATATGCGCTTCATTCCTGCCTGTAATCTACACCATGTGTAGCACTTTCTGGCGCCAACGCAGTGCCACCCCACCCCCATTTTTGGACCCAGGGACAACCCAGCTATGCTGCAATCACGGCTGCCATCCTTCCAAGTACAAGAGGTACCTGTGTGTTAGGCAGGCTCGCAAATAGCCCTCTACCTAGGTTGATGAGCGTGATTACATGCAGCAAGCAGCACAGCCCCAAGGAGGGGCCTGGATCTGTCCGCTGCTGCAACCAAGTCGACATGGCCCGCATCTGCACCTCGGGCGACTGCCCACATCTTTCCGAAAGGGGTGTGTGGGAGCACAAGGATCACCTTTGGGAGATGGTAGCTCGCGTGTATTGTCCAATCATCGCTCCCGGGAGATCTGGTCATGCGGGTGCTGCAGTTGTCGGCCACGCCAAGAGGCAGGGGGGTTTGTGTGTGTGAAAAAAGAACGAGAGAGAAAAAAAGAAAAAAAGAGACGGAGATAGTGTGTGCGGGGAGTGATAGTGGCGTTGAATCCACTAGCGCTTCGTCTCCGCTGCCGCTCTTGACGAACAACGGACCAACAGTGCAGACATAAAGCTTTCATAATGTGATGTCGAGATGCAGCACCCATCGCCTGTTTTCCCAGTTGGCATTGCGTAGACCATCATCGCCGATTTGCCTGGAAGGATGGCAATCCCTGGGTGTTAATCAAGCCTCCGATCCTCCACTGGTAGCCGATATCTATATGCAGCGTCGCATTGCACGCAGCAGTCGTTGTCGGTGGGTTGTTGCCACGCGGCTGTTCCTTCTCTAGGTCTAACTAGGCAGTCAGTAAGCTTGCAATGTGCGTGGACTGCAAATGAGAGTCTGGCGACTTGGAGGAAATCGGTGTGGGGGAGAGTGAAAGGGGGTGATGCGCTGATCAGGCGGCGGCTCTGCCTCGAGAAAATATCGAGGCGTTGAGTAGTGTTACATGGGACGTTGGTGTCAACCGGTAACTCGACTCGGGTTTTTGCTGCCGTGCGTCCCATCAACCCCTTCCGAGAGGTGGCTACGCAAGACCCAGGAGCTGAGCAGTGGTATGTTCGGAGGAGTGGGTTCGTATGCAGGTGTTTAATTCGAGGTGTGCTTGCGATATATTTGGTCTCTCTTCGCATGTTCCAAAGAGCAGGCCGCCGCCGTACTTTTAATGATATATCTAAGTTGTAGGGTACAGGTAGAAAGGCGCAAACATGGCCTTGGAGTGTGATGAGCTCACAAAGGAGACTGTGACTCCTAAGTGGACGAAATAACCAAAGGGCAGAATGCCAACTGGCGTGAAAATGAAGAAGAAAAGACCAAGGACAAAATGAAGCACTAGGCAGGATCTCGAGTGTAATACCTGCAGCGAACAAGAGAAAGAAAGAAAAAAGCCGACAGACAGTCAAGCATACAAGACAGTATTGGTACAAACAGATAACGAGGATTGCCACCGCCAGACCGCGTAGTGCGTGGTAAAAAAAAGAACAGAGGCCGCCGGGAAAAACACCACGCTTAAAATCACAGCTAGCATCATGACAGGGGCCGAGTTTTCCTCATACAAGTCCCCAGCCTTGTCGAAACCTGGCAACCCCAGGATCATCGGGGTTGCCCTCGCCGTTCTGAAGAGTGTCCCTGGCCCTCAGGCTGGCCGACGAGGTATCGAGCATGGGGCCGTTACCCATCGAAGGAATCGACATTGGGGGCAGGGTGATGTCGAATCTCCTGGAGCACCCGTCTTCCATGTGCCTACATGTCCAAGCGTCAGTGGTGCCGTCACTTGCCGTGGCTCGCCGTGCGCAGCTGTCATTTGATGTTCGTCCGGGGTCGATCTCACCTCCGTAGTGTGTCCTTTCGCGCAAAGAGACGCCCGCAGAAATCGCACTTGTGGTTCCGCTCCTTCATGTGGACACTCTGGTGATGCCTCTGCAGGTCCGTCTTGCGAACAAACTTCTTGCTACACTCGCCGCACGGGAACGGGTACTCCCTGTTCGAATCGTGCGTCTCCATGTGGGCCTTGAAGTTGTAGCTCCTGCTGAAGAGTTTCTCACACCCCTTGACCTCGCATTGGAAGTTGGCCTCCTCCTTGGTAGTCAGCCGCTTCCGCACGCGCGGGCGCTGAGCCCGCATGTGGGCTGCGCGTCTGTCGCCACCCATGATACCGATGGCCTGGCCGCTGGCAACCGAGTAGAAGGAGTCGGGTTCGGCCGAGTGGCTATAGTCCTTGCTCCAGGCCGACGACTGTGTGTCGGAGAGATAGCCGGAGCTGGGGGCGGCCGAATAGCTGCCCACCTCGGACGAGTAGGGCACGTGGATCGATCTTGGTGACGGGTAGTCCGCTCCATGCACGTAATCTGGCTGAGCGGCCTCCATCTTGATGCGAGGCGTGAGCGGCTGTGATAGCGGCACAACGGGCTGGAACGTCATCGCGCCCCGCGCTGGTGGCATTCCGGGCGATGTCGAGGACGGCCGGGGAGACGAGTGGCTTGACATGGCTGGCTCTAGGTGCTGGTGATGGTGATGGTGGTGCTGGTGTTGGTGATGGTGGTGGCCATGGGAGCCATAGACCTCCTGATGGCCGCCGTACGCATGGGCGCCTGGGACGGAGCCGTTGTCGTAAGTCACAAACCCATTGTACTCGGAGGAGACGATGCTGGGCATTGTCGCGCCGGTCGAAGGCGAATGCAGCATGCTGTTGTGGGCCCATGCGGATTGGCCCATGTTCTCCAAGGGGGGCACGGCGCTGTCTGGGTCCAGCGGCGGCGCCATGGAGCACGCGGGTTCGATCGCTGACAGCCGGTAGTGCTGAGCCACTAGATCAGGGGACGGATAGCCGGCCGAGGAGGAATATGAGTTCGGCGGAGATGCGGGAGATCTGGTGAGAGGGGGCGTAGAGTCCATGACTGAGACGTCTCGAGGGCCTGTCCGGTCCTGGGTCCTCGTGGCCGCCGTGCACAGCGAAGCAGAGGACCTATATATGTAGAAAGGGGGTGCAGAAATGTGGTTTCAAGGAGGGGGCAGGCGGGCAGCAGGTATACGCCTCTTTGATTTGTGATTTGCGTGCGGGAAAAGGAGTGAGTAGTCAAGATGACAGGCGCAGGCCAGAAAAGATGGGTGTGCCCCGCGAGTGTCAGATGGCTGGAGAGGCTATGGCTCGTTTGGTCAGCGGCCCCCAAGGTGCTATCAGACTCGATGTGTCTGGCGCATCTGTGTTACGACGTGCGGTTGGCGTGATCGCTCCTCGAATGGATTTGGAAGACTCAAGATACAACCGAGCGCGAGGGGTAGGGTGCGGGTGTAAGGAGTGTTATAGTATAGGAGGGCCGGAAGGCGGCTGTTTGGCTGCCCAGGTATCATATAAATGCATAGGATCGCCCCGAGGATTATCGGTAGGCAGCACAAAGCCGAGCTTTTCTGGGGCTGCAAGACCAGGAGGAGGATGTTAAAAGGGGGAAGGAGGGGTGTGAGCCGGCGAGTGCTAGGACGAAATCGGCCTGGTTGGCGTAGGTCGGGGGTGGCTGTCAGGGGCACCCACATCCCACGTTGCCAACTAGAGCGAGGCAGAACGAGGTGCTTGCGGAGACATGAGCCAGGGTGCGGTAGCCCGGTTTCTAGACAGCGATGCATCTTCATGTCCGAGGCAGACCGAATTTGCAGAGGACGGACCCAAGACTTACCCATGTCCGCCCCGGGTGCAGAACACACAGTTCTGCCTAGGGGGGCGGATGGATGAGTGGGTGGGTGTACATACATGGACGGGCGGGTACATGGCGCGGCAGGGGACCGGAGCCGTCCGCACATCATCGACATGGTGGGTACAGCAGTAGCTTATACATTGAGCAGGGTCGGCTGCAGTCAGGCCAGCCATGGCAATAAGCAGTGCAGCAGAAATAGCCCAACCCGACAGGTCGCGTGCTGCAGATGTAAATAAGCAGCCGAGAGTACCGTTGAATCCGTTTGCGGGCGGGATTTTGACCATGAAGGATGCGAAAAGGAGGTACCACGCAGGGTTACAGAGAAGGAAGTGAGAGGGGAACAAAGAGAGAAAAAACTGTAGTAACGACGACATGTCTTGCGCGTGTGTATTTCCCATGTGGATGCGAGCGAGCTGATGGTCGGGCGGAGACGGGACCGAGAATGCCCAAAGAGGAGGAGGAGGAGCAACAGCAGCGGAGACGGGGGCCGAGGCAGGCTGTGGGTGAATGCAGCAGAGAATGCAATGCCAACGGCACTGGCCTGGCTGGTGCATCCTTGGTGGCCTTGTCTGTTACTGCTGCGACCACTATTCAACCCATGGGGTTTCCTGTTGGTCAATGGACATAGGAAGGCAAGAAGGCTTTGAAAACACAAGTACCAGACATGTCGGCTAAGGCCCAAACTGGGGGCATATGGTGATTTCTGGTGATTACCTCCGCCTTGTTACTGCACCTGGGCGGTCCACCGACGCCGTTCTTGTCGCTCTCACCTTTTCTCGGGGCAGTCACCCACAACTGTAATTGCTGAAGCGCATACTATGGGCGTTTGCAATACAAATTGGAGTTCTATTGATATCCGTCGGGTGTGTGGAGGTGCAAGGAAGCGGCATTGTCTTTGACGATGCGACTTACACGCAAATTCCACAATGTTCCAACGACCAAGTCTTTGCTGGGCAGGTAGCCCAAGGTCGTTGCAGCATCCCGGGTTGATGTTTCCTGATAAGGGGGCCGGTCATCTATTGCCGAGCTAAGAGCCCGAGGAAGGTGGTGCCTTGGCTGGCCTTGACAAAGCTGACGGCTGTCATGCTGTAAAATAAGAACAAACAAAACTACTACCTACATACGTATGCAGGTGCTAAGGTCGATGCGGGTAAGCGGGGAGACAGATGGGGAAATCAGTCAGGTACTTGGCCGTCTCCAAGGAAGATCACCATCCTAGCGGGGACTCGATTCCCAAGAGGAGTGGGCTTGATTGTTCGTTGTTCTTTTTTAGGCGACTGGGGTGAGACGTGAACAGGGAACAAGGGAGCAACAAGGAAGAAAAAAAAGGAAAAAAAAAGTAAAGTGAAAAAGCAACAACCCAAAAACGTGCTGGGTCCTTCCGAAGCCCTTGAGGGTGGGGTCCATCTCGTAAGTACAGCCACCTACTGAGTGGATGACTGATGTGATTCGGCGAGTGTGCGCGGTAAATTGGTGGTCAGAAAGGACCCGCAACTGTGCAGGACACCTTCGCGTGTGTGCTAAGTACAGCAACAAAGACACGCAGTGGCGCATCTGAACCCCAGTTGCGCAAGCCAGCCCGCCCCCTCACCAAGGTACCTGACCGAACATCGTCACCGGGCGGGCCCCGAGTCCGAGCCCAGGATCCTCCCGCCTTTTCCTCCCGTTTCTAGCTCCTCATCAGCCCTCGACATCAGGAGCGCCCTGGCCTGGTTGGTGCTGACACCAAACATGGAGCCTCCCCGGGGTGCTAGGCACGTTCGTTGGTCCAGGGTGGGACGAACGAAACCCGCTCCGCAGCTGCACGCCTGCACTGCAGCGACTGGCTGATGGACGCTACAGTACCTGCCCGTCCCTAGCGAGTGTGTGATGCTGTGATGTTTTCCTTCCTTGCGTTTATGTTCCATCACGTTCTTGTGCGCTCATTTTGTAAGTTAGGTACCGTCCGTCCCACTTTGCATTTCCATGTTGATGTTGGTCGGAGCCGCCCTTGTAACTTGGCCTGTGAGGGCAAAGGCTTTTTCTTTTTCTTTTTCTTTTCTTTTTTTTCTTTTTTTCTTCTCTTTTTTTCCGCCCTCGCACACTAGACGCGTTTCTGTCAAAGCCAACGGGTACCATTGAGGATTTAGTCAGTACCTATGTACAACGGGTATTTCCGGTTGACCGCAAGTCAAAAATCAATCAGGACCTATTTGGAAATTAAAGAAACAAGACAAACAGGCAACTTGGTCCAACTCGGCCGTCGATTTTCAGAAAGGGGCTTGGGCCTGGAGCCCAGGTTAGCGGGGCCGCTAGGGGCAGACGCTAGGAGATCTCTACGCCTCGCCCGCTGTGATTACCATCTGCGGACTGATCACCATCCCTCCCCACACGTCTCTTGGTCCCCAAGCGCAGGAAAGATGACTAGGGCCAGTCTTCGCGGGGTAAAACGACTGATTCTGCAAGGCGCCCTAATCACCGATGCAGGAGTGTTGGCTAACTGCCTTTTCCCTCGACGCCGCCGACCTGCCGCTAGCCCGCTGTAAGCTGGTGCATGGCCTCCATTGTCTTGTTCGGCTGCGCGGTAGTTGCGGATGCGGCAGCGGCAGCGGCAAAACGAGCCTAGCCGCCATGGGTGGGAGCGACGCCGAGCGTCGCACGGCGAGGCTCGAACGCCAAGGCCCTTCCGTCCATCGTGACCAGCCACGAACACTTTCCGGCCGCACAGCCAAATTCGGTACACTGCCCAATTGTTTGCTACGTGTGACCTCCGCGGACCTTCCGTGATGGGAGCCTGCAGCTCGGCTGCGACTCATAGGGCTGGTGTGGTGCCTCTACCTTCATCGCGCTGAAAGGACAGTAGGCAAACAGTTGGGGTCAGGCCAAGCTTGCGAGTATGCGCTCAGCACAAGAGATGCCGCGGGCTCAATGGCCCCAAGCGTGATGAGCCGGATGCTGAGCGGGGTGTGAAGGTTAAGCAGAAGGCGCACACAATCGGTCACAAGAACACCCGAAAGACACCGAGAAACGGAACACCCAACACACCGGGTCGGGACCAACTAGCATGCAAAGCCCCCCATTATGCAGGCAAACAAATAACACGCACGCTAGTCGGCGTTCTGGGCCCATGGAGCGTCATTTTGAGTCCAGCATCACCACCATTTGCATGGGCAGGATCAGCAAAAATAGGCAAGGGTTGATATCCATGCCCCATCAAAGGACTAACAGTGCCAACAGACGCCCCGCCCAACGAAACTGGCGCGTGCGAGCCATCTTGTGCGACCCAATTGCAACGTTGTTTCAGTGAAATGATGATGGCAAGCTACACCGGGCCGCTCGAAGTGGCCGACTAGGTGGGGTAGGAGGGCTGTTGGATGCGGCTGCTGCCGTCTTGCTTCGGGCCTGGCCTAACCGACCAGGCATTCATCGGGCCCGCGACGGGGACTTGCCTGGGATTGTATATGCACTAAGGTAGGTAACTCTATGTAGGGGCCTGGCGGGGTCAGGCTATGCAGCAGCGAGGCGTCACGGACGACTGACTAGTGGGCTTGTGGGTAGGACTGCAGGGAGTACTAGCAGGCAACAAGAAACATGATATCTCGCCTGGGCGGCAACAATGGGGGGCGGGGCGGCCGTCAGCGACTTTCAGCCAGGCAGGGCTTGGTGGCTGAATCTTGCTGCTCGTTTCGATTGCTGGGGTGTCAAGCTTGACTTCATAGCGCTGACTCAGCATACTAAGCGACTGTGACACGTGACCTCGTGTGACACTCGCGCGTGCATTAACTCAAACAAACGGGCAATCTTTGTAGCTGGAAGGTTTTATGCCTCAGAGGCGGTCGACATCGCCGAAACATTGCAACACGATAGCCGCAACAAATACAACCGCCAAACAAAGAGAGTCTATTAGTCGCTGCGGTCACGGCAGCAAGGCCCTGCTGCTTTGCCCTTTGGAAAATCACTGCCTTGTGCTGGGCAGAGCCGCCAGCGGCGTCAGCGCGCTTCCAGCGAGTCTCGGTTGAATGGCTGATTCCTGAACTCCGCCCTCGCCACCAAGCCCCCACGGCTCCATCACGATGCTCTTCTATATCGAGTAAGCATGTCGTTGTACACCATGGATCACCCCGGGCCGTACTCGGGCTAGATTTGTCGCTGACACACCGCCGGGCAGTGACCTTCCGGTCATCTTCCCATACCCTCGCATATATCCTGGTAGGCTGGCTTCCTTCCTACCCTCCCTCGGCACCCGGGTGTGGCTCTATCCTTTTCGCTGCGCTCATGGCCGATGAAAGGACGCGATGTACGAGACTGGTCACACGAAATCTTGGGCTAAATCCTGAATAATGTCTGCTCGGCATCAAACCACAAACTAGAGCAATATGCGTAAGACCCCCTGTGAACGAACCATATGGGCGTGGCCTGTACACTCCATCATGCGTGGATGCGGCTCTGGTCCCTTCGCGGTCGTTGTGCTAAACTAATGCTACCATCCGAAGCTATATGTGCGATCTCAAGAGTGAGCAGTCCCTTCACCTCTGGTACAGCCTGTGCGGTGTGGCTGACTCCTCCGCGGCTTAGGGACCCTCGATGCCGGCGGAAACTGTGTTCTCGAGATGCCCTCGGGCACGGGCAAAACCGCCACTCTGCTCTCTCTCATCGTGGCGTATCAGCAGCACAATCCAGAGCACCGCAAGCTGATCTACTGCTCTCGTCAGTATGGCCCATTCTTGCTTGCCTTGTTTAGCCTAGTGCCTGGCTGACACAACGTAGGAACCATGTCGGAGATCGAAAAGGCACTTGCCGAACTCAGAGCTCTGATGAAGTACCGTGCGGAACAGCTAGGCAAGGAGGAGGATTTCAGAGGGCTTGGACTTACTAGCCGCAAGAATCTCTGCCTACACCCAGCCGTCAAACGCGAAAAGAGCGGTGCCGTTGTGGACGCTCGATGCAGAAGCTTGACGGCCGGCTTTATCAAGGAGAAGAAGGATAAAGGTGAAGATGTTGATGTCTGCGTATATCATGACGTATGTTTCGCCTTCCTTTCTGTCGTTCGGAGCCAGCCGTGGGCCTGATGGCTGCGGAATTTGTGCTGACCCTTATTAGAATCTCGATCTTCTTGAGCCGCACAACCTGATCCCCAATGGAGTATGGACCTTCGATGGCCTGCTGCGCTACGGGGAGCAGCACAAGCAATGCCCGTATTTTACGGCCCGGCGCATGGTGAGATCCCATCAATAGCCTTATCTTCTCACATACACGGCCCCCTGACACCACAAGGGTATTAACCCTATGCCTAGATGCAATACTGTAACGTCATAATCTACTCGTACCACTATCTTCTGGATCCCAAGATTGCCGAACGGGTGTCCAAGGAGCTTTCTAGAGACTCCATCATCGTTTTCGATGAAGCGCACAACATCGACAATGTTTGCATCGAATCGCTTAGCACAGATCTTACTGAGGACTCGCTCAGGAAGGCGACCAGAGGTGCCCAGAACCTTGAGAACAGAATCAAGCAGATGAGAGAGACGGACCAGAAACAACTGGAGGATGAATATCAGAAGCTTGTCGCGGGCCTCCGGGACGCCGACGAGGCACGCCAGGAGGACGCCTTCATGGCCAACCCAGGTGCGCCCTCTTTTCTATCTTTCCGTCATTTCGTTGCTTGTTCTTCGCCCCACGCTGACTTGTTTGCTTCACAAGTGCTTCCGGACGACCTGATCCGAGAGGCTGTACCGGGCAATATCAGGAGGGCAGAGCACTTTGTTGCGTTTCTCAAGAGGTTTATCGAGTACCTTAAGGTAGGGCCATGCGAATAATTGCACCGAATCGGCCCCCTCTGTGGGATTTATCTCCACGTGCTACCGGCCAGCAGCAACTAACTCGGACCACATAGACACGACTCAAGGTCTTGGAGGTCATCTCGGAGACCCCGCCATCTTTCCTTGCCCACCTGAAGGAGTATACGTTCATCGAGAAGAAGCCCCTCAGGTTCTGCGCCGAGCGCCTGACCTCTCTTGTTCGCACGCTAGAGCTCACCAACATTGAAGATTTCCAGCCGCTCCAGGAGGTCGCAACGTTTGCCACGCTCGTTGCCACCTATGAGAAAGGCTTTCTTCTGCTGCTGGAGCCTTATGAGACGGTCAAGTCCAAGGTGGTCAACCCCGTCCTGCACTTCACCTGCTTGGACGCGGCCATAGCAATCAAGCCCGTGTTTGAGCGCTTCAAGACGGTCATCATAACATCCGGGACCTTGTCTCCCTTGGAAATGTACCCGAAGATGCTCGGGTTTGATGCTATTGTGCAGGAGTCGTACAGCATGACGCTTGGCCGCCGGTCCTTCTTGCCCATGATAGTCACTAAGGGGAGCGACCAGGCCGCCATATCGAGCAGCTTTGCCGTCAGGACGGACCTTCCGGTCGTGCGCAACTACGGCAACCTCCTGACCGAATTTGCCAAGATAACACCGGACGGCATGGTGGTGTTCTTCCCCTCATACTTCTACATGGAGTCCATCATCAGCATGTGGCAGGGCATGAACATCTTGGAAGAAGTCTGGAAGTACAAGCTCATCCTTGTCGAGACTCCAGACGCGCAGGAGACGGCGGTCGCGTTGGAGACATACAGGACGGCTTGCTGTAACGGCACCGGCGCCGTCATGTTCTGTGTGGCCCGTGGCAAGGTGTCTGAGGGCATCGACTTTGATCATCAGTATGGGAGGGCCGTGCTCTGCATTGGTGTCCCATACCAGTATACCGAGTCTCTCATTCTGAAAGCGCGCCTGGAGTTCCTGCGCGAGACTTACCGCATCAAGGAGAACGACTTCCTATCCTTTGATGCCATGCGGCATGCTGCTCAGTGCCTGGGGCGCGTGCTGCGAGGCAAAGATGACTACGGCATCATGGTGCTTGCAGACCGCAGGTTTCCCAAGAAACGCAGCCAGCTCCCAAAGTGGATCAACCAGGCCCTTTTGGAGAGCGACACCAACCTCAGTACCGATATGGCCGTGAGCTCCGCCAGGAAGTTTCTCAAAACGATGGCGCAGCCTTTCCGGCCCAAGGACCAGGAGGGCGTGAGCATGTGGACGCTAGAGGACCTGAAGAGGCACCAGGCCCAGGAAGAGAACCGGCAGATCCGTGAGCTGCAGGGCCGCCCCAGCCGTGCGGCTCATGCCCACGGGCCGCGGGCGGATGAGGAGGACTATGAGATGGACGACGATGAAGAGAGAGACATGATGGAGCTGGATGCTTGAGTTCACGATCATAGATGACAACTGCTGGAAAATGATGGATTTCAGGCCAAGACCACACTCCCTGTTCATTGATTGACCACCTTGCCGGCCTTTGGCATCTCCTAGACTTCTCTCTCGCTTCCGAGACTGATCTTTAGCCATCACCCGGTTATGCGGTCCTCCATTCGGGATAATCGGAGACAGCCATTGGCAAAATGGCGGGTTTATCGTATGAGTAGAGTTCGATTATAAACTTGGCCACGTATCTAATTAATGTGATTACCTGCAATGCGCCCTAATTTCCATATCCGTCTATAAACGACAACCGGCGCAAAATTCTATGTTTATAACTCCATGTATCCATGCCGTTCTCTATCAGTATGTTTGTGTACCCCTGTAGGCGACGGGCCTTCTCTAACCAGGGGTTCTTGGAACCAGCCGCTTCGCGGCCTTTGTGGCTCTCAGGCCTTCATATATGTAAGCTCGCCCCGGCTTCCTGCAAATCTCCATGCAGAGCATTCGTATCAGGTCCGGGCTCGTCCAGTAGCTGCTGTGGGCATGGAGCATGTTCAGGTACTGTATCTCCAAAGGGCCACCACTTGAATGAAGATAATAGTCGAGCGTCCCGTTGTCGTTGAGGAGGATCGCCTTCCTTTCAGCGATCTGGTATATCAGACAAGGAGTAATAATTAGCAAAATGATCACCAAAAGCCAAAAGATCAACTTGTGAATTACCTCTTCACGCGTGAAGTCATGGACCTCCAGCTCCAGTTGTGAGGGGAGCCGAACCGTCGGTGGTTTGTTGGGCACTGTCCCCGCGCCCGGCTGGGTCGGTGCGCCGCCCCACAGGCCTCTGATGCCATTGCCAATGGACTGGAAGAAGGTTGCCGTGGTGGGTACGAATGTCTTCTTCAAACTTGCCGCATATACCGGGTCGATTGTGCCTGGAGGCCTGTCAGTTGATAGTCCTCAAAGGGGGGACCGGGATGCCTTCCAACAGCACGAAACAATCCCCAAGAAATGATGACATGTAGATATACCTACTGTTGAGCAAGTACGCAACAGGATCTTCTCGGGAAAGGATGTTGTAGATATTATCAACAGCAAGGCAGCCGAACTGGCCCTGCTGTCCAACGATATCTTTGGAGGTGACATCAGCAGGATCTGTGCCTGGCTTCAGGCGGCCTTCCCTCGGAACCAACTGTGAGCGCTCCAGTAGGAGGAAGAAGGCGGCCGGACTGCCAAGCAGGAAAAGATTCTTGCAGTCAAACTCGAAATGCCGGGCATCCGGGTCTGCCTCACAGGTTGGATCCCTGAGCGGTGGTGTGATTGTAGGTTGATTAGAGAGTATGTCAAGGGCCATAACGCTCCCGAGGGAGTGAGCTATCAGGTGCACACGGCCCTGATCAGCGAACCCGGGGCTGCAAAGATCCGTGTCAGTTTGAGCAGCTCAATCTCTTGGCTCTTGTCTGTGGTGGGTAGTGGTAGACATAGCGCGGGGTGGGAGCGGCTGACTTGTTTTTGCACCAGAGACGATAGATGCGATTTGCTTCCCTCGTGACGGCTTTGATCATTCGTGGCTTGTGATGCGAGAGATAGTAAGGGACCTAAAGAAGGCAAATGAGGCCTTGTCAGTACGCCCCTTCATCCGACGGCACCACTGCCGCCTCGCGAGAGGGGAGAGCCGGACAGCACGGGAGGTCTGCTGCCCGTTATCCCTGTAGCGTTCCTCACATCAAACATGACATCTGATATCAAGCCACGCACAACCGGAATGGTTTTGGGTTCGATATCCTTGAGACCAAAGCTTTCTGGTGCGGCTGCCGCGCCAGCACCACCTTGCTGCATCGTCCCGCCGTCCTCGAACGAGAGGAGGTGGCGCCTAGGAGTAGATCGGGTGAGGTTAGTAAGGAAAACGCGGGGCGGGTGAGCTTGGGCACACATGTGGGTGTTGACCAAAACCTAACGCGCGTACCAGTTGACTGGGAGCACCATGATACCGCCAGCGGCGTCCCTGTAGTTGTTACTTCCGAGCTCGGTGTTGACAGCCCGTCGAAAGCTGTTGATGGCGTGCGTGAAATGGAAGCTCTCGACCCGCTCGGCGAACTTCTGGCCGATTCCGTGGATCACGAGGACTAGGTCACGCCAGTTTTCCGTCTCGGCAGCACAGGCGGTACATGACGGGCCCAAAGGCCTGGATTGTGGTCTCGCCTCAGCTGTTGTAACCGCCTTGGCCAAGGGGTGGCTGGCTCCCTTGCCACTAGCGCCCCTGGGACGTTCATGAATGCGGCGCCAGGCGTCCCGATTGAACCCACGAACTACAGGGATGCCGACCTGCAACGGACACTAGTTAGCCATGAAGCTGGATCTGGATGAGCAAAGCAATGCCCTGGGGCCGTTGGAAGTCGTACAGTGGCGCCCTTCATGATCCTCGAGATCGGGGTACGGGAGTAGTAGGCGGACGGCCGCAGGCTTGGCTTGAGTAGGTTGGCTTCTGTTGCGTTCTTGTACACAACGTGCCAGTTTGGATAGCTGCCCGTCGAGCCGGTGTCTGTGGTTTCGCCCACATGGGGGCTGAGCACACCGACAGCAGCCGCGCTACCACGATAGCAACGCGCCGCACAATAGGGATCATCAGATATGCCCGGCTCAACAGGAAGCATGTCCTCGACGTTGGCGTTGGTACCAGCGGGCGGGTGGCCCCAGAGAGGCTGGCTGACTTTCTCCTCCCCCAACGCGCCCACCGCAATGGCGCAGCGAATCTCAATACTCCAGGCCTGAAGACTTGTGGGTCAGTGCTATTCTATCCATGGATGATTCGTACAGCCTGAAGAGGGCGCAGGGCGAGGACATGCTACGATCACTGACCTCAGACCAAGGGCGAAGCTCACAGTAGCCAGCCTCGAGTTGGTTTGCGACTTTGGGCTCGACAGGGGTCATATTGTCTCTTGGGACGCAGGCGATATCAGCAGCCATGCTGGTGAGTTCTAGGTCGCACAAGGAAGAAACCTACCGATAGAACCAAGTGGCCCGAGTTACCACGGTCACGTCATTGATTGGGGACCAGTACATTGGCCGCATCTGCATTTCCGGGAACGAGACTAGATACAGGCGTGAGCCGACGGGTACTTGGACGGCACGAGCGGGCTCCCATGGCTCCGCTTGGTTGTCGTTGGGTGTGTTTGTGACCACAGTAGCCGTTCGGGGTTTCGGGGGTGTAGCGTTAGGGGGCGAGATTGGGGTGTCCTCTGTGCCTGGGGATCCGATTTTTACAAACGGCTTTCCCGAAATCCCATCATCTGGCGGCGGGGGCCCTGGCTGGACAGTGGTTGTGGCCAGGGTGTTGCTGCCGGCTCTGGCTCTTGAACTGTTGGCCGCGTCGGCGGCCTTGACACGGGAACCGGTTCTTCCGATTCTCGTGGCCGGGAGCATGCTCGGTCTGGCCCCGGTGGCCGCAGTTGGGGACAGCTGTTCAGACCTCGACCTGGCTTCAGTCTGGCCTCTAGTATCTGTGGGGCCAGCCTTGCCAAGCTCGGCCATGACCGTAGCAACGACAGCTTCGCTGTCCATACCTAGGCGCCGGCGGGTGAGGACACAGAATGTACCCCTAAGTTCGCTGGCGGCATCGGTCCGGAGCTCAGGGCAGCACGCGGGGGTCGCGGTCGGGGAATTCGAGACAGAGAACGGTGCGGCGTCTTGCTGATGCCTCAAACTGTGCTTCTCGATCAAGCGGCGATAGATGGCGGTAAGAGTGGCCGCGTCTCTGCTCGACTCGGACAGGCTCGGGCTCCGGTTCCGCTGGGCGCGGGAGTGGGCGCGGCGGTGGGTGTCTGAGGCTAGGGATAGCCATGCCCGCTCGAGCGCGTTGTTGTCGGCTTCGGAAAAGGGACGTTGGCTTTGGGCGGATGAGCCCCTAGCGTCGGAGGCAGCGGACGAGGGCGAGTCTTGGATGGGGATTAGGGATGAGTAGAAGAACTGGGCGTTGATGGGCGGGATTCTCTCTGTCGCAGCGCCATAGTCATCCTCATGGCCATCGCCATCGCGGTAGTCGTCGGGAAGGGGCGCAACCGGGGCCAGACGGCATTCGGTGCCGTACGTGTGAGCGTGATGCGCGGTGTTCGACATGGCGGCAGCCAAGGCCAACAGACCGGCTGCGAGAGGGTCGCGGACAACACTCCGAGTTGGTCAACCGTCTCCTGCCACACACATGCAACGCACACCTCTCCCCTTCTGCCGGCAGAGGCCGCGGGAAACACGTGTTGGGGTGATGGTAACAAAGAGGCCGTTGTGAGAAGACGCCAAGCCAAAGCTTGACAGGCTACGGAGGTTTTAGAGCCTCGCGTTCGGTGGTGATGGGCGCGGACATCAATGACGCAGGCTGTGTGGGCCTGCTGCTCAGCGCAGTGGGTACCTGAACTGCCTTGTGAAATTTATGGAGCGCGCGGAATCTCCTTTCTCGGAACAGCTGTATTTATTATTATGGAGATGTGCACAGTCAGTACGGCAGGCACCCGTCACAGCTGGGTCTCCGCTTGATGTGCCCCAGTAATGTGCCCCAGCTGGACGGCTCACCTGCCGCAAATTGGCTCTCCGGCTTGCCTGGTGCCTGGGCCCCAACAAACGCTGGATCTGCATGACCCTTGATTGATATGTTACTGTAAGGCCACGAGGCTGGAGTGAAGACCCACGGCGTCGCTGCGTCTACGGACGCACCAGGCGAGCACGAGCCGCCACGCAAAAGATTGATTGAGTGATGGAAGTGAAGCTCTCGAGCCCTGAGCGAGCTCTTGTGGAGGCCGACACTCCAACTTTGTCTCCCAGGGGTGGCCCGCGTGCCGCCATGGAATGGGCATATTCTTATTCTAATGCTGTGTCTGGGCCTGGCATGTCCCCACTTAGATTAGGGCCACCCGATACATCTGCGAAAGCGCATGTCTGTGGTCGTTTGGGGTTATGGTGATGCTGATGTGATGATATATTTATGGAGGGAATTCTGCTGGTTCGGCAAGATGACGCACTAACTCGCAATGCATCCCCGCGCATCGCGTCGAATCAAATCAAATCCAAATCGTGGCATGGATACCTGCAGACCGACACACCCGGAATGATGGACGACCAAACCCAAATCTTATCCCAGCCCGCCCGCCGTCCATATCTGTGCCCCTCGGAATGCTGCGGCTGGAAAAGCCGCGCTACCGCCTGGCGTTTCTGGTGCGCATCGGGAGCTCGTGATTGGCCTGCTGCTACCCCTCAAGCTGCACCCATCTGGCGCCCCCGCAGCAAGGAACGTGGAGGGGCCCACTCTTGCATCTGCTGCATGTCGCCCCTTATCGCTGCACCGCCGCTTGCCCGCCCGCTGCGTGCATTCTTCTGCCCACCAGCCGTGCGGGCTGTCCACTGCCCAGCACCGGGGGTTGGGCCTGCAACGTGAAACAGGCAGCGGCCGTGGCCTCTCAATGGCCTGCGACGGGCGGGATTGCTAGAGAGGTACCCGCCGTGCCCAGAAATGGCCGGGGGCCTGTCCATGTCCCGCCCTAGCTACCCCCCAGTCCCCTGTCGCCCTCGAGCCCCCTCACCAAACTGGAGTGACTGGCACAGCTGGCGCTCGTCGACATGCCAGCCATTGTGTCTCCCCCATTGATTCCTCGACCTCGCCCTACCTGCCACCTCCATGCTTATCACCCACCTGGCTGGGCCTCCGCTGCTAGCTGTCGGGTCTATCTCGCGACTCAGTCCCAGCTGCCAGACTCCACTCCTGCCAGCACTTTCCCATCTTGTTTCATCGATTCGCCGCCATCACCACTTGATCATTGTCGTGCCACCATACTCCAGGCTTCGGAACCGCCCTGTGCCTCGAACAGCAACCGCCCCTCGTCAGGCGAAAGCAGCTGATTACCACCACACACTGGGCCCCGCCCAGCTCTAGCATCCAGACACCCAACGGCACACAGCACGCTTGATTAGGCCTCGTCGTCGTCTCTGCTTTGTGCATTCGCCTGACTAGTGCCTCATTTCTGCCTTCTGCCTCTTCTTTTGCTTCTGCTTCTGTTCTCTTCTCTTTCGTCTTTTTCTTTTGGAGATTTTCTAGCATCCCTTTCCCTTGTTCGTTTTGTCGTTGCTCGCTTTGAGGCTTGGACTCTGGTCCGTCTTGGGTGTCGTCTTGGGTTCGTTGCCTACTGTACTGTCGTGTGCCTTAGGCCGTGGATTTTCGCGTGAGGCTTTGCGTGCTTGCTGCTCGTCTTGGTAGCACATGCACATGCGTTCGTGCTTCCGTCGCAGCATCCTTTGACGGCCCTCATCCCAGTAAGGGCCTCAGTTGGACTCGGAGCGGAACCACTAAGCCACACGGCAAACCAGCCTCAGCCCACGTGCGCCATGATGGCCACCATCGCTCTACCGCGGCCCATCCCACCCCATCGTGCCTCGTCGGGCATCACGTCGCTCGCCCCCTCATCCATCCCGATAGACAACATCAACGCCGCCGCCGGTCCCATCCCGAACAAACACCTACCCACATGTCCCCCGGGCCCGGTCCCCGTCTCAGTACCCCAGCAGCAGCCTGCGCGAGACGGGCCCCAGTCTCCCGAACATGACCCCGACTGTTCGCCCTCGTCCTTCCTCCATCCTCCGGACCGCTTCCCCCGCCTTCGGCCTACCGATGGGGGCTCCCTCAGCCTCTATCAGATTGCAGCCAGCGATATTGTCGCTGCCCTGGACCACACTGCCCGCCAGCCCTTGCCCAGCCCGGCTGCCGTCTTTCCCTGGTTGCACGGCCTCAACCCGGCCAACCACATCCAACAGGCCTTCTTCGTCCAGCGCCGCCGTGCCCTGCGGAAAACACCTCGCTGCCTGCGCGGGCTCACACTGGTCAAAGCTGATGGCGACCTTTCCACCTCGCGCCTCAAGGGCGCCATTGCCCCACATGAATTCCTCCAGCCCGGCGATGCTGCCGAGTTCCTTGACGTTGATCCCCGTGATGGCTTCTCGGTCCGTAACTTTCAGATACAGGCTGCCAAGAACGCTATGACCTCTGACATCATCGTCTATGGAGATGATGAGCTCCTCGTCCGGAGGCTGGGTTGGGACATCGCAAACGCTCAGCACCTGTGGCGGCAGA
Organism: Gaeumannomyces tritici R3-111a-1; assembly: GCF_000145635.1. Classification (NCBI taxonomy): domain Eukaryota; kingdom Fungi; phylum Ascomycota; class Sordariomycetes; order Magnaporthales; family Magnaporthaceae; genus Gaeumannomyces; species Gaeumannomyces tritici. The sequence continues at coordinate 4,131,716 of NW_008804549.1, read as the reverse complement.
AGCACGAGGCTGGAGGAGACATACTCCCGCGCTACAACACCTTTGTCTGCTTCGCTCCCTTTTCTGACTTTGAACAATACCACCCGGGCATCGTGGCCGTCAGCTCGGCTGGCCATCTGACGGGCAGCGCCGTGGACTTGTTCAGCCAGGAGCGCAAGGAGATGTACGCCATGACCCAGGCCTCGGAAATTTCGCACAATGTGTGGCTGGGCCCCACGCCCGACCCTGGGACTGACGATGAATCTGGCTTCGACGTGCTTATCGAGTGTACCGACATGGGTCAGTTAAACCCCGATACCCTCCAGTCCCTTGTTGGCCGCCCCGAAATGGCCATCCAGCAGGCCTTCCTTGAATTCCCGTCATCAGGCTCGATCCTGCCACCGACCTGGTCCCAATCCGAAGCGGACGGCATTCTCGAAACGTGCAAGTCCCTTTATCATCTAGCCCACGGAACCTGCCCAACGCCATCCGATGGGCTGTCTCCCAGCGGCCTGGGGGAGGTCGCTTCTAAAACCAGTGACGTATCGATGGCGGCGAGCCTCCCGCCCAGGAAGATCCTCATTCACTGTCAGGACGGTTACACGGAGACGACCCTGCTTGGCATAGCCTATCTCAGCTACAGCACTGGCATCCCTGTTCCCCAGGCATGGCTGGACCTCCACACCGTAAAGAAGCGCAACTTCTTTGCTTACCCTACTGATGTTGCTTTGCTAAACGCCATAGCCGCCCGTCTGCTCACAGCCTCGCCAGCGTGCGCGCATATGGGTCTGGCAGATGTGACGGCTATGTTGAGCGATGAACCCAAGTGGCTGCCCGCACTTGACGGCTCGTTTCCCAGCAGGATCCTCGACTATATGTATCTCGGAAACCTGGGACACGCCAACAACACGGACCTCCTTAAGGTCCTGGGCATTGGCCAGATCCTCAGCGTCGGCGAGATGGTTATGTGGAGAGAGGGCGAGCTCGAGGAATGGGGTCCGGAAAACGTCTGCAACGTCCAGGGAGTCCAGGATAACGGCATAGACCCCCTGACGAGCGAATTTGAGAGGTGCTTGGATTTTATAGGTAAGCCGGCGCTCTCTGCTGAAGTCCATGACAAAATCGAAGACTCGATAGACTGACAGGATGTTCTCCCAATGTACAGAGCGAGGTCGACGCAACGGTACAGCAACTTTGGTGCACTGCCGCGTTGGGGTCTCTCGCAGCGCCACCATTTGCATCGCCGAGGTGATGCGCGAGATGAAGCTATCGTTTCCGAGAGCCTACAGCTTTGTCCGGGCCCGCAGGCTCAACGTTATCATCCAACCCCACTTGAGATTTGCGTACGAGCTGCTCAAATGGGAGGAGCTGCTCCAGACACGCCGATGCGAAGAGGTGAAGCGGGAACTCGAGTGGGCCGAAATCTCGCGCGAGATAGCCCTTATGAACCGACCATACGCAAGATGAGCCAAGATATCATCACATCCGCTCCCTCCCAAGCTCCTGGGCCACGAAGAGTGTCGGGAGTCTATGCTATGGGAAGCTCTCAAGCTTCTGAGCAGAGGTTACTCAAGGCGCCTCCAGGATACCGTTCGACTGTGGATTTTCGCCCACTAGGCGTCGCGCCTAGCTTTGATGTCAGGGCCGTTAAAGACCGACAGTCTCCCGGAATATCTCTAGCGGCGTAGTTACCGGCGGCACCACGGCCGTATGGTTTCGACAGGCCCTTCATCCGAGCAGGCCCTCGGCATCCACGAAGGTGACACCCGAGACCACTGCGGTTCGGTCGTCGGCTTATCAGTCCGGCCGTCTCCTCTCGAAACGCTATCATTCTTGACGATCCTGAATGATATATGTTTTCACGACACCTTTTCTTCCTGGGCGATTCGGAAACTTGATCTCTTGTTGTTATCTGGATTTTGGTTCATTTCTTTTTCTGGCACATACGTGCAATACGCTAAAACCCGCGTGCGACAGAATCCCGCATCGTTCTTTAACACAGCCTGTGATCTCTGGGGTTAGGAAATCCTGCCGAGCTTTTACGTGAGGTTTACTTTTTTATGAATAATAACAATATTCCGTAAGCACTAAGAGCAATATAAATGAGGGATAATACCTTGCGTGGTCAATTGGTAGCCACGATATGAGGAGACTTGCTAGTCTGGCACTCATGCCTGTAGCTATAGGGCTATATTTCCAAAATCTAAAATGCGTCGCTTCTCCGACGCCAGCGCGAAAGAGATGTGAGACCCTACCGAGGATAAGGTCCTGAGTAAAGTTGGATAACTGTCGAGTTGGGCGATTACGTAGTATAATAAAGGTACCGTGGGAGTAAATGGGATATGGACGTAACGCCACACGCTGATGCATCCGACAAATGAAAGTTCGAACTGAAAATGGAAAGACGATAAGGGAGACAACCTGATCCAAGGAGGGAAAGCCGAAAGAGAACAAGAAAGAAAGAAGGGGACGAAGAAAGGACCATGGCAAGAGAGGCCACGTCTCTCTAGGCCCCGTATGATGACGCATCGAGCTTGTCATCGCCATCGAGTACCCTGCAAAATCGAAGACCGTGACTATTAGTATAATGTGTGTGTGTGTGTGTGTGTGGGTAGAGATATCGGGTGCATAGCATAGGGTGCGATGTGAAAGCTGCCAGTCTCACGCAGAAGGGCTCACATACGAAAACTGCTTCACCAAGTATCCTTCGCCGCCGTGCTCCATGTTGATGTTGAAGACGTAGAAGCCACCGTCGCTTGTCACCACCATGACCTGCGGGCTGCTGCTACTCATGGCGACGACGCTACGGAGGGGCCCGTTCGAGTGGGGGCCTGGCGGAGACGATATGCTGCCCACCGCGCCGCTGACGCCGCCGCCCTGTCGCGGGGACACTACCGAAGATGACGACTTGGGGATCTTGATGTAAGCAAAGTCGCGCGCAGGCTCCCACATCTCCGTGACAGTCTGGGGGAGGTACGAGCCGACAACGCCGGCAACGCTGCGACCCATCAGCTGGGAGGACCTGCGGAGCATGCCACTGAAAGAACCGCTCTGCTGCCTCTTGTGGGGTCCGTCCCGGCCGCCGGCCGCGCCGTCGGCGCCCGACGAAGCCCCGTTGCCGGCGAGCTCGGCGGGGTCGCTGTGGGGGGAGCCTGCCGTGCTGCCGGGTGAGTCGGTGCCGCTGTCGTAGCCCCTGGACCTGGAGCGGCGGTGCGCGTGTGACGCGGAAGTGATAGCGCTGGCACCAGAGGCGGCTGCGGGCAGCATATGAGCACTTCCGGGACCGCCTCCATGAGGTGCGCCGAGGCGGAATATGTGGACCGTGTCCGAGGTGGAGGAGACGCAGAGGAGGGTTGAGCTGAGGTTGAAGGACATGCTGTAGATGGTGGAGGGATAGGTTCCACGGCGGAACTGGTATAGCTTCTGCCCCTTGGGCACGCTGAAGACGCGTATGATGGTGCCCGTCTCGGAGGCGGTAGCCAGGAGGGTGCCCTCGCTGTTGACGGCGACGCATGACAGGGGAGAGCGGTGGGCCTCGATGACGTTGACGGCCTTGAGGGTCAAGGTGTCGAAGATGAGCACCTCACCCGATGTGGGGGGCACGAAAGTTGACGGCGGCGGGGCGTGGCTGGGGCGCTTGTCATCGCGGTCCTCGCGCGGCTTGGGCAAAGGGTAGGCGATGTAGCAGTTCTCCGACGAGGGCGACAGGGCGCAGATGGCGCTGGGGTTCGGCGATGTGGCGATGGTGAAAAGGAGGCTCATGTTGGAGATATCGTAGAGGTATATCTCGTCCTCCAGCACAACGGCAAGACGCTTCCGGTTGAGACGGACGGCCAGCACGGCGGAGGGAAAGGTGAGCTCGCAGATGACGGACGCGCGCTAGAGTTTCGGGTGGGGAGATGCGCGGAGCAGAGCAGAGTCCACGGTCAGCCGGCACAGAAGGGCAAACGGACAGGAAAACGGAGAGGGGACAGCATAGTTGTTGCCGTGGCGTTCTCACCTTTGTGTTTTGGATGATGAGATGGCGGGGGGAGAGGATCAGGGCGACCAGGGAGGTCGAGAAGAGCATCTCAATGATGGAGACATTGCCGTCATCGCTGCTGAAGATCTTGGAGAAAGGATCGGTGTGGTATATGCGGAAGCCGCGCGAGGTGCCTGTAGGACGATGCTGTTAGCAGATAGGCCCGGCCCGGCGCAGCGGGCGCGACGAAAACCGAGGCCGGCAGCCACGGACAGCAAGGCAGGGCGCGGACGCATACCGACAGCCAGGCAGTTGTGGTCCTGGTTGAAGGTGATGAAGTTGAGTGCGGGCGCGGCCATGGTTGCGTGGCGGCCCGAGGTCGGCGGCGTCCACGCCCGAGGTGGTCGGCGGCCTAAAGGCAGAGGAGAGTAGGCGGGTTGGTTGTAGGCCCATGCGCCAGCGCGGGCAGGGTGCCGCGGGGATCAGGAAGGCTGTCGGTTGGTCTGCTTGTCGGTGCTGGGAATGGGCGGTTCGCTGGGCACAGTTTGAGTCGACTCGGATTCGGCCAGTGAGGATGTTGGGATTGACGCCGACGGATAGCTACATGTGGCTGGACGAACTATTGTACCAAACACAGACAATAGGCAGCGAGGGTGAAGGAGGGCGGCTCGGATCACGGGTGGCTACTTGGGGATTCCTTGCGCAACCAAGGCGGAGAGTAAGCTTGGTGGAATACCTGAACCTGGTGCTGCTGGGGTGGGTCCCTGCCTCGGGATGGCGGGCAACAATGCCGCAATAATAAGGGTTTGGGCTAGGCCCACCTCGCAGTGTCACAACATCGTAGCCTTATGTAGAGAGCCTGCGAGGTGGGCCTGCGCGGGAATGATATGGATCATGATGCTACAAAGCATCACCTCGATCTTGCTATCCGCCCCGCATATGAGCGTTGCATCACCTGCGCGACCAGGAAATCCATATATGCAAATTTTATGAGTGTGGAAATTACCGAGTTCCAAGTCTGTGTTTAAATCCCGGTTATTTACTACCTGTCTATCCCAAGCCCAAAGGCACAGGAGGCGCTCCTTCCTTTGAACCTCCTTCTTGGGCGTTCCCAGCCCTTTTCCTTTTTAACAACGCCCTGGGGGGAAAGAAACAAGACAAAAGGCAAGGCAAAAAACCAATGGAGCCAAATGTAGAAGTCATAAATGCGTCTCGTAGTCATCCAGTGCCCGGCTGCAAGCCAACGGCAGAATATGCAAAAGCAAAAACAAAGGGAAAGCTTGGGAAGATAGTGACCGTGTTGCTGCACGTCCCGACGAAGTCCATCAGTGCAAGGCGTTGAGGAGAAAAAAAGAAAAGAAAGAAACGACTTGGGGCTTCGGTGGCAGCAGCAGGTAGCATAACCGTCAGTCTACCAAGAAACATCTCGCAAAACCCGGGTACTGTGGCTGCCCACTCTCACACGCCTTTATGCCCAATATGCTTTCCTGATGAACAATGCATGAATCCGCGACTCCATGCCGAAAATGTTGGTACAGTTGCAAGGTAAAAAAGATGAGAAAAAAGAAACAAAGGGGAATCGAGAAGAGAGAGTGTAAGCCAGTAAGGCCATCGAAGTGAGGACTGATTAAAGTAGACGCCAGAAGATAGATACGTGGCGAGAAGGGAGAAAAAAAAGAAAATGATGAAGTGGTCAATGGAGAAAGAAATTCTTGCCAAGATTATTGATCTGGCATGGGTAAAAGATTCCCCATACATAGACTAGCGGCGTTGATATGCCACTGGGGTGTTGTATTTGGTGTTAGAGTGTCTCGTCGGTGGGTGGAAGGGTGAAGGACGCGCCATCGTCGGCAAGCAATCGAGGCGTCGCAGTTGGTCGGGGTTAGTGCTTATTGCTGGGCACCAAGGACGATATCTCGAATGGTCCAGCGCCAGGCGTCGCGGTCACGAGGCCGAGGGCTCAGCCACTGTTCGCATTTCTTGCGCCATTTGGCCTCCTCCTCGCGTTGTCGGCGGACGAATTCTGGCCCAACATCGAACTCTTCCCCGACCATCCAGTCGTCCTTGATATCGCTCACGCGGCCGCCGTGCCCTCCCTCGGCCGACTTTGCCGCCGCGTCCTCCAGGTCGGGAATGTCTTTGAACACGTCGTCCTCGTCATCTAGCGCATTGAACCCATCCATGGCATCGTGGCTAGAGTCGTGCTTGCCACTGATAGGCGGCCCTATTTTCAACCAGCACATGTTCTGGGGATCGAAAACCATGCCACCTACAACTTGCACACCCTTGGTCGCCCCGATAGGCGTTATCAGAGCTGGTCGTGGCGTTGCGTTCTCCTTATCCCTGAGGTATGCTGGAACGGAGGCGGTGGACGGAGATGACGCAGGGGCATCGAATGCGCCCAGAGCGTTCTCGTTGCCCTCCCAGCGATATGTATCCGGGTTGTAGACCATACCATTGACAACTAAAGTATCGTCACATTACGTGTCAGCAATCCAGCCGCGTTGGAGCCGAAGGGGGCAGCAGAGGAGAATGAGAGCGGGACAAGTACCTTTGGAGTCCTTTGAGGGGTTCAAGTTCGAGATCAGGTAAGGCTTCAGCTGTGGAGGTCGCTTGGTCGCTTTCTTGGGAGATCGTGTGATTCCCGAGCCGTGTACTGTATTGAAGTTGGACCGTGTCGACAGCTGAGCAACTCGCTGCGTCGTCAACGGCGCCAGAGGGCCGTTCGAGGGCGCCCGTTGAGCCAGAGCCGTTTCCCGCGCGATTCTACTTGCGGCCGTGTCTCTGGCAAACCGTGGCGTGAAGTCGGCTCTTGCTGGTGAGTATGGGGAGGATAGTGATGGAGAAGGTGTAGTTGTCCGGTCGGGCAAGATGCTCTGGTACATCTTGCTCCTCAACTGAGCCTTGGCTCCGTTGGTTGGTTGCCTCATGTACCGTGCTTCCGTCTGAGCCGAGGTCGCCAGGTCGTCAAAACCGTCCAGCTCATGACCATCGCCAAAGTTTCGTTGCCGCTTGGGCTTATGCAATTGTTGGTAGCCTTTCTCCTGGGCTAGTCTCTCAACGGCACGATACCTCTTTGACGGACTGGGGGATCTCACCGTGGATCTTGAGACTGTGCGAGACGAGGGCCTAAAGTCCACGGTGGCGTCCGAGTCCTGCCGACGCAACGTCCGGGAGCCCTTGCTGGTAATGTGGTGAGACTGTGACTGGATCGAGCCGCCAGCAAGGAACGGGACTGGGTTCCTCCGCGCCTGTGCGGCAGCGCTCTCCTGTCCAGCTCGGGTTCGCTCAACGGGCGTCTTGGGTCGCATGTGCGAAGAGCTAGGGCGGCCATGGCCGTCCGTCCGTGAAGGAGGCCGTTCATAACCACGTGAAGGCAGAGGCCGGGCTGGAGACTGCGCAGCCCTCATCACTGGTAGTGAGCGCTTCAGTCGCAAGAGTTGCGCATTAGTCGTCGTGGGCCCGTCACGGAGGGACATGACGGATGTCTTCTGGCCGACCTCTTTTCTGCGAGGGGTCACCGGGGGTAGCGACATGCCGGGAGAGGGCGTGGTGGGCGTGGGAAGACTCGCAATAGACGACTGGGCAGAATGGCCGATCCTCGACTGTGACCTCTGGGAGCGCGACAGTATCGGTCCGCCGCTTTCATATACGGGTTCCAAAGAGGTCGATGTGTGAGTCCTTTCGTGTCCCATCATTGGGCGCGGCAGGCGGGAGGTACTTGTCGTCACGGGCTTGTTGGTGAAGGTGATGGAGACGGCGGTCTTTGGCCGAGTGGGGCTTGCCGACCTCGCATCTTTGACCTTAATGTTACGGTGGAGGGTGAGCTTTCCGCTGTCGTAGACCTCGCCGTTTCCAATCTCAAGGCCACTCAGGAAGTCTTCACGGTCCGCATCAGCGCGGGGAGGAGGGGTGGGAAGCGACGCAGTGGCTGTTGGCGGCACCTGTGGCAGCTCAACTGGTCGCTCGGGCGAGGGACTTTGACGCCGCTTCTTCAGCCTTTCCGTGAAGTCTAGACCTTCGGGGAGGACCAGTCCATCCATGGCCTCGTCCTCGCTCTCAGCAGTCCGAGAACTAGCTATGCTCGGACTTAGTGCGGAGACCGAGGAGCTGCGATTTGAACGCCCATCTCGACGAGTGCCTCCAAATCTAGTTCCGAGGCTCCCCTCGCCCCAGTCAAAATCCTCAAGCGTGTTGAGGGATGGGGTCTTGGGGATGTCCCTACGCGTGGATAGTTTGAGCTTGCCGTCCGAAGGAAATTCCAAGTCGAGCTCGATGTCATCTTCGCCCTCGTTCTTACGTGGTGTTGGAGGCGTGATTAGGGAAACCGGCTTGGGCGCCCGCGTCTTGGGGACCTTGATGGTTGCACCGCCGTCACCGAAAAAGTCGTCGTCCTCATCGTCATTGTCCCTATACTTGTCGAGATTGACGCTGCTCGAAAGGACGTTGCATACTCGGGGTCTTTGGTCGGGATGAGGGGCGGCGGCGGCGGTGGCCGGCCTCGTCATCTTTACGGGACTCGTCTGCGTGCTGCTGACTTGTCGCAGGACGTCGGGAAAGCGCGAACCGTCCTGAGGCTTGATACGGAGGGCCTGGCCCAGCTCTGGGAGCTCCAGGTCGTCATCCCAGTCCTCCTGGATGATCTTCTTGATCTTGCGCCCGCCTAGCCTCTTGATGGTACCGCCCATGAGAGCTGAAGGTGTGATATTCCGAGGAAGCGGGATTCCGGCGTTGGCAGCGGCCGCGATGGCATCCATTGTTGACTTTTCGTCGTCGTCGGGTATTTGTAGGCATTTTTCCTCGCCTTGTAGAGATTCGCGCTCGGAGCGGAAGGAGGAGTGTGAGCCGCGCCGGTCGACATAGCTGGCTGCAGTTGAGCCTCCGCTCCGGAAGGTCAGGTCATCATCGATGAGGAAATCATCGTCGTCCCAGTTCTCGAGTTCGGCGCCGGGCGCCGGGAGGCGCGGCTGTAGTCTGGGTGTGTCCATTGGGGAGGTCGCGAGCTGAAAGGACCAACCAGGGCGATGGGATGTGGATGGAAGCGCGAAGCGTCGATTCGGGTTATTTACAGCGACGCGGAAATCGAAGGTCAATTGTGAAGATTCATAGTCGACAGCAATGACCTCGATGGCCAGACAGCATCGCTTGCGAGCTTGGTGTGATTGGCGTGAGTCGGGGAGGGGGGTTGGGGTCGGCTTCGTCGCAAATTTGCCAACCAGGCCTAATTCGATCAAGGGCTCGCGGATCGTGCGAGCAGACGAGTCGTGATGCAAAGCTTTCTTGACTTTGCCTTCAGCGCGATCGATTGTTGTGGCGGATGCGATGGATATTTGTCCGCGTGGCAAAATAGGATGTAGATTGGGTTGGAGTGGCGGAGAAAATGGACGGTGAACTGGTCGTCGGGTCGAATTGAGTTGGTTGCTTTCTGTCCGGCCAAGTGGTCGCAGTCTGGCTTCTGCAATCGAACGCCCAGTTGTTGCGTCAAGTCGTGCGACAAAACACCCCGTGCCAGCGCACAAAATCTGGAAGGATATAAGAGAGTAACCGACGGAGCCAGAGATGGGAACACCGAGAAAATCAAAATAAACCGGAAGCGGCGCAAGTAATCAAATCAATCCGTAGCAGATAAAATGAACTATAGACCGGGATGGAGATGCACAAAAAAAATTTGTGACGTTAACGACAATTGGATTGCTGGGGAGGAGGAGATTGGGGGGATTTTCGCCGATGGATTGAAGAGGTCGGGCCCTGATGGAACTGGGACCTGGGTGGTTGGTGGTCGCTACAGTGGGGCGCCCTGGGATAAAGTGGGCCGTAATCGTGCAGGTCGCGCCAATGATCTGTGCGCACGTTCAAGGTCCACCCAGCATCAGGTACCGCCCGCCTGCTAGCTGCGCTTTTTTTTTTTTAGCACGCTGGAGCACCTGCAGCTGCAGGCAGCACACGTATTGTCGGCGGCGCGGGACGCGAGGTGGGCGCGAAACATACGCGTGTGCTGGCTGCGCTGCGCCTTCGCTTCCCATTAAATAAGTGGCACCCTGGACGCGCACGAACGCCTAAATGGGCGAGCTTTGCCGAAGTGCTTGGTTGGGAAAGAACAGGCATTCATATGCTCGTATCGACACGTCGCGTTGAACATTGTTGCTGGAGCAGTGTCCTCATCTGACGCACTTCCAATGCAAACTTCTTCGATCCCAGCTCCGACCCTGTTTCGAGTGTTCGGCTTGCAGGTCCGATACCCTAGCCAACGGACTGACTGAGCGGCCGGCCCTTCCTTGTTGAGTTTTGAGCTTCGGTGTCTGTCAGATTGCACGCAGCTTTGGCAATTAACGAAGACCAAAAGCAGACCAAGGCTGTGTGTGACCCGCAAGATTGAGCGGAACCAAGTGGCGTCATCCTGGGGACGGAATTTTGGGTCTTCATTTCCCCACAAACAGGCAGCTAGGGACCCGTAATTATAGGCAGCCTCGTGTGGCTCGTCCGCATCCACGCCTTCATGTTGGCTTGATATTGGCTCGCCTCCTCTTCGTCCGCCGTCGTCATTGTCGGTATTGTTTTCCCTTTCCTCTCTCTGTTAATACTGCCCTAATAATAATCATTGCGCGGTCGACAATACGGTACGCCGTCTTTATCCAACCCTTCAATCTACTTCTGTTTCATCCTCCACCCGGTGCCGACACGCCAAAGCCCGGCTTTTGTTGTTACTTACCTTCCCCACAGGCAACAGATGTCCCCTTCTCATGTTTTGAGAATCGTCCGCTCGGACGGCGACGGCTCCTCGTTTATATTGGTCCATGCAACTCCCTCGGTGGCCAAAAACACTAAACCGCTTGATGTCAAGCTCGTTGCCACTGAGGGCGAAAACCCTTACGTTGTCGCATGTAAGAAACCCGTCCAAGTCTTGTTGCTTGATGTCCATTTTTCGCGCAAACTATCCCACCCCGACGACGGTCGGCCCCGCGCAGCCAAGGATGATCCCTGGCTCCCCATATTTCGTGCGTTTCGGAACTTGACATGCCTGCGGGAGCTTGTTGGCTGACCCCACGCTCTCACGCCCAATCCTGCTCAGTGCAACATGCCGCAATCGCGGATCTGAAGGTTCCAGGAAGCCCGTGCTCGTCCAGCGAGTGGGAACAGATCCTGGAGTCAGTGCTCTTCGAGCGTCAGGTCTTGGAAGACATCCAGCTCACAGCTGCTCTGCGGGCTGACCGGGTTCAGATCACGGTCCGCAAGAAAGCACAGGGCATCACAGTTAGTGTCTCCTCGACCCCAGCTTATTTCGGCCGGGGCTGTAAGAATAAAAGACGGTAGTTTGAGAGCTGACCATGACCCAATCGCATGGCCGGCTGGCACTTAGCAACGTCTGGGCATTATAACACTGCAGAAGGATGAGGAGGAAGAAGATAGCGATGTGACTCAATGGTGTGGCATCGCCATTGCGTCTCGGGAAGGGCTGAAGGAAGAGCTCGTCTCCGTCAGGGCCAAAACCCAGGAGCTCGAACAGGCCGTCTCCGCGCTCAGTAGCCAGCTCGAAGAGCTAATGAACGCCAAGCGCGATCATGAGGCGGCACTGCTCGACAAGTTCCGCCTCCTTCTAAACGAGAAAAAGGCCAGGATCCGTGAGCAGCAAGATATTATCAGGAGCGGCAATCTCGGCCCGGACGCTCTGGCGCCAGTCCAGTCAAGCCCAGAGCACAGCCCCAGTCAAGCCCGTGCCCCCGCGTTGGCGCGCCGCCACAAGCGGAAGACGCCAACTGGTCAACCTGCGGGTAACGACGGCGACAGCAACAATGGCGACAGCCCCCAAGAGATGGAACTTGACTCCCTATCAGAGATCGATATCAAGGACAGGAACGCTCATGGTCTCTCAGAGGACCAGCATACCACCGACGACGGCGACAGCGATGCCACTGCAAGCGAGCCCGACGAACACGCCGTGGGCCAGAATAAGGCGAGTGAGAGTAGGAAGAAACAAGGAGGCCCGTCGGCTGCCAAGGATACAGGACGAGTATCGAAGTCGCCATCGCCAGCCCCATCCCGACATACCAAACCGTTGGCGACGCGCAGTCAGCGCTCAGCATACAAAGCCTCGAGGGAGCCGTCAACTCTCGCTGACGCGGGTAGTGAGACAGACTCGGATGATGAATTGTGATTCAAGCTGGGAACAATTCATCGGAGAATTGCCAATCCGTGATGATCACAACGTAGCGATGAGAACGTGTAAATAAAGATCGTTGCTAAGCAGGCGCTGTCGCATGGGGCACTCAGAAGCAAACCGCTTCGTGTTCTTGAAGAGAGCAAACGCAAGGAAGAATGTTCAGACAATGATCGCTCTTATCCGTTTGGTGTCCCGCTACGAGAACCAGGTGTGGTTGGTTTATCTCATGATTCATGGTAAACAAGCGGAGCTCGGGGATAATCAAGCGTATTTCCGCTGGGTTTGGTTTCCCCTCCGATAACCCCTCCATGTACCGCTGGGAAGCAGTAACATATTTATCTGCCTTCTGGCGAAGACCCCCAGTAGGGTCACTGTCCCGATCCCACAGTCACCAGCGCAGTGCCTCAGCCAGACAATCATGAACTCCGAGACTGCCTCCGACAAGCCGGGTGCATCGGGCGAGTCCCCGAAGCAGCTAGGTTATCTTCCCTATCTCAAATTGAATGATGGTCACGAGATCCCCATGGTAAGTGTTCTGAAGATTCCTGAACCAGGTGGCCTGGCGGTGCTCGTTGTTGGTTCGAGCAGCTAACGTCAATTGTCTTTACTCTAGCTGGCATATGGTGTGTACCATCCAGACAGCGGACCTGCCGACGATCTGTCTGCCTGCCTCCCTAATCTGGGTCTCGAGGGCTCAGGGTCTATGGCACAGACCGACACCCCCTATCTGTCCCGGAACAAGACTGACTACTGCTGCAACTAGGACTGGGGACGGCGCGCGTCCGGGGCAAGGACGCCGATGGACCTTCAAAGGAAATCATTGAACTAATGAAGCTGGCACTTAAGCTCGGGTTCAATCACCTGGATGGTGCTGAACGTGGGTGCCCAGTGCCCGCATGTGCCTTCACACGAGCATAGACTGATTCGTCTTGAGACAGTATATCGGAACGAGGAGGAACTCGGGATTGCCATTAAAGAGTCTGGTGTGTCACGAGAGGCCATTTATGTTACGACGAAAGCCAGCTGTAAGTGCCACAAAGCCCGCCATGAGCGGGTTGGTGCCTGGAGCTATATACTGTCGATGCGAGGGACGCAGGGCTGATGGCAGCACTTGATTACAACAGGCCAGGGGGAAAGGTCGCTCGAGGAATCCTTCAGCGCATCTCTAAAGCGTCTTGATCTCGAATACGTCGACATGTACTTGCTGCACTACCCATTCTGGGCCAAGTCGCCCGCGGAGCTGCAAGCCAAATGGGTAGAGCTTGAGGCAATCAAGGCCAGCGGGCGGGTGAGATCGATCGGTGTGTCGAACTTTTTGATCGACCACCTTGAGACTATCCTCGCGACGGCTAAGATCCCACCTGCCATCAACCAGATCGAACTGCATCCTTGGCTCCCCCGCACCGAGCTCCTAGCATACCTCCGCGAGAAGAACATCGCTGTGTCGGCCTACGGGCCGCTCACGGCCGTCACAAAGGCAGCCAAGGGAGATGCGCTTGAGGAGGCGTATGCCGAGCTGGCCAAGAAATATGGGGTGAGCCCCAGCGAAATCGGTCTCCGTTGGTGCATTGACAGCGGCATTGTTGCCATCACCACCAGCTCCAACGAAGGACGGATGCGCCAGTATCAAACCAAGGTTGGTGGTTTCTCATGTGGTTTCTGTTTAATGTCGACACATCATATCGTGAACTTTGGAACTTACACACATTTTAGACACCGAGCTTCAAGCTCACACCCAAAGAAGTCGAGAAAATATCGCAGTTGGGAGCGAGAAACCATTACCGCGGGTTCTTCACCAACTATTTTGCAGAGGACGACCGGCGTTGAAAGGAATGAGTCGGTGGATAGCAAAGGAAGACCCAAATGATGGGCAAAATACATGAGCTCTTTTTGTGACGTATTTATGAACAAAACCCCCGCCGGGTCAAATATTTCGTGCTGCCAAGGGTCTCGAAATCGCCACTCTTTTTTTTTTTAAAAAAAAAGAAGAAAAAAAAGAAAGAAAAAAAACTTCACATTTTGGAGGCGAACATGCTTGAATCCGCTGGCCCTTTCCCCCTTGCTTACGAGTATGACATCCACTAGAGTCGAGTGAAACACCCAGTCTGAGCTGTGCCCCGCCCAGGTTTGGTGCCCATCACGAGTGAACTGACCCTCCTTTAATTCCACCTAGAACGGCCAAAGATGCGAATACTTCATCCAGAAGGGTAAAAATAAAACGCCATCCTGAGGACTTTGAAGAATCGCCAACTCCTCTCGCTGCGCTGTCTCTGCTGCTCATGCTCTGCCGTAACATTGGGCGAGTCCTGCTGCAGCGCTTGCCAAAGAACTTATCCCCAGCACACGTCCTGTCTGCGCGAGGCTGTGATACTCGCTTATCACCGCTGCGGCCCATCCTCCTGACCGCGGAGCCAATGACGACCACGCCGGAGCAATTGGGCGCTGAGCCCGAGCCGGCCGACGGCGGAGTAAGCCTGGCTGAACTCCCAAAGTCGTGGCGATTCACCGAGCGACTTCCAGCCGACCTGGCGTTCCCGACCCCGGCCGACTCGCACAAGACGCCACGCTCCGAGATCGGGCCGCGCATGGTCCGTGGCGCCCTCTACACGTGGGTCCGCCCCGAACCCCAGGAGGACCCGGAGCTGTTGGCCGTCTCTCCCGCGGCGATGCGGACCCTCGGCCTGCGCGCCTCCGAGGCCTCCACCGAGGACTTCCGCCAGACCGTGGTAGGCAACCGCCTCCACGGCTGGGACGACGGCGACGGCGCCCAGCCCCAAGGCTACCCCTGGGCCCAGTGCTACGGCGGCTTCCAGTTCGGCTCCTGGGCCGGCCAGCTGGGTGACGGCCGGGTCATCAGCCTCTTCGAGGCCACCAACCCGCGCACGGGCGAGCGCCACGAGGTGCAGCTCAAGGGCGCCGGACTGACCCCATATAGTCGCTTCGCCGACGGCAAGGCCGTGCTGCGCAGCAGCATCCGCGAGCTCGCCGCCAGCGAGGCCCTGCACGGCCTCGGCATCCCCACGACCCGCGCGCTTGCCCTGAGCCTGCTGCCGCACCAGCGCGCGCGCAGGGAGACGGTGGAGCCCGCCGCCATCGTCGTGCGCTTCGCCCAGAGCTGGATCCGCCTCGGCACCTTTGACCTCCTGCGCGCGCGCGGCGACCGCGCTCTGATCCGCCGCCTGGCCACCTACGTCGCAGAGGAAGTCCTCGGCGGCTGGGGCGCCCTCCCCGGACGCCTGACGGACCCGAGCAAAGCGGGAGAGCAGCCCGAGTCCACGTCGGCCCCGTGCAGGGGCGTCCCGGCCGCCGAGGTCGAGGGGCCGGACGGCACGGCCGAGAACAGGTTCTCGCGCATGTACCGCGAGGTGGTCCGGCGGAACGCCGAGACGGTGGCCTACTGGCAGGCCTACGGCTTCATGAACGGTGTGCTCAACACGGACAACACGTCCATCATGGGCCTCTCCATGGACTTTGGCCCCTTTGCCTTCCTCGACAACTTCGATCCCAGCTACACGCCCAACCACGACGACGCTTCCCTCAGGTACAGCTACAGGAACCAGCCCACCATCGTGTGGTGGTCGCTCGTCCGGCTCGGCGAGGCGCTGGGGGAGCTCATCGGGGCGGGCGCGCTCGTGGACGACCCGACCTTTGAGAAGGACGGGGTCAAGGACGAGGCCGCGGCGGAGCCTCTCGTGGCCCGCGCGGAGAAGATCATCGGCCAGATCGGCGAGGAGTACAGGGCGGTGTTCCTCGCAAAGTACAAGCGCCTGATGGCCGCCCGCCTGGGGCTTCGCTCGTACAAAGAGTCTGACTTTGATGGGCTGTTCTCCCCCTTGCTCGACACCCTGGAGGCACTCGAGCTCGACTTCAACCTCTTCTTCCGTCGCCTGAGTTCCGTCCCCGTGGCCGAGCTGGCCACCGAGGATGCCGCGCGAGAAAAGGCCGGCTTGTTCTTCTACAGCGAAGGCGTCACCGGCGTCGGCGGCGAGGAGGAAGGCCGAAAGCGACTCGGCAGCTGGCTTTGTAGCTGGCGGGACCGCATCAGCGATGACTGGGCCAATATCAAGGACGGCGTCTCCGGGCCCGTGGCCGGTCTGTCCGGATTCCGAGATGTGGAGAGGCAGGAGGCTATGAGGATGGTGAATCCCAACTTTGTTGCCCGCGGATGGGTGCTCGACGAGGTGATTCGGCGTGTCGAGAAGGATGGCGAGCGGGACGTTCTAAGGAGGCTCCTTCACATGACAGCCTACCCGTTTGCGTCCAGCTGGCATGGACGGACTTTCGATGGGAAGGTGTACCAGGGTGACGCGGAAGAGGAGAGGCGGTGGACGGAAAACGTCCCCAGGACGAAGAGGGCAATGCAATGTAGCTGCAGCTCATAAACAGGATATGGTGAGAGCATTTCTTCATCCGCGTATCTATTATATTGAGTACCTATATATCGATGAGGACTAGCGGTCTATGGTTCCGGGATCAGCCGCGAGAGGCCTGCCCGGAAACAAAATAAGATTTACAAACACGCAGACACAAGGAAGCATGCAAGGGATATACCGATACGCCTTCGTCGAGACATGCACGCCTGTGGGAAGCCCCGGAGCCTAAGTCCACGGGCTCTCAGAAGTCTGCCTTCCAACCTTCTCTCTGCAACGCCCAGCGCACAGCTGCAGCCACATCGTAAACGATGACTCGCGGCTGGTGCTTCATTTCGCCGCGGTCCGGGTGCCAAACTCCAGTTCGAACCAAGACCGAGCACCAGTCGGCACCCTCCTCGCTCTTGAACTCGTTGGCGCCCGCGATGTCGCTTTCCGGGTTGTCGCCGATCATATACACGCTCGATAGCCCGGCTTTACCGCCGTGACCCGCCCGACGTCGCACCTCCTCCCTATGCTTGGAAAGGACGCGCTCGGCATACGCATAAGTCTCCGCAAACGGCTTGCCGATGACGGTCCGGCGCAGCCTCCCCGCCTCGCCGCCACCCGTGACCTGGTCCCACACGCCCGCGACGGCGGCCTGGAACGCGCCCTGGCCGAACCGCGGCAGGTGGTACTTGGAGGACCAGAAGAGGTCCTTGTTGCTAAAGTAGAGGGCCGGCTGCCCGTCGCCCTGCCACCTAGTCCCGTTGATGGCCGAGTACGTTCCCAGGTAGCCCTGGCGGGAGAGGAGCAGGTCCATGATGAGCTGTATGTCGAGCGCCCAGTCGCGCGGGTCGTTGAACACAAACATGGCGTCGATCTTGAGCGCCTCCGCGTCGCTAGTCGCCCCCGGGCTGCCGTATATGGGCTTGGGGAGAGGCCGGGCCGTGGCCGCATACACGGACTCCATCAGAGGCTCAAAAGGCCAGACTGTCGGCTGGGCCATGAGAATATCGGCCGGGATAACTACGTTTTTGAACCCATATCTAGAACAGGAAAAAAAGGAGTTAGATAAATCGAAGAAACAAGTGATTGAGTAGGAGCTGTCCGTTCCGGTCTAGCGGAGCCAAGGAACTGACCGCTCAGCAATTTCTCGCGATTTGGCCGCGTTGGACCCCGTGACGAAAATGGTCTTATCTCGCAGGCTGTCATGCCCCTGCGCGAGCTCTTGGAACGGAGTGTGCGACTGCACAAAATTGTCCGTGGTCAGGTGGACCTTGAGCTTCTCGCTGAGGGTCGCAACGCGGTCTTTCTCATGCTCACCCCCGCCGTTGGTAAGAAGTATATATGGAATATGGTTTTTGTTCAGGTAGCCCAGCGCCTCAGACGCACCCGGGATGGGACTGGACTCGTGGAGCAAAACGCCATCGATGCTGAAGGGGCCGTGTCAGTGACGATGCAGCTGGTACTACGGAGGGTTCGAGAGAGGGGGCAGGTACGTGGAAGTGTCCAACATACTCGAATGCGAAGGCAAAAGGTGGAGCTACCAGCTCGCCGACAGGCCGTGGTGTTGGTCCTCCATGCCGCGTGGAGGCGAAGCTCCTCGGGCATGACAGCGCCAACCTCCGTTTCAGGGGTACATAGCTCAGTGCAGCGGCTTTGGGAAACCGCAAGAGCGCTCCCGTATTGGTTTGTAGTGTGCGCCGAACACCAGGTACGTGCTGGACACCCTGCCGCAGGCCAGCCATCGGCAGGGACCGGCGAGCGATAACTCCCAGAGCCTCTATTGTGAGGCGAGAGGGATAGAAGTGCGAATCCGTGTCTATACGTTCGTTTCTGGTGCTGAAAAGAAGCAAATGTGTTCGGGCTCTACGCGACCGTTTTGCGCGCGCCGCCCGGTGAGCTCCTTGAGCAGGAGTAAGCGGTCGGTCTGGGTAATAGCGGCTGCAAACAAAAATAGCTCAGTCACTGGGCGTGGGTGTGAGTTTGGGGCAACTGTTCCTGGCATAGATGGAGACTGGTGGGGTCACTCACTCAAATGTGATGCACGTGATGGGAACTGAACATGTCGCAATCACTCAAAAAAGTACCGACCTATTTAGGTAGGTACCTAATGTGATAGACTGGGAGCTAGAGATAGATAGAGTACCTAGACATGTCAAGTGTAATTAATAGCGAAGTAATGGCCGCGCGAATAAGGAGGAGAGATCAAGGCAAGATCCCATCCACGTTGAGGAGCTGAGTTGTTCCGCGCCCCCACTTTCCAGCATCATCTCAGCCCCCACTTGACGACGACGATCGAGTGCAGACATCTGCTGCGCAAGGGCGGGCGAAAGGGCAGCTTGGGTTTCCGAGTCGATAAGCTTCCCCTTCTTCCTATAATCACATTTTTCATCTATGTAGACATCTCACCACATCCGATCCCCTGCTAGGCTGTTTGGTACCCCTCTCACCACTGCCTTCCTCCTTACTTGGTCCCATCCAGGCCAGCAGCCATCTTCCGCCGTGCAACTTTATTACCAGTCCATCTCTTCTACTATAATCTCTGCACCATAGAATGGTGGTCCCCAAGCATGAACTCGAGGCTAAGCTGAGGGAGGAGAGCAGTCTCGTCAGGAGCGGGCTCCTCCGCGAGGAGAACCCACTGGACCTGAGTGGCGCCTTCAGTGACTTCCTCGAGGCCTGTCGGCGTGGCGACCTGAAAACATGCCAGGAGTTACTCTCCGCCGGTGTCAATATCAATGGAAGAGACGCCTTCGATTACACACCGTTGATCTTGGTAGGGGCTCCATAAGTTTGCCGTCTGCTCAAACCAGGAGATGCGGTGAACCGGGCTGATTTCGCTCCCAGGCAAGCTTATGTGGCCACTTTGACCTCGTAAGGTTTTTGCTCGAGTCTGGCGCCACAGCTGAAAGGAGTATGTTGCGCAATCACTGCCTGGCCCCAACAGCAGGCCATATCAGAACACATGCTAAAGTTGTGGCTGCATAGACACATTCCAGGGGTATGTTGTACACTCCCTGGTCCAACCAGAAAGCTGTGTCAGGCTGCATACTAAGCAAGTTGTGATTACCAGCGAACGTGCGGTTTACAATGCCCTGAATGACAAGATCAGAAAGCTACTGATACAGTATGACTATTCCAAGTCGACTGACCCTTTGCAGCCCTGGTCATCCCACATCACCTCCTTGCTCTCGTTGACGACACCGCAGACGTCAGACATCACACTTTCGGGGGGTGATGGCCTTGTGCCAACCGTCGCTTTTGAGCTCCACAAGTTTCTCCTGGCCGCCAGAACTCCATACTTTGCGAAGAAGCTGGCCGACGCGCCGGGGACCGAGACTTGGAAACTCCCAAACTCACCCCCAGTCGAGGCTACACGTGCTGTAATCCGTTATCTCTACCTCGACGAGCTGTCTAGTGATTTTGCAAGCTCTGGTGCCGGTGGTGTCACAGAGGAAGACATTTTCAAGGGTATCGACAAGATCAGTCGATCACTCGAGGTCGGGCACATCTGGGACGCCGTGATGGCCTCGAGCAATCGCCGTCTAGCCCGCCAGAGATACCAGGACGAGGTGCGACGAGCTCAGGAACAAGTCGAATCATTTTTCCGCGATAATGTTATCGCAAAGAAGATCTTTGCCGATTCGCGGGCGGCCCAGGACGTTAAATGGTCCCGCGACAACTCCACATATGCCGACTGCCTGCTCCAGGCCGATGAAAGCGAATCAGAGGGTGGCGATCTGGATACCGCCGGGGCTAACGGAGCGAGTGTCCTCACGCCAGGAAGCCACGAGGCCAGGCCGCGCAGGGCAACTTTGTACCCCGTGCACAAGGCGATGCTGATACGCAGCCCCTACTTCCAAACAATGTTCGCTGGGCCTTTCCTCGAGGCGCAGAGCACGGAGCACCTACGCGTCGTCCGAGTCGACTGTGTGCCCGAAGTCCTGGAAGTTGTGCTGTCGTTCCTGTACACAGAGAGGGCGGACTGCAGTCTCGAACTGGCTCTCGACCTGCTCTACACCGCCGACATGTTGCTTCTTGACAAGCTAAAGTCGAGGGCCGTAGCACTTATCAGCGCTCTGGGGAGCGGCAACAGCAGCTCGGTGGCCGAGAAACCGACGCAAAACGCGCCCGCTAAAGCAGAGACGGCCGAGGCAGAGCCCATCAACATTTACGACGTCATCCGCGCGGCCTGGGACCTCAGGGTCCAGAGGCTTGAGGAGTTTGCGGCTCGGTACATCAGTGCGCGCCTGGAGCATTACATCGACAAACCAGAGTTTGCCGAGATGATCCAGGAGAGTGCCTCGAGGATCAAAAACCGCGAGGACACGGACACGATCGAACTTCTTGACGACATCCGGTTTTACTTGTCTGAAAGATTCCGTCTGCGGTTCGAGGACACGGGATGGGACGAGATGATGAAGGAGGACCAGCCGCTTGGTGGTGACCACATCCCCGTCGACGGCGACACACCTGGGGAGACGACATTGCCGGAAGGTGCCCAGACTGTGACGGTCTCTGCATTGAACCCAACCGGTGCTTCCAACGTCATCAAAGGGGCGCCAACACAGCAGCGCGTGCCGCCGCCTTCTAGTTGGATCAGCACTTTGGCCGGAACCCTAGTCGAGGATGAGTTCGAGGCAGACGCAGCCAACTATCAAATACTGCTGCAAAAGATTGACGACATGCTGGATCGCCTGGAGTTGGACGCTTGATATTTCTTTGATGTTATGTTACGGTTAGATACTTTCCTGGATTTTTAGAAATGTGGACTTATTTCCCTTTTATTTTTTCTCTCCTTCAATTGGCCGGAGGCAGATCCCGCAATCGAGCAATCAATCAAGGGGTGGGCAAAAGTGGGACTGACGTCACATGCACCAAATCACGCGCCGCGTTCGGTTGGCTTCCTGTCGCATGCTGGCAGGGGCAGTCGCTGCAGTCCAGAACGCAACGGCGAGCCCTGACCCCTGCAAACGTGGGAGGACCACAGAACCGGGTCGATTCGACTGCGACGTTTTCCTTTTTCCGGTCATTATGTGAGCTATCTCACGTATCACAACCGATAACCTGAAAACAGATCCAGGACTGATTTTGACAATGGGTCCTTAGCCTCCATCCTCGTTCCTCAGCCCCTCCCTCCTCCTCACATCCATACTGTGCTACTGCAACACAATTACCTACCACCTACCTCCTGCCCCTCTACTGAACCGATCAATTTTGCCACAACTTGCCTCACTCACATCCGTCAATCTAGACGACACATAGCCAAGAAATCACACTAGCGATCGCAGTATCCCTTATCCTCTTTGGCTCCTGGTGCCTCAACAAATCTCGCTTCTTCGACGAACGCCCTGAACAGTTGTCTGTGGCACGCGGGTTTCGTCCGATCAAGGAAACACGTCACGCGCTATCACCCAACAACCGCTTGCACGCCATGTCAACCCCAACGTCGCCGGCGGTGGCACAGCCGAGGAAGTCTGCGCTCAAGAACGATGACGACCCTGAAAGATCGCCCTTGAGCGGAGCTGTCAAAGGTTTGTCCTGTCTGCCTTTATCTGGACCCTTGGTCCGCTCCGTATCGCCCTTCCGCCCGTTTCGTTCAATCTCGCGCCCTCGTGGCCTAATCGAAGCCTAGCCACGGATCCCACACGCCGCAGCCAGACAAGCGAGGCTGGTACGTATAGGGGTGCTGCTGCCTGGGGGCTCCCGTGTATTTTCCCACACCGAGTGGTGCATGTGGTAGCCCAGCCGAACTTCCAGCTGCTGCCTCCCTAAACAGGAAAACGGCGCCACACTTTGTTAGTGCGTAAACGCAGTCACACGACCAGTTGGTGCGCAAGCGGTGGGATTCCGGCCTGTTCACTATTAGACCGCTGCAGATCCTTAGCACTGCATCCATCTTATCCTGCTATATATCCACTGCAACGCCCGGGGCTCGCCTGTTTTGAGAGCCGCCAACCTGCCCTTTGCTGACCAGCACACCCTCCTTGCTCCTAGCTGTTCAAATTGCCGAACCGGAGGCCATGTCGCAGCCGGTGGCCCAGTCCCCGGAAGATGGGTCGGGCAGGAAGCAACACACGGCCGGGCGGACGAGAAGACTGAGTGGCCGTCTGCCTGCAACCTCCCCCCGTCTGCCTGCAACATCCCCGCGGACCTCGTTCAACAATGCCGGTGTCGAGATTCCCAACAGCACCGCGAGCTCTACCGCATCTCCGATCCAAACACCCGACGAAGCAAGCCGTCATGGAAGTCAGCCACAGCAAAGCCACCACTCTCACCACGGTCACAATCATCACCACCACCATGGTCACCGCATTGACAGGGCCAGCCAAAAGTTGATCTCGCAGGTGGCCGAGTGGCTACAAAGCGAGAAGGACAAAAAGGCAGCCAAGAAGAAGAAGAGGGCTACCGGGCGCCGCAAGTCCAAGTCTCCTCCTAGCAAGGCTAGCGGGGACAGCGCATCGACCAAGCCCGTGCTGAGTCGTCGGCCGAGGTCGGGCTCTATTGACTCTCAGTCCAGTGAGGTCTCGCTAGACCGCTTGCAGCGCATCGTTGATGAGAGCATGTCCGCTCTGGGGCTCGACCCGATTGACGTGACATCTGGGCAGCAGCGACCGGGCAGGAAACAGTCTGGGCGCTTCAAGAAGAGCAGGTCGTCTCTCCAGCTCTACCGAGCTGCCTCCTCGGATACGGACTATGTCGATGGCGATGTTTTAGTCCCTAGCTGTGAGGCCGTCTTAGACAACTCAAAGACGCTGAGCTATTCAGGCGGCAAGCCGGGATCCGCCTCGGAGCCGATGACCCCAGTCGTTGCCGGGTCGGCGCCGTCGAAACGCGAGGAGAGCAAACACGCCTGGCTTGTTTTCAAGAGCGAGATCATCCGGTTGGCGCACACCCTGAGGCTCAAGGGCTGGCGGCGCGTGCCGCTAGAAAGCGGCGACCAGGTTGGCGTCGAGAGACTCAGCGGCGCCCTGACCAACGCCGTTTATGTTGTCTCCCCGCCCGCTGACGTTGTGGCGGCGGCAGCAGTCGAGGGGCGTAAAGTGCCGCCCAAGCTGCTACTGCGCATTTACGGTCCCAACGTCGAGCAGCTGATTGACCGAGAGAAGGAGCTTTCGGTGCTCCAGCGGCTGGCGCGCAAGAAGATTGGCCCCCGACTGCTAGGAACCTTCACCAATGGCCGGTTTGAGCAGTACCTCAACGCTACCGCTCTGACGCCCCCGAACCTGCGTGAGCCCGAGACATCGCGCATGATTGCCAAGCGTATGCGCGAACTCCACGACGGCATTGACCTGTTGGAACAGGAGCTTGGCGACGGGCCCAACGTGTGGGTCAACTGGGACAACTGGCTCGACACCGTCGAGAGGACAGTCATGTTTTTGGACCACAAGGTCATAGCCGGTGGGGACGCGGCTCAGACGGGATTCGTGTGCGGTGTCGAGTGGTCCGTCTTTAGGGGCCTCGTTGATCGGTACCGAAAGCACCTCAACGAATACTACGGTCAGCCCAAAAAGATTCGTGAGAAGCTTGTGTTTGCGCACAATGACGTAAGTGATAGGCACTTCCGTATTCCTTTATCAACTCATCGGTCAGGGCTAACTGACACGGCGCAGACGCAATATGGAAACATTCTCCGCGTCCGGCCCGACGACGAAAAGTCTCCGCTGCTGCAACCGGCCAATGAGCACAAACAGTTGGTAGTGATCGACTTTGAGTACGCGGCTGCGAACCTGCCCGGACTTGAGTTCGCCAACCACTTCACCGAATGGGCGTACAACTATCACGACGCCGTGGCGTCTTTCGCCTGCAACACCGCCATGTACCCAACGCTAGAGCAACAGCGGCGTTTCGTGCGCGCCTACGTAGACCACAAAGGCGGAGCGTCATCGTCGCGCGTGACCACCCCCGTGGTAGGTCCTGCGTCGACGCCGCCGGTTATGCTGAGCGCGCTGCAGCACTCGAATGCCTCGTCTAGCTCGATAGTTGAGTTCATGCTCGACGCTAGGGTGCCCCCTGGCGGTTGGAAGGAGGAGGAGAAGCGCCGCGAGGAGGCCGCCGAGGCGCAAGTGAACGCGCTACTCGAAGAGGCGCGCCTATGGAGGCCGGCCAACAGTGCCCAGTGGGTCGCTTGGGGCATCGTGCAGGCGAAGCTGCCCGACTTGGCCGAAGAGATCGCGCGGGAAAAGAAGGAGAAGGAGAAGGAAGAGGCCAAGACGCAGGGGGATGCGGACGCGCAAAATGGAACCGCAGTCGCCAGCAGCGGGGCCACCGACGTCGCTTCTCCTGCCGCCGAAGCTGCGGCCACCTCGGCATCGGGTGGAGAAGGCGCCAGCGTTACCGAGGCTGCGGCTGCCGAAGTTGCAAGTGCAGTCGCGGCACGAGAGGAGGACTCGGGCGAGGGTGACGAGTTCGATTACCTCGCCTACACCCGTGACCGTGCTCTCTTCTTTCTGGGTGACTGCGTTCTGATGGGGCTCGTGAAGCTGGAGGACCTTCCCGAGGGGCTGAGAACGCAGCTGAAGCTTGTGGATTATTAACATGTCGGACAGTCTGCATCGCCTTTGCTCTTGGCACATGGACTGTACACTTTCTGGACCATGGACATTAGACAGAGTGTTTAGCAGCAAATACAGCAGAGATATTGGTACATGGATATTTGGAGAGAATAGGTATATATACAGTATACACCCCCTTAAAAGGATGTGCAGGGGCGCTCGTAAATGCTCTATTTTTGGTTGGCCATTTGCTGCATGGTCCAAGACGCAAGCGCCCTTATATAGCTGTGATGATAGGCTTGCTTCCATATCTTTTTTTTCTTTTGGATTCCCTCTGTCGCATTGGGATCGATTCGCGCATGCTCACATCGAAGCGGGGCACTCATGATCTGAGCTCACCCTTGTACTCCTTGATGTGATCGACAATTATCTTGGCGGCCTGCTCGGGCGAGTGCTGCCTCCCGAGGGCCTCGACAAAGTCACCCTGAGGATCCATCAGGTAAAAGTATATGCTATGGTCCACCAGGTAGTCCTGGCCGGGCTTGACGTCGGTGGGGGTGCTGAAGTAGACACGGTAGGCCTTGCACATGGCCTTGATCTGGTCGTAGGTGCCCGTCAGGCCGACGAAGCCCTCGTGGAACTCGGCCAGGTAATCCTTGAGGACCTTGGGAGTGTCGCGGGCCGGGTCGCAGGTGACGAAGACGGGAACGAGGGCGCCGGGCTTGGCAGCCTGGACCAAGTCGAACATGGCGGCCATCTTGTCCAGCTCCTCGGGGCAGATGTCCGGGCAGTGCGAGAAGCCAAAGTATACGAGCGAGTAGCGGCCGCGCAGGTCGGCCGAGGAGAAGGGCCGGCCGTGCTGGTCGATCAGAGAGAAGTCGCCGCCGATCTTGGGCTTGCCGATGCCCTTGGTCGATTCAGCGATGCGCTTCTTGCGCATGCGTTCCTTCTCGTGGTCAAAGTACCAGACCAGACCGCCGGCGGTGACGACGAAGAGAAGGCCTGCCTTCCAGGAGAAAGGCTGTTTGGTTGGCTGCGCGTCAGCTTGATGGCCCGCTAGAGTATGCGCCCGGGGAGCGCGAACGGGGGGGAGCAAGGGGAAGCGTGGTGGGTTTCAAATTACCCCGCTGCGATATCTGCTCTTGGCCTCCTCGACCGTCTTAAACCCCCTCCTCTCGCCGGCAGGTTGCCTCAGCTGGGGCGCAAGTCTGGCGGGCGTAAGGGCGGGACGGCGGGGGGAGGCGGCGCCGAGGCGGCTGCCGGACCGTGCGGAGCTAGTCGTCGCGGCGGAGGAGGCTAGGCGGCGGAGCTGCTGTCTCGAGCCATTGAGGAGCAGCGAGTCCAGGCCGGACCGTAAGGGCAGGGTTCTAAGTGAGCGGCTCATTAGTTTCGTGTTTGCAGTGCTTCCTCTGGGGTGTCCGGGTCCGGTGTCTGCAGTTGACGGGTCGAATCCGGTTTGGCGAGAAGCTCGAGCTGCGACGACGAGTGAAAACGATGATGGAAAAAATGAGCCCCAAGACGTCACACTACTTGGATGCGGAACGGAGCTATGACTAAGTGTGGGTGGGGCTGTGTCCACACAGACGACGAAGATCGGAACGAGGGCAGGGTGTCAGGGGATGCAGGAGCCATGCATACAACTGCCCAATCTGCCCCCAAGGGATGGTCAAGGAACGGCCAGGCATTTTACGTTGCTACTTCTGGGCGGACGCCTTGGTGGGAGGGTGTTTTGGTGTTTGAATAGCTGCAACACTTTGATGCTTCACAAGCTGCTGTAGTTCTCATCTGGCTCCAGCGGCTTCCCATGTCCTTTTTAGATGCGTATTTCTCGCCACAGCAGACGGGAGGTTGAATCGAGGACGCAATGGCAACAACAGAGGCGAAAGCAGGCGGCGGTGCGCCTGCGGATGCAAACAAGGCGGCCGCAACCGCCAGCCCTAACCTTCCAGATGAAGGCGCACCTGGCCCCAGCGTTGGGGCAGGTGGCGAGCCAACCGCAAGTGCCGACGACGCAGCAAACGCGGCTGCTGAGCAAACACTGCCGCTGCCCTCTAGCGCGGGCGGCGACCGCACCACGTCCTCGACAGTAACAGCAACAGCAACATCAGCAGTGCTCCCAGCAGCAGCCATGCCGCCGTCTGCCGCAAAAAAGAAAAAGAAGGGCACCGCCACCACCGTCAAGGCCCCGAAGCGCGCTGCCCCCAAGGGACCAAAGAGCGCCAAGAAAGGCGCCTCCGGGCCCAGGGCTGGCGGTAAGAAGCCCAAGGCCAAGAAGGAGACGGACGGCGATGGCAGCGGCTCGGGCGAGTCCGATAGCGGCTCCGACGACGACTCCGAGTCGGACCACGGCCCGTATTGCCTGTGCCGTGGCCCAGACGACCACCGCTGGATGATCTCGTGTGAGGCCTGCGAGGACTGGTTCCACGGCGAGTGCGTCAACGTCACAAAGGACATCGGCGAGACCCTAATCCAGGCCTACATCTGCCCAAACTGTACCGTCAACAAGCCCGCCGACGGCCGCGCCCGTCTCGTCACCCGCTACAAGAAGACGTGCGCCCTCAAGGGGTGCCGCCAGCCCGCCCGCGTCATCGACCCCAAGGCCCCCAAGGCCGCTGCCGCCCAGCAGAAGCAGAGTGGCCCCGCGGTGCCCCACAGCGTCTTCTGCTCCCAGGAGCACTGCAACGTCTGGTGGGAGCAGCTGGTCAGCACCCTCCCCAGGAGCGAGGGCGCCGACGGCAGGGGGCTCACCCAGTCCGAGTTCATGTCCCTGCTCACCAGCTCTGGCAACCGCAGGCCTTCAAGTGGTGATACGCCTGGGAATGGCTGGTTTGTTGGGCAGAAGCCGTTTGGTGAGACTCTCTACCTCAACCAAGTGTATATGCCATCTTCTGACATGTGCGGCAAATGCTGCTCCTGCCCTGCACAGACGTGACTGCAGACTTCTGGGACACGCATGACCCCAAGGACGTCTTGACCACAGAGGAGGCCGACCTCCTTGCCCGATCGTCGGCCGAACGCCGCGGCTTGGCCGAGGAGGTGGTTTTGTGCCGCAAGATGCTTCAGCTCATGGAGATTGCAGCTGCCCAGCGCCGCGATGCCATCACCTCGGGGCGCCTCGAATCCGACGGCTGCGGCTACGACACCGCTATCGACACGGTTGGCGTGCAGGCCCAGTTCGCTGCCTTCCTCCGCTCGCCCGCCGGCGAGGTGGCCTTCAAGACCGGCAAGCTCGAAAGCGGCCCTTACGTGCCGCCTCCCGTAGACGAGGATAATGGCAGCGAGGAGGCCGCGGCGGCTGCGGCCGCCAGCGCCCTGCTGGTCTCATCGTCCACCTCGTACCTGGGCCCCTGGGAGCACCCGGCCACGGTGACCAAGACGTACATGTGCGAGCGGCGCCGGTGCAAGCCGCACACTAACTGGTACGCCATACACACGCGCCACGTGCACTTCCTGCTCAAGGAGCTCGCCGCCGAGGCGAAGGTCAAGCTGGACATGGAGACGCGCGTGCGCAAGAACGCGGCCGTGCGCTTCTATCGCAGGCGGGTCGAGCCGAGCTCCGTCACCCGTCTCGACAGCGACGACGGCGAGGATGACAGCGATGGCAGGACCGAGGGTAAAGACGGCCAGGGCAAGGACAAAGGAAAGGATGAGGACATGGTGGATCAGTAGGATCGACCGGGATGGCGGGGCGCGGTAATCCGCAGATACATTAGTGTCCTGACTTGGCATCCAAGGCTCGCGGGCGCCCTTCAAAAGCTTCTGGATTTGCTCTCTAGGTGTTGGAGAATTCCATAGCGGCGGTTGGCAGTCATTACTTAGGGACGCATCCACGTTCATATTCTTTGACCGGTAAATACACACGCCCATTCATGTTGAATACAGGCTGATGATTTCCATCGGCACTTTTGAGCCTCCAAGGTTTGATAGCCCCAAGAAAAGAACTTTTGCCTAGACCGCAGCAGGTCTGGAGGTGTCGTGCGCTCAACGGTCAAGGCTTGCGATATGGAACCTACTGATATCCCACCCCAGACAGACTTTCAAAATGAGGACCGAAGTATGACGAGAGTACGAGCCAAGGCCAGAAGCATCCATGGCGAGCATTGCCCCCGAGGCTAAGCCCTGAGCTATGGGCATTGTCTCTGCTGAGGCTCCCAGGGGCCAAGAGAGAACGGAAATCACAGGGACAGGTCCCAGACATGTGTCCTCATGACAGCAAATCACAC
This sequence comes from Gaeumannomyces tritici R3-111a-1, assembly GCF_000145635.1. Classification (NCBI taxonomy): domain Eukaryota; kingdom Fungi; phylum Ascomycota; class Sordariomycetes; order Magnaporthales; family Magnaporthaceae; genus Gaeumannomyces; species Gaeumannomyces tritici. The sequence goes on along the minus strand of NW_008804549.1, from coordinate 4,102,545 downwards.
CACATTATGATGGCACGGATGTTCGAATCTTCCCTCAATTCCCAGACTATGCTAGACTTATGGTCAGAGGGGCAATTTCGATTCGTGTCGTGAGATATGCAGGTGGGTGATTTAAAAGAGCCCGGGAGAAACCCATTGCAAGGCAAATGCCAGAATAAGCGTGGATAAAATAAAACAACGGCTGTCTCCGTGTATCCTGTCACCAACCATGCAGCGCATGCCGCTGCCCGTCCTAAACCAGAAATCCCAAAAACGCGGCCATGCGCCGGCGACGAAGTTATGGAATAGAGGGTTGAGGCGGAAATCAAGAAAGGAAGAGGAACCGGCAGAAGCCGAGGGACAAGAGGAGAGCAACCGAAATAATGACACAGACGGATTTGTGCAAATCTCAACAAGTAGCATGAAAAACCAAAAGAAAATTATCATGGAAAAAGTCAAAAGGAAAAGAGAGAGAAAGTCATTAGATGCCAGTCAACTGCCCCTCTTTGCCCGCGATCATCAACGCCACGCCAGTGGAGGGAAAGAAAAATACTAGGTATGCAGCTTAAGAAACTTCCGGCTCCTTGGAAGCAAAGCCTCATCAGCTTCGGAGGCCAACGTCGAAAAAGAAAATCGAGGAAGTGAAAGACGAGGAGATTGGTCTGCCAAGCTAGGGGCGAATGGAAACAGACACCAGGCCTCCCTCTCCCCCAGGGCAGACAGGACCAAGGGATGTGTACCGCCGAGTAATTATGTCCGATCTTGTCCGTAGGGATTAGGGAGTGGGGGTGGGTCAGAAATATTAGCTAGCTAAAATGCCATATAGACATGGGGTGGCTGTGATGGAAGGAAACGAAATGGATGAGACAGCTAGAGCGGCTTTTGGAAGCCGAAAGGCTAAGGCAGTCGGCGACAGTCGGCAGGAAGATGACTGAACCTAGTCGCGCCACTGAGGAGCCATGAGCGGTTTGTTAAGTCGAGGGTTGCGTTGCCGGTTGAGCACGAGACGCGCATCCAGGGTGCATGGAGCCATGTGTGCTGCATTGTGCCGTCTCAGCCCGAGGCGAGTCACGGCCGGCTCACTTGACTGATACTTGCCGACGTCCGGCTGCGTTCATCCTCTTCTATGACGCTGAGGCGAGTCGGGTGACGATGACGAGGCACCGTCTCCCATCCAGGCGCTGCATAGTTCTGGTTGGTCTGATCCGGGCTCTGGATGTTCTGCTGTTCCAGAGCGCCAGCAGGGGTATCAGCCCACTGCTGTGCCTGCTGCTGCTGTTGGGGTTGCTGCATTGCAGTCTGCTGCTGAGGTGGATAGGCTGCCGTTGTGGCCGGAGGGACGCCGCCGGCGTGCGACAAAGGTGCTAGATAGTCCTCTGCGCCCGGGTCAGATTCACCCGCCGGAGAGCCGTCGCGAAAGGGGATCTTGTTCCCCATCGAGTCGCGAATGAAGCTGCCGTGGGCGTCAATTGCGTACTCACCTTCGCTGAAACCGCCCTCTGACCCTGCGCCGCCGTAGCTCGATTGCTCGTGGACTGTCACTGCGGGGCGCTGGTAGTAATCACCGCCGCCGTTGGTTGCCGGAACAGCGCCAGCGGAAGATGCTTGTCTGCTGGGGCTCTCGCCGTAGCCAGCGCCAGTGTAGTCGGGTTGTTGCTGCTGGGGCTGGTCGCGGGTGCTCGTATGGCGGGATGGTATCCCGTGCACCATAGAAACTACGTTCATTCCGGCAATGTGCGCGGGCTGGCCGGCTTGGAGCGCATTTATTGTCTCCCGCTCGAGCTCCTCACGGCGGCCAAGCTCCTCCCACGCCCGACGAGCCTCTTCCTTGGAGATGAGCAGCTCCTTGCGCATCTCGGCCAGTTGTCGCTGCGTCTTGGAGTTGGCGCGCTCGTGGTCGACAGCATCGCGGATAGCATCAGTGCGACCTCTACGCTCCTCCTCGAGCTGTGCAGCCAGCATCGCGTTGATCTCCTGGTTTCGCTCCAGTTCCGCTCGGGTGTCGAAGAACCAGCGCTGGAACTTGCGCTCCGAGCTGGCGCGCAGCCGCTGCAGCTCAACGACAGCGTGGAAAAGGTTGGCTCCCGCAGCCGACAAGTCCGTCACCTGCCGTGACAGCTGCTGGGACAGCGGATCACGGTCGATTTCGTCGGAATGTTGCTGCAGTCGCCGGATCCAGAAGCTTGTGAGACCCTCCCAGTGCGCCGACAAGGCCTCCCAGCGCTCAAATGCGTGGGGAAATGAGTTTCTTGGTCGTCCTGCGCCTCCCGAGGAAGACTCTCCGGCCGTGGCGCCCTGCACTCCCTCAGCTCCAGGCGGCCCGCTGGTCATGCCAGCTGTTGGGGGAGCACCCGAGAAGCTTGGGCCTGTAGTTTGTGCCGTCCTCGGAGGCCTAGACTGTGGAGCCTGGGGCGGCAGCGAGGACCCCTGCGCGTGATGCGCCTGGGCCTGGGCCTGGGCTTGCGCCTCGGCCGCTCGTCGTTGTCGACGCTGGACGGCCGGGTCCAGGGTTTGTGTAGGTATATCAGCAGCGCCAGCAGCGGAGTGAGCGGCAGCCCTGCGCTCCCGCTCCCGCTCCCGCTCGCGTTCTTTTTGAAGCTCCTGCTCTCTCTCCTCACGCTGCTGCTCCATCTCCAGTTTCGCAATCTGCTCCCTCTCCGCCCTCTGGCGAGCTTCGCGCTCCATGCGATCCCTCATAATCATGCGCGGTCCCCTGATCCCGGCAGGCGACCCTGTGGGCGCAGGCGGCGCCGCGATGGGGCGGGATGATTGAGTAGGCTGGCCATTGGACACGGGCGGAACGCCGGCGCCGCCTCCCCGCATAAGCTCTGCCATGGACGCGCTTTCCTCGTCCAAGTCCGGGGTAAAGGGGTTCGGCTGTCGCAGGGCTTCCTCCAGCGTCCAGAGGATGGCGCTATGAGTGTGCTTGGAGATACGGACAGCTGGGTGTGCGGTGGACTCCTGCTGCGCAGGATACGGAGGGAATCGGTGGCGAGGGAACTGTGTTGGGACGGTAGACTCCGCGTCGAGATCGTCGCTTAGATCCTGCGAGAGTTGCCTTCTCAGCTGGCGCGGCCGGGCAGAAGGCACGGCAAGCTCCGCCGGGGGCTCGAGTTCCTTGCCCTTGCCCTTGGAGACGGCGGCGAGAGGACTGCCGGCTGTTGCGACGAGAGCAACAGGGCTGATTCCCACAGACACAGCCTCGAGGTGGATCTGGCGTAGAGACGGTTGTTCGGGCCTAGGGCTCGGGGTGGCGTCAAACCTCGCGGTGCGCCGAAGCCCTCTGTGACCAGAAGACGGAGTAGATCTTGGGTCTCGCTCTTGAAGGTGTGGGGTGGGAGTGCGAGGAAGGGTGTACTGCTGACGCTGCTGTTCAGCGGTGATGTGGTGGTCGTAAGGTTCGTGACGGTCGTGACGTTGCGGTGCCGGCTCGGTCAGGTTGCGGGAGGTCACGTCCTCGGCACGCAGAGCTGGAATGGTCGACAAGTTGAAGCGTCACCACCAGGGTGGCGACGAAGAGCAGGAGGAAGACTTTTGGGGCGGGCGGTCAGCAGCTGGGTGCCGTGTGCGAAGGCAGCCGAGGCGTGGGTGACATTGGGGTGAGAAGGGTGGGCAGCAGGGAAAGTGCGAGGCGGGTGTGCAGATGTGGATCGGATTGGGTAACTCACATGGCTCGCAACGAGGTTATGAAGGGAGGATCGAGAGCAGAAAAAAGTCAAGGTGGGTAGGTGGTAGGTGGTGAAAGGTGGTGGTGCCGAGTCGTAGGAGCTTAGCTTGATTTTGAGTGGATATAGGTGCGCACGGAAATGGAGTGGTTGGCGCACGCGTAGAAATGGGGAGGCTGGGGGGGGGG
>NW_008804549.1:4000644-4098545 GCF_000145635.1 Gaeumannomyces tritici R3-111a-1 | reverse complement strand
GGGGGGCGATTGGGCAGGGTTCTGCGCTGCAAGTAAAGACGCGCCCAAGGCCGACAGCTGAACACCACCCACGTTCGCAACAATCCAACCGCGCAAAAGGCCGTCGGGCTGGCCCGTGTTTTACTAGCGGAGGGAGGGTAGCGCGAGCCGTGACGGCATGAATCGAGGCGAGCAGACTGGGTTCAAGCAAGTCGGGCGCAGCTCTTGACAGGCGCACATCACCTCGGCCATCACAGAGCGGCTAATCGCCTCGGATGCGCGAAACAAAAGCTGACCGTCGGCTCGTCTGGCTATGGCGACCATGCCAGCATGTCAATTGGCGTCTCGTGAGCTTGGGCGGCCCGCAGTCGTAGTTTGAAGTCGTTGTCGGGCGTGTCGCGCTGTGGGTTTTTGGCTGGGCAGGGAGCAGGCTCACAGCGACGGTGCGATTGGAAATGGGCAGGCAACAGAAAAGAGAAAAGGAAAGGAAGGCGTGGAGAAGGCGACAGGACAGACACCCGGCAAGACGGGCGGGCAGGCACGGCCCTCCACCAATTTCAATACACTCGCCGCTCCGCTTCGCTGTATATGAGGTAATTACACGGCCAAAAGAGACGACAAGAACAGGGAAAAGTGTATGTGTTCGCGCTGCTAAGTACACGGCCAACTGCAAGGCAAAAAAGGCATACATACAAGGAAGCATGATTACCAGTTCGTTAGTCTGAGGGACGCACCCAAGGTACCCAGATCAAGCAGGGAAGTCCAAGGGGCCACCTGCCCTTGGGCACATGCACGTGCCTCCCTCTGAGACATGGGTGACTTTCCCTTCTCGGAGGGCACTTGGCTTTGCTAGAGACCACGTTCACGGACACCTCTACGTTGAGAAAGTCAATCCCGACTCGAACCTTGCATCCATGATTTGTTCATATGCAAAGCTCAGCCCGGCCCAACGAGCATCATCGCTGGAGACACGCAGGTTGGGCCGGCCGGCTACGCCCGCCTGTTTGGGCGCCTGTCCGAAGAACAAACGGCGGCGGCCAGTCTCGCATGCGTCAAGCAAGGACGACCCGAAATACAAGGGTTCAGGCTCGAAAGCAGTTCGTGTTGGCAATCCCTCTCCGGTCCGCAGCCAGCTTCGCCCCCGGTGCCCATCATTGACGGTCGTCGAGGCCGCACACAGGATACATCATGGGCTGCCGTCAAGGCCAGGGGCGGCAGGCCGATTTGCCGCTTTCCAGCAGCACGTCACGTCATTAAATGTGCGATCCACCAGCGGGCGAGTAGGTCGCTCGCTCTGGTTGGGTAATTCCGAACGGACTCGGTCAGGGCGTGTGTGGGGAGCTGTCAGTAATGAGACTCGGCCTTCGAGGAAGCGTGGAAGCGTGGAAGCGTGGAAGCGCAACCAGAACAAACGGCGACGCAGAAATTGATGAGTTGGCAGTCGTGGCATTGCATATCCACGCAGTCGGGACGCCCCACACACACCTGCCAGATTGCAACCATAATTTCGCCAGCACAGCCAGCACACCGAGCTCTGCCTGCCCGGGCGTTGATGTGGCAGCGTTGATGGCAACAATTGCCACCGCTGGGCGCCTGTGGGCAAATCATACTTTCAAAGGCGGACGAGCGTCTTTAATCCATCGACATACCTCCCATCAGATCGTCCAAGGGAACAAGATGAGATAACTTGCGGCTCAAATCTGGACGATCCGCGCTTGCATCGGGTGTGATCAAACAAGGTGGGCTGCGAGGCTCGTTCCGTGCCTTCTGTGGTCCAATCAGAAGCTTGGATGAGCTGGTTCCCCAGATTGAACTTGAGTGTGTGTGTGATCAGCCTGACAGCCGTGGATCGAGCCCCGCAGTATGCAGCGGTTCTTGAGAGCCGGCCCTGACGTCACACGCCGCCAGAAGAGCTTGACAGCTCCTTTTGTTGGAGATGCAAGGTCTTGCTGTCAGATCTTGGTGTGTAAGAATTCAGGCCCATCCAAAAATATCTACACCAGTGTCATATTCCGCTACAGCTCCGTGATATCTTGGGTATGGTGTGCTGTATGGCTGGGTGATCCAGAGCGAGAGTGAATAAAATCTCCTGCAAGTGATTGATTTGGCACAAACAACCCAAACACGCTTTTTACGTGATTTGTTGCTCGCATCCTGGCGCAAATAACTGATATTAGACCGAAGGGGGCCATATGACACGATGAACGATAAGGTATTAAATCCTTGTCTACATTTTAGCCATCGTTGCCCTATCCTACAGGACTGCATATATCTCCGTAGAGGCCGCTATGCTGAGAATGGGCTCTACCGAATCTCATCACCAGCAGCGCAACGCCCGTCTAGGCCCGCTCCCAGTCTGGGCCTCTCTAGGCTTGGATGCGTCTGACAAGGAAAGACAGCCAGATTCTGGCAGACCGGTTGCACTGAGACGCCGCGGGAACGGATACGGAGCACGCGGATTGGTGCTGATTCCATGTCAGGAATGCGCCGGAAGCAGAAAAGGTTGGCACATTTTTTTTTTTTCGTAAAAGGTACACTATACGAGGCATCCACGGACAGTTTCGATGGGATGGCATGGCTTCCTAGTCAGCTGGTCTAATGGCAGCAGGACTTGGCCTTATCTCCATCGGATATTGGACACCGCTACCGGACTTGATGGGCCTCAAATTGTCTTGATATACAGATCAGTGCCTTCCATCTGCCAGCCAGACAGTTACCCTGCGTTATCTCAGAGTGCATGTTTATGGGTAAGGAGCTTTTCGCGCCTGACAGCGACGTGTCAATGGACTATTCAGATGACAGAGAACAAGCTTAGTAAACAGTGGCCAGTTAGAGCCAGAGGTGGCCCAACTTCTCCAGGAAACAGGAATGAGAAATTAAGACCTGCATTTTCCAGACTCTTCCAAGGTCCCGAGCTACAAGCCTGGCCAGCTGCGAGGGAACGTAATCTAAGACGTGAGAATCGAGTCCTGCGTTCTGGTGGGACAAATCGACCGGCCAAGGGGAAACCTGAGCTTTTTCGACGGCCAAGCATCCAACTCCCGACCCAACTAGCAGGTGCTTGCTATGGATCAGGATGTCGTGCCCGATCGGGCTGCATAACCGTTTGTCTAGAGTGCGAGGGGGGTTTGGTGTTTAAGTTCGAGTTCATGCTCGAGAGAAAGTCAGGCACTGGAGTGAACACCTACCCTAGTAGGCACTCCCATCAAAAGTTTGTCGTCTGTGTTTGCTATGGGTGGGGGTTACCACTAATGTATACCGGTATTTCCTTTTTTCTTCTCGCCCTTCTCCTTTCTTTGCGGCCACTTTCCTATCGCCTCCCTGTTTTATGGTAAACGGCTTGATTATCAGCCAACGCACAACTTTGTCTGCCCATCAGAGAGTTCCTAGCCGACAAACTTCTAAAGTCAATCTTCCTCGACAAAGTGGGCATGGAAGGAGTCGGAAAAAAAGGAAGGGAGAAGGAACAAGAAAGAATAGATCCGAGGTACCGAGTTGCCCGTTTGAATGACCCCCCTGCAGTCGGATCGGCGACGATTTTCCAAGCCGAGCCAGCCGGAAGCAAGGGAATTTTTGATGGGAGCAGTGGAGTTTGCTTTTCCCCCTTCTCTCCCGCCCCAGCTGCCCCAGCTGCCCCTGCCGCAGATTGCTCGGGCTGACACACAGTTGCTCCAGTCAGACCTGCATCAAGACGACGCACGTCGATGGGACTCGTCGTTCAATTTTTTGCGGCGGCGCGTTTGATTTGACGGACCTGTGCCGGCAGCAAGGCCGAACGCGGTGGGTCTAGAGCTGATTCACAAATCATAAACATGGGCTGCACAGTCGCCAGAGCGGAGTGCGGTGTGATATGTCGGACCTGGCATGCTGCTGATCAGGGGTTACGAAGTTTGGTAGGCTTGGTAGGCCATGCAGGTACGAAGCGTGCATGCGGCCTAGCGGACAAGAAGGCAAGGGCAAGAGGGCCCAAGGGCCGGTTGGCATAACTTTGGCAATGTTTGCCCGTGTGGTGCCCGGTTCTTGTGATCCGAAAGCTCGCAACGGCGAAAAAAAAAAAACACTGGCAATAACAACAACAATAACAACAGTAACAAGGGGGCAGAAGACGGTGAGCAATCCAAAGAGGGAGGCAGGACGGCGCTGGGGGCCCTGTGCGGCTCCCTTGTGGCCCAGCCTGCCATCCGAACACCCAGGCGTGTTTTTTTATGTTTATTTTTCAATGTTTGCCAAACCGCCTCCCATTTTTTTTCCCAGGCACCCCAGAAAAGAGGGCTGGAATCTGCGGCCAGACGCGACGGCGCAGGGCGCAGGTGTGGTTGCAAGCCGCTCCACTGATCTGCGTGGCGACCCACTAACTGTTTTCGGATGGCAGGCTGCTCTGCTGGGCCTGGCGGACGGTCGATCAACTTGCTGGAACTGGCAATTGGCGGGGCGGCAGTCGGGAAGTCTCCGGTGGCGGGTGGCTGCTTCCCAGTCTGCCCAGTGTGCCCCATCGAAACTGAGCCATCAACTCTCAACTGTCTCAATCCGCCTTCTCTGCTTGCTTCTTCCTTCTCTTGGGGCGCTGCCAGTGGCTGCCGGCGACGTCGCCGCCGCCGCAAACTCTGGCGGTCCACCCGCCAAACGCTCTAGCGATGCAGCCGTCGAGGGGCGCGCTGCAAACGACCCGACGTTTGCGTGCAAGGACCTGCCGGGGGCGGTTGCTTTCGCTGTCTCCCTGTGGCCGACTTGGGCCTCCCCGTTCGCTCCTTGGGCCCCAGCCTCGCCGTCGAGTTTGGCTGCCATGTTGTTGGTACCGAAACCCCGCTTGACTCGCAAGACCGGGGAAGGCATCAAACCCGGTGGTCTAAAAGGGGCTGCACCAGAGAGGGAACAAGACAAAAACAAACAAAAAGGCAAGAAAAATGCCCGTGCAGGCAGTCAGGTGCTGCTGCTGCCAGAGCCGGCTCGACATCTCCCTCAGGGGCCTTATCCCAGTCACACCCCTCCCCCTGCAGACAAGCTCTGGCTGCTAGCCTGGGGGCCAGATGTGATGACAAGGGAGCAAGGCGAGATCCGATCTGTGCTTCTCTTTGGAAGCGACAAGGTTGGGCTTGGTTGCCCTCGCTTTGGCTTTGGCTCGGTCGCCCGTTCCCCCTTCATCAGGTATGGAAAACAATCGGACGGACCAAGCGACACCGTCCAGAGGGAATGTGGCGGATTCCTGGGGCCTTCCCCTCGGCCCAGACGTCCATTCCAAGCCACCTGATATCCAAACCACGGAACCAAAACAAAACAAGACAAAAACAAACAATCCAGCACCCCACCACAGTCGAATCGCACATCGCGACGACGTGACATTCACGGCTCCGGCGTGGGGAAGACCAGTCCATGTCAAAGCTGTGTCTGGGTGGCCGAGAGGATGGGAGGGGGTCAGAAAGGGGGAGCCGAAAAAAATGCTGCAGGGGAGCTTTGCGCAATGGCATCTCTCTTTGACTGCCCGTCTATCACTCGCGTGTGCTTGCTGCCAGTGCCAGCTTCGCCGTCACATCTGTCTTGTCGACCGCCACCGTGGAACGTGCTCTTCCGGGCACCTGTTCTCTGCTTGGCCTTCTGGCTTCTTTTTCCCGCCATGCAGGGTCCATGCCTGCGCCTCTCCTTGCTTTTCTGGCTGTTTTTTTTTTTTTTTTGCTTCCCTTCTGGTGGCCCATGCTTTTGATTTTTCTATGATTTCTTCTTCCGACCTCTCCGCATCCGCTTTTCGCCCCATGTCGGCCAGACCGCCGCGTCCGGGGGGTTGAAAAGTGACGTGTGGTCTGTCCCTTCATCCCTCCAAGCCTCGCTTACTCCTTACTCCCACGCTTTCTTGCCCACGTACGCCAGTCCCCAGCCTAGCACGTACGCAAACAACAAGCCCCAACGCCCCCCTTCTCCCTTTCCGTCTGCCCCGGGTAACCCTGTTCTACATTCCGCACCCAGCATCATCTGCCGATGGGGCCGCAGGGTACGCCGGCACGCCCTGTACACTGCCAGAGACACAGGTGGAGTGGGTGGCCTCGTCCGAGCACAAGGTTTTGCATGGCATTCCTCGCCGCCGGCTCATACATAACATACCTACATGCCTCACACACACGCTCTCGCTCCTCCCGTCTTCGCCTGCAACCTCGCTCGTGTTGTTGACTTGGCATCAGTCTGTCTGCGTCCATATATCCCTTGGCTCCTGCCCTTCCGCATCCGATCCATCGGCGGGCATTCTTCATGATATAATAATTCGCCACTCCCTCCGCCGCCTCGTCTGGGACAGCGAGGTGGACCAGTCAATATTGATCACTTGCGTGCTTCACTTCTAACACCATCTTGGACTTTGTCCGCTCCACCCGACTCCGGAACCATGACCGACCGTCACGTCACCATGGCGCCGCGACGCCTCGCCAACCTAACGCTCGTCACCAAACACTTCGGCCCTGACGCTGACTTCTCTCGGGCCACCACCCCAGTGCCCAACTACTCGCATCCAAGGCCCGACTCACGCCTGGCCTGTGTCCATGCCCGTCCAGAGCGCCTCGTCGGCAGGTCCTCGATTGGCTCCGACTCGTCACCTCCGGGCATGGTGTCGGACGAAGATGAGGACTACGCATCCGGCGACGACGAGGACCACCAGTACCACCTGTCTCAGTCGCGTCTTTTCGACAGCTTCTGGCAGGAGGGCCCAGTCGAGCCCACCAGGTACCCAGCCCTCTTGGAGTCCCCCGTTTCGCATCATCGTTTCGACAAGTTCCCGGTGGCAGAACCGAAGCTCCACGACCACGATGTCCTAGAATCGCCGCGCTCAGTCAGGCTGGCACAGGACTCTTGGCCACTGCGGCCAAGCACCGCGCTCAGCACCACCAGACCGGCCCCTAGGTACTCGTTGTTCCCGCAGGCACAAAAAGCCCCTCGCCAGGCTCTGCCCCCACTGCGCGTCGTGTCGCCTTCCCCGTTCCTCCCACCCATCGCGACCACCTCGGAACTGAGCCTGCCTTTCTTCAGCCCGAGCGAGAGCCCTGTTACCCCTGAGGTCTCACCTTCAGCTGCCGCGCCACCCCCTCGCGGCATGTCGTTCTCCAAGCCGTGTCCGTTTTCCCCACTGCTTTCGCCTACTGAAAGCCTCCCTGCACCCACCAGCCTGGCACCATCGCCTCCGACAACTCGACGATTCCTTCCCTGGGAGAGCTCCAGCACCGAGGACGACTCCCTGATGACCCGCTCGGTCCCCGCTTCGCCATTTTGGCCAGAGCACTCCCGTCATCACAGCATCCCGCGCCTGCCGTTTCAGACAACCCGTCCTGCAAGTGCAGGACTGCCACAAGACTCGCTTCAGTATGCTTCCTTCCCGCTTCCCCCGGTGCGAGGCCGTTCTGCCACCTGCCTGGCCTCGAGCCGAGCTCCCACATACTTGTCGACCACCAACCACGTGTCTGCACCGGCCTCGGCGGCCCCTTCGCCACTGTGCAGCTCCTTCCGTCCGCCCTTGACCACAGGTATGGGGGCCGGGAGTTTCCCCGGCGAGGACCTCCGGTCCTACTTCGATCTCGACTCGGATGACGAAGCCAGCGACAATAAGAGCAACAAGGGCTCGTCGTCCAAGTTTACTCTGAAGAGCATTGTTCGCAACCTGCAGCACAAGCGCAGCGTGTCTGACGTTCGTCGCAAAGCTAAGAGCAGCGAGGACGCTAAGGAACACGTCAGGCGCACACGCGCCGCCACCTCTGCCGCCGAATCCTCTTCGCCACTTCGCAAAGTTTCTGGCCCTTCGCCTCTCACTCTCGCCGATTTGGACCTCCCACCACCCCCTGCTGACGAGAGGGTGCTCAAAAAGCAAGGTAGTTTTGCCTTTCTCCTTGGACGCCTTGGTTAGCTCTGGCGCATTCACTTTCTCTCTGCATGCTTCTCACGAAACCCCACATATACGCTCACATGATTTTTTACGTTTTATCACATGTCTTACGCTCTGGCGAAACGCCTTCACTCGCACTTTTCCTTTCTCCCTGTTTACCCCCATTGTTTACTTCATGTTGCCTTACGACATGATTCCATCCCTGATTTGAGCACGACACGAAGAACTGGTACTGTATTGGCTGTATGAGCATTCCGATACGATCCCCGCTATGCATATTACGTTGTATACTCCCTTGCTATTTGTCAAGATATTCATGTTGTCTTGTTTTACCTCCTTTTTCTTACTCGTTTCTCTTTATTTCATTCTCATGTTTCTCTACTGTATAAACAAACCCGACCAAAAAAAAAAAAGCACGATGGGGGTATATCAAAGGCCACGAAGGTGGATCCCAGGCGGACTCACAGTTGGATACCAACAAATTTCCTATGTTATTCGGTGCTGAGAGGAGACACGTGTGTGGCGCTCGTCACGATACGGCCTAATGCGTTGGGATGGCTCAGAAGCGAAATGGCTGACTGATGGCGATGAACGATCTGACGAAGACTATCTTGGACCTTGCCGTTTTTCTTTCTCTTACCTTTGTCATTAACCGCTCTCTTCTCTCTTTCTCTTCGACTTCTCCCATTTACCATTAATAAGACAAAGTCTCTGTTTATTGATCACGACTTACTCAGAGCCGCCGATGAGATGCAAATTGAACGCGCCACGGCTCGATCGTGGTAGCCGCGGCGGCCCAGGAATAGATCAGCCTAGCTTCGATGTGCAGTGTGAACATTAATAGATCGTGGCAAAGAGAAAACGGATCTTCCAGCGGTTGCCTGGTGCCCAACTGCCCGGTGCCTACGCCGTTTGTTCTTATTTATTTTTAATAGCTGCCGTCGATCGGGCGGCCACAAGCTTGCCAATTATAGCACCGGCCGTTGGCTAGCGGGGAGGCCGTCGCGGACTCTTGCTTGTGGGCCCGTCTCGGCCGTCGACGCGTCCCTCGGTCGTAGGCTCAAGCCCTGCTGCACTGATTATTGAGCGACATCGGATGGGAGGGTGCCTTCACGAACGGGCCCAGACCTCGGCATTTACCTCACGATCATGATGGGAGGGCGAAAAGCAGGTGATTTGATCGTCCGATTGGACTGCTGTGCAAAACTTCATCCGTTTCTTTGTCTGCATGCATGGAAATGTCCGAAAACAAGCTTCCCGCTACCGTTGCCGCGTAAATCCAAGAGATGTCTAAGCTGAAATGTGCCAGAAAGAAACAACAAGACCAAATACCGTAAGCATATCGGGGGAAGAAAGCGAGGTGGACAAGAGTCCTACAAGTCTAAAAACACATGAGCATAATGTCGTGTCCGTGAGCGTGTCCGCATTATGCATGGAAGCATGGATACTCATCGACTCGTCAATGAACCGGAGAGGGAAAGAAAAGCAAGAGAAACTCGATAAAGAAAGCCCACCAAAACGCCCACGCAATGCATGATATGTAAAGGCAAACGCTGAAAAGATATGGGAAAGGAACACTCAAAGTGTGACACTAACTCCACGCTTGAGGAGTCGAGATTAGACATTAAACATGAACGTCGTCGGCGCCATCAAAGACACCCCCCTCGGCCGAGGCCGTGTTTCGCCTCTGCCTCCTGCTCGTGCGGCGCTGGTGGTCTGTAAAACGCGTCTGGCGCCGGATCCCCAGCCTGGAGTCCTTGCCGGGACCCAGCCCCAGGGCCCATGTGTCTGCGCTGTCTGGGTTGTCTGCGCCCAGCTTGCCCCGGAGGACCGTCTTGTGGCGCACGCCCTGGAAAGCCGGATCCTCGAGCACGTCGTCGTTGGCCACGAAGCTGATAACCTCGGCCAAGCAGGTGACGCCGTGCGGCAGGCGGAAATCCTGACGTCCGGGCAGCAGGGAGCAAAGCGCGACCAGGTACAGAACGAGGAGCGCAAGGATAGTTCCGAATCCCGACACGAGCGGAAGCATGCGCACTTCAGACGTCGACAGCGTCAGGGCCATGAAGACGCCGCCTGCGAGCACGGGGATCAGGACGAAGAGAACAGAGAGGAACGAGATGACGGCGACGCGCCAATGCCCATTGCGCACGGCATGCCAGCTGGACTGGATCGGCAGACACGCCGCATAATCAGCTAGGACGGACTGCTGAGGCGTCGCGCCGCCCCTGGACCCCTGGCGGGGGCGAGAGAGCTCGGCCCATGGCTGCATGATGCGCACCCACATGTCGAGGGCCTGGAACGGCAGGAAGAGCAGCATCCCGATGAAGGAGGGGATGAAGCTATACAGGAAGTTGGCAGCCGAAAATGCACCACCCACGGGGCCAGCGGGAAGACCTGGTAGGAAGCCGTTGCGGATGTTGGTTGCGGGGAGGAAAGAGACGACCAGCAGGGCCACCAGCAGAAGGGCGGCGGCAGCGACGAAACCGACCATCTGTGGGGTGCGCAGGCACCAAGGCAGGTAGCGGTAGCGCACGTTGGGCGAGTGCGGCAAGGCCTCGATGTCGATCTCGCCCTCGAGTTTCTTCTCGACTCCCGAAGCACTGGGACACTCCGACATGCGCTGGGCCAGGGGCTTGTCCGGGTTCTGCTGCATCCACAGGTCGTACTTCTTGAGCGCACCCAGCGCGTACCAGTAGTCGTCGCTGGGCTCGGCCGTGGTCCAGTAGGCGAGCCTGTCGATGAAGCGGTGACGGAGCGCCCACTTCAATTCGTCACGCGATGCGAGCACCTCAGTGCCGCGGTAGTCCTTGAGCGCGTTGGGTCCGGATTGCGCAACGAGCGCCATGATATCCGCCACGGATCTCGGGTCCCAGATGGCGCCCGTCAGCTCCTTGGCCCTCCAGAACAGCAACACCACGACGGCGGAGCCGAGCATGGCCAGGTACATGACAACGAGCGTCCAGGCGACACCCTGCACCGTCGCCCAGCGCCACGTGCCGTCGACAAGGACGACGGCGAAGAGGGAGCTCTGGAGAGGCAACGAGAAGCTCATGAGCCACGTAACCAGCACCGGCAGCCACACATTCCAGGGGCCAGTCAGGCGAGGCCACAGGAAGGTCGAGGGCTGGTACATGTCATCAAATATTGCGCCATAGCGCTCCGCGGGCGAGGGAGACGCGAGGCGCATGAAGGGCATAATGCGAAGCATGGCCACGACCACCGATTGCGCCCAGAGCAGGACTACGGCGCCGAGGAGCGCGGGGAGGATACGGAAGACGAAGTATTGTCCACCGTAGATGGAGCCGGCGTAAGGTGCGAAGTTGAAGCCGTTGTTACGGAGCGAGTAGGCGGCACAGAAAATGAGGGCTGCGATCATGAGCACGCAAAGGCCGAGAAACGCCGCCATGGGCAGCGGGCGCAGGATGTACGGCCTGAAGTTGGCGGGTGGGTTCAGGCGCTGAGTGTCGCGGTCAGTGGCCAAGGCCATGTCGAAGACTACGCAATCCTCTTGGGGCGAAAGCGGCGGATGGGAGCCGTTGGGGGGCATGCGCGAGGGAGGCCCTTGGTGGACCAGAGTAGACATGGACGAGGCGGACGAAAGCGGCTGGGCACCCGGAGTAGGACGCCGCCACTGGCGCTGTGCGGAACGCTGCGAGCGGTGTTGGTCGAGGGCGGCGGGCGGCCGCTGAGCGGCGTCGGGCGCGAAGAGCGGGTTGGACTCAGTTGAGGTTTCCGTCTCGCCGTCGCGCTCTTTGGTGATGGCCTCGATGGCATAGTGGATGTAAGGCCCGTCGTCGACACCAGGGGTGACCCTGCAGGCCTCCCAGGCCAGCTCGTCCTTGAGCGACATGCCGATGAGGGCGGCTTGCCTTCCCTGGGCCTCCGCCTGGAGCCCGATCTCCTTGATATCGTCCAGCGTGAGGTCGGGCTCGTCCCTTAGGCTCGCGAAAACGGCGTTGGGGAGGATTACAGCCGGAGGGCTGGGGTACAACCGGTTGGGGTACAGCCGGTCTGGGCCGTAGAGGTCGGAGACCGAGTCCAAGGCCGAGTCCGAGTCCGAGATCGGCGGGTCGGGCGCAAAGGGCAATGGGGCGCAAGGTCCAAGGGACGGCTGTGGTGAGTCGGAGCGAAGAAACTCGTCGTAATCGCCGGCGTCGCTCTCGGGCTGGCGGGCGGTGGCCTGCGAGGAGCTGGAGGAGCCTGAGGAGGCGGTCCAGGCAGCTCGAGAGTATGAGAGGGGGTGCGAGGGGCGGTGGGCGGACGATGGCGGACCCCGTCCTGTGAAGCAACCAACACGGTCAGCAGGCGTGTTCCCTCTCACATAGGCCAACGATAGACACAGGAATAGAAACAGGAGGTGGGACAGGACGGACAGAGGCAGGTGCAGGCAGGCTTGTCTGGCCGGACGGGTGCTCGTCATGGGTGGGAAGGAGAGTGAGCAGTGTGCGAGAGCGTACTTGGCCTTTCCATATGTTCAAAGTCTTGGATCATGTCTGCGTGCTGAGCTGTCTAGTGTCTAGGCGGTCGGGTTGGGCGGCCGCATATGCACTCTCCACTGCTTGTCTGTTGCTGGCCAATGGGTACTGCAGCAGTCCTGCAATGCACAGAGCTGCATCATGCGGGCACCGCTGGAGTGCATCGTGGGCTATCTATGGCTGCCACTGGCCGCGAGGCTGGGAAAAGACCAGGGTCTAATTGATGTGGTAGTGCGAGGTTGGGGGAGGGGCTCAGGGGATGTATGGGTGGTGGGCACCCAAACGATCAGGTGCGCGACGCGACGCTGGGCTGGGGTGGGTCAATGGCACTTCCAGCCTCATTGTTTTCCCGAGTCTGGGCGGCATGCAGGATCGCAACACTGGCATTTTTTTCTGATACCTTTCTGGTAATTGGTGTATATTTGAAGAGGGATGGTTTCTTCAAATCCATCGCACTTTATCTATCGTTCGTCCTATGTTGCTGCCATCCCAACTGCGTTCTTCTCTCTCGCTGAAGCTCCAGTTGGCATGAAATTCAATTCACTATGTGTGGCTGGGAGCTGGGACCTAGGAGCTAGGAGCTAGGAGCGGGCAGGCTCCACGGCTCCTTCGGGCACAAATTGTGGCTGGGAGCTCAACACCCTCCCAGGGCTGTTTGTGCCACCGGCTCCCATCACCCGTCGGCTCCCGTACCCTGTCTGGGCTGTTGGACAGCCATTTTGTTTCACACCCGTGGTCTTCACCGGCTTCAGGACGTGCGTGTTGGACCACGGATTTTTTAGATTTTTTTTTACTTGTTTGGTGCATGAAATTCAATCGGCTGGTATACATGTATATGCAATGCGCACAAATAACGAAGGGGAAGAATAAGGGGTGAAAACATCAAGTGCTGTTTGCCGTATCGGTGCCCGGCAAGAGAACTCCACCGCCGGACATGAATGTGCAGCGCAGCCGCAAAGCTTCACCTGCCGGCCATGGCGTGGCCGTTGGGCAATTAACCGCCTTGTCGTTAGTCACAACCTCCATAACATTCCCATCCGAGACGTTTAGAAACGGCAGTCTTTTTGGCCTGAACTTCGACGATGAGCATAACCCATAATGTTTAGGTCATTCCAGGTGGGGAGACAGAAGAAAGATGAAAATAAACGCAAAAATGATTTACTTGCAAGAAACAACAAGTTTATGAATGGCTCGCCAACCCGCCTGCATTGCTACCTTTGGCAATTTTTAGAAGGGGGTTTACTTTTTCAAAAAAAACAAAAAAAACAAAGGAAACACCCGAATGGCTTATTATACCCAACCCGCATCGGTTTGGAACCAATCCACAGCCACCACCTTATACAGTACCAGTATTCAGAGACACCGATTCCCTGGCTATAACTGAACCAATAAGACCAGTTGATCGAAAGGGAAACTTGACCTAAGATAACAGGCTCCAATTCCAGATAAACGTCAATGAACATCCCCACGAGAAGCTGGCAAAATGTGCCGAAGTCTACTGCCCTGGACGTCGGGGAGAGTTTGTCATGGGTGGGATAACAGTTTGTTATATCTGCACTTTGTTATCATTTAGTTTGCGACTGTTGCCTGTTATGCTCGAGTCGTTTACACGTGTAGCTGGCGGTTGCATACGAAGTTAGGCACGGACACGGCAGCCATTTCTCCTGTTTCCAACATGTATTAGATAGACTGTGCTTGAGATTGACGCTCCTAAGACAGCCGCTCGAACCGCTGCCGCGCCTTCTCCTTGGTCTGCTGTATAAAGTCGGAGTGGTAGTCCCCCGTGGTCTTGCGCGACGCCGCGGCCGCCGCATCGCCCACCTTGCCGCCCTCCGCCCCGAGTCCCACTCCCGGCATGTACAGCTCCGTCTGGATCGCATCGGCCCGGCCCGTCCCATCGGCCCCCAGTCCCTGTCCTGCCGTCCACCCCATCTTACTGAGCAGAGCGGCGCCTTTGGACGCCACAGCGGGCACCGCCGCAGCCCCTCCCTTCTTGGCACTACCAAAGCCCCTCCGTGAGCCCTCGCTGTCCCCGCCACGCTTGGTGTTGGGATTGACCGGCTGGTTGAACGCCAGCCTTCGTTCCTTGGCCCTGTCCCTGTATTGCTGTGATGATTGGGCGCCGCCCCGGACCGGTCTCATCTTGATAGGCACCTTTCCGAGCTTCAGCAGTTGCGTTACCGCCCGCTCCACATTAGTGTTGTCCGTCATGTTGAGTCGGTGCATTTCGCTCTCGCGTTCGTGTAGCCTGAGCGCCGCCCCGCTCTTGAACCCTCGCCGGCACACCAGACACTGAAGCCCATCCGCGTCTGCGTACGATACGTAGACTGGCGCCTTTTCTGAGCGGTCTCTCGGTTTTCTCCTGACGACTGTCTGCGTCTCGAGACCCAGCCCTACCAGCCTGGTCATGGCCTGTTCCTTTCTGTTCTCGTCCTGCAGCGCCTTGGCATGCTCGGCAGCGAGCACCTCGTGGTCTCGGAGGTCCTGCGCCTTGTCGAACTTGACCATGCACAGGAAACAGCATGTCTGCTCATCAGCGACGCCGTATGACGTGTATGTGTCATTACTGTGCGCCGCCCGTGGACCAAAAGCCCGTCGCCTGCCTGCCGGACCGGCTGTCTTGTCTGTGTCTCCCATGGCTTTGTCCGTTTCGTCCTCGCTGGCTGCTGCCTTGTTGCCGTGTAGCTCTGCGCTCTTTTCAAGCCACATCTTCATCTGGCCCCCCATGGCTATCGTCTTGTCCTTGGGTTTCTTAGTCCTCTTGCCGTTTGCGTCCAGCCAACCCTGGTCTCGGATAACGCCACCCTTCCCAGGGCTCTGTGCTTTATCGCCATCTTCGGGGGCCGGCGATTCAGGCTGTTGCTCAACGTTCACGTCGTGTATGCTCGGGTACGCGCGACCGTCCCAGTACTGCAGAAGCACATCGCGGTTATAAACCGGAACGAATGACTCCCGGTTCCGAGGGGCTGCCTGTTGCTGGTCAGCTTCTCTTGGTGGCTCTCTTGCAGGCACAAAGACTCCTGTGTGGATGAAGCCAACGGTGACAGGCTTGGATGCAATAGTAAACTTGGATGACGCTCGGAACTTGGCAAGCGCAGCATGTGCATCTTCGAGGGTCTGAAACTCTGCGAACCCATATCGCCACGAGTCGTTGGACCATTTGTCGCGCATGAGAAAGACGCGGCGTAGTGACCCTGGCCTTGCGCCAAGATTTGTCGTGTTGCCGACCGGCGCAGTCGACTTGAGTTTCTTGGTAGGTGGAGCTTCCTCCTTGATCGGCTGTCGGCTTTCGTCCAAGTAGAGCTTGGCTATCCCTCTGGCCAGGACTTCTTCCGTCACCGAGGGCTCTAGGTCCCGGACTACGAGGTATTGGGAGGGCATATCAGGGGACGCCTCGTCAGTCTCTCCCGTTAAAATGGGGGCTCCGCTGGCGCCGTCGTCGTCTGGGAGAGCACATTAGTATGGCAGTCGGCTTATGGTACAGACTCGGGAAGCATACCATTCTTCACACCGCACTTGTAGCAGGTTGACCGACGGGAGTAGTTGGGCGAGGCGCACTGTCGGTCGTGTGGTTAGAACATGAAACCGAGCGAGGTGTGGTCTAGGGAATGGGCCATAACGGGATCACAAACACTAGGACATGTCCAGGAGTTGTCGGAGCGGTTGTCTCCCCTGCCGCCGTCTTCCCTAGCGCGGCTGTAGTTGAGGTTCACCCGCACTTTCTCCATCTCCATGCCGCCTACAGCGGGCAGGTCAAACTCCATGCTGAAGCGGCACCTCTCGGCAAAGTCCTCAGCATCGTCAACCGAGTTGAATTCGACGAAGCATATACGGCGGTCTGCATTGCATGGCCAGGGGCGTTAGCTTGTCTGCCGGAAGCTAAATTACCGCCCGTCCCAGACTCAACGATTATCGCTCACTCAGCTTGTTGGTACGAAGGCGCATAGATCGTATATGCTCCGAGGAGAAATGTGGCGAGTTTGTGAATGCGTCGAATCCGTCGAGAATCTGCCAGAATACGGGGCCCGTCAGCTCCAGTACTGGTACAAGAGACAAGTGGGCGCGGCGCATAGCCCATGCGTCGTGGGGACTCACGTCGTCCTCGTTGACTTCCATCGGCAAGCCTTCCATGATGAGTGTGTGGTGTGGACCCTGTCGTGGGAGCGGCGAGGGGGAGCGGCCGTGGCGCTCGGAGCTGTACGGGGAGCGCGACCTCGGACGGCGGCGAGCACAATCATCGTGCGAGTCGTCGTAGTCGTCATCGTCGTACTTTAGCGTGTCGGGGTGCTCACCCCCGCGCCAGCCGCCGCCGCCGCCGCCCCTCGAGGGACCGTCATCCTGGTAGTAGCGATCGGAGCGCCCTCGATGGCGCGATTGCTCGGGGCCGCGGCCGTCGCGGTAGCCGTCCTCGGGCAGCCATGCCCTCGGCGCGGGGCTCCTGGCCGGGCTTCTCGATTGGTCTTTTTGAGATGGAATCATGACGGCACGGTTCGTGTTAGCGGTCGTGTCTCGATTTGTTGCTCCGTGTGCAGCGTGGCTTTTCCCAAGATGCTATCCATGGCTTTTACCCTTCCGCGGCTGGTAATGCTCTCGGTCGTCGCGCGAGGGCGACCGTGGCCGGCCCTCGCGACTTCTCGAGTTGTAGTCGTCGAACATGGGAGGTGTATGCCTAGCACGCGGCAGCGACCATGCTGTTATTCCCGAAGGCTAGCCGTGTGCTGTATATGACCGGGTTGGGGAGGGGCGTTGAAGTGTTTGACGCGAGAATCGCAGTCCTGAAATGGAGGCTCCGTCCAGGCCCTTGCATTTGCTCCGCATGGATCGACACAGGAAGGCGGGCACCATCTGCGCTGAGCTGAGTCAGCTTGCCCCAGCCGAGGAGCTGAGCTCGCTGCTGGAGTGGGGTTAAACTGGCGCTCCCTCCAGACCTGCATCGTCACTGACAGGGGGAACGAATGCCGAGTGAGCCAGGAATTCCCTCTCGATTCTGAGTGAGTCGGCTTCATCGGAAGTAAATAAATGCACCGGCGTTGGAGACTACCGCTGAAGAGGTGTACAGGCAGCAGGAGGTAGCTGCACCGGCTGCCTCCCCTTCTCCGTTGCCATCGACGACTCTCGCCTGAGCATCACAGATCATTTCCCTGTAGTGGCTGACCGACAGTTATTGCGGGCGCAACTTCGGCATCAACCACACCTACCCGCTAGGTACCTACACCTACCTAGGTACCTAGGTAGTTATATACCAGCGGCGCCTCAAAAAGAGGGAATAACCCATATACCATGGCGGACCAGCCTCAGATTCCAGCCGGCGCGCACGAGGCACAGGAAGACATGTGTTACGTCGCCCTGACCAGCGACCATTTGGACGTTCAGGCCGTGATGGACAGGGTGCGCAGTCCAGAAGCGGGAGCCATTGTTGTTTTTGTTGGTAAGTAACCAATATGACTAAGAATCCAGTAAACCACATCGCACACCACGCCGCTGACCTGTGGTCCAGGAACCACTCGTGACAACTTCGACGGCAAGGCCGTCAAGGAGCTGCAGTACTCAGCCTATAACCCCGTCGCCCTGCGCTCTATGATGTCCATCTCTAAGGCCACGCTCGAGAGGCATGGCCTCAAGGGCATCGCGATGGTGCACCGGCTCGGCGTGGTCCCCGTCGGCGAGGACAGCATCGCCATAGCCGTCTCGGCCCCGCACCGCCAGGCCGCCTGGAGGGCCGGCGAGGAGGCCCTGGAGGAGTGCAAGGCCAGGGTCGAGGTTTGGAAGCGCGAGGAGTTCGAGGACGGCGAGGGGGTGTGGAAGGCTAATAGGGACGGCGCCGCTGGCCAGCGCGTCGAGGGCTCCTAGGCGCACGCCCTCGCCGCAGGGTCGTGGGTGCGCCGTAGCTTCGTTTCGGGCCAGGCGTCGACGCCTGAGCCGCCCGAGCCGGCTGGCGGCCGGTGTGCCGACGACGCCTGCGCGTACGCTCTCGCCATGAGCCTCGGTGTGTGCCGTGGGATTGCTAAGTTCCAGGTGTCGACGCCCGAACCGCTCTCTTCACGCCGCGGGTCGCCCGCGGCGTCTGCGCCGGAGAAGACTCCTCACAAGCCTCTTTAGAATCCCGACGATTTCGGCTAAATCTGAGGGCCGGTCGACATATAGATGGAAGTTGATGCTCGTACCTCGTTACGGGAAGGGCTGAACCCTTCAGCTTCGGTGGTCGACCAAGTATGGAAGATCACAGTGGGTGTGCCGGTATAGCATTTATATAGTCAGAGGTTTCACACCACCAGTCAACACGGTAGACACAGAAGGTGTACTGGTATAGCTGCCTGGTGGCTATAAGGGTTACATATACAGTATGCAGCTAGGGGTAGGTCATGATGTTCCAAAGTTACCAGTCTCGTTCTTCGATCAGTCAGTATAAGTGTGCGATAGTGGTAACCGTCAATACAAGACCCGGCAAGTGTAATGTGGATTGTTGGGTATGCAATAACTTTTTTTTTTTTTTTGCGTCGCGACTCTGATTGCACGCGAGAATCAAGGAAAATGGTATCTACAGCCATCAGAGGCCCCTCGAGAGCACCTGGACATATGCCGGGCCGCCAGGCGCAGGCTAGGAACACTATGCCTCAAACACAAGGACGACACCATCGTCGCCAGCAGTGACAACCCGCTCGCCCGTCTCTCCTTGCACAAACCCAAGCACGCCCCCACCCTCGCCGTCGCCCCTGTGCCCCCTCCACTCCTTGATGAGGCCCGCGGCCGCCGCGGAGGCGCTAGCGCCCTGGCCGGCCTGCTGCTGCTGCTGCTGGCCGCCGGCGCCGGCGCCAGCCGTGGTGCCCCTGACGTCCCAGCGCCTCACGACGCCGTCCATGCCGCACGACGTCAGCAGGTGCGGGCTGCCCCTGACGAACTCGACCTTGACGACGCTGAAGTCGCCGTGGGCGCCGCCCACGAGCCTCCGCACCTGGAACGAGCGCTGGGCGTCGTAGAGGGCGATGGAGCCGTCGACGGACCCGGCCGCCAGCAGCGTCCCCGCCGGGCCGGGCGGCGAGAAGCTCAGCGTCTCGACACCGTCGCCCTGCGCGTGCAGGCTCGCCAGTATCTGGCCGCCCTGTTGGTCCGAACCGGCAGCCGCACCTCCACCCCCGCGACGGCCACCACCGGCGCGCGAGCCGCCGCCACTCGAACTAGCCGCGGCCGAGGCGCCGAACCTGGGCAGCGCGACCACCTTGATGGCGCCGCCGGCGCCGCCCACGGCGAGGAAGGCGCCCGTGGGGGCGCAGGCGACGCTGTACAGGCCGCCCTCGACCTCAAAGCGCGCGTCGGAGCCGTCGAGGGCCAGGACGGACATGCCATTGTCGGACCGGACGCCGGCGGCGGCGGCGGAGCCGAAGACGTCCCAGACGAACAGGCTGCCCTCCTCGGACACGGTGGCCAGCATCTCGCCGTCGGGGGTCCAGGCGCCGGCGGAGCAGGGGGCCTGGTGCAGGAAGTAGGACTGCAAGATCTGCAGCGCCGGCGCGGCCGAGGCGTCGACCTGGTAGACCCAGACGGAGCCGTCGCTGGCGCCGAGGGCGACGACGTTGGGGTGCGCGGCGCCGTTGGGGCAGGCCTGCACCCAGTTCACCTCGGGCACCTCCTGCGCCTCCTCGAGGAACCGTATCTGCGGGGCTGCCGCCTTGTCGCCGGCCGAGACGGCGTAGGCTCGCAGGCGGCCGTCCAGCCCGCCGCTCAGTAGGTACTCGCCGGCCGGGTTGGTGAAGGCTAGGGCGTTGATGCTGTCGGTGTGGCCGTCGATGTGGAAGAGCGGGTCGAGCGCCGTCGGGGCCGCCGGGGGCGCGCCGCTGTAGTTCTCGGGTAGCAGCGGGCGCGGCGGCACGCCGGCCGTGTCGAAGACGTAGCCCTTGCCGGGCGCATCGTCGGTGTCGCCCTCGGAGCCGCCCGTGGCGATCAGGGTCGGGCGGGTGGGGTGTTGGGCAATAGTGAAGACCGAATCCTTGTGGTGCTCAAAGTAGGCGATGCCGTCGTTGGACAGGTTGATCTCCTCGCCGTCCTCGTCGTCGCTGTCCATGGGGATGTCGCCGTCTGCGTCGTCGGGGATCTCCTCGAGCGCATCCTCAGCCGCTAGCATCTCGGGCTCCGAGTCCGGCTCATCCTGCGGTTGTTTTGAGGAAGACATGCTGAGCTATATTGTGTGATGGAGATTCGCGGTTTGCGCAGTGGCCGAGTCTCGAGATCGACTCTGGCCGCGGGGATGGTCCCGAGTTTTGTATTCACAACTCAACCGGCCCAAGCACTCAGGCGCGTTCCCCGACTGCTGAACTATTCGTTGACAGTGACGCACAGGACAGCCGTAGAATTTGCTTACTTATTGCCAAAGAAAAAAAAGTCTACACCATTCGTTGTTGATTTCAAATGCGCGGGGCAACTACAATTCGAGCTCCTGCCTGGCCCCTCCATCGATCCTGTGTCGTCACAGGCGGACCCACAAGCGGCCCGGCTGGCGATTTTGTGAGATAGATCGGTGGCCGAAAACTGCCGACGGCCGACCTCGAAGAAGACCTGCCGTATGCATGTCCGTATTTGCATTCCTGATAGTGGCGTAGCAGGCCGGTTAACAAGTAGTTGAAAAGATTTCTATTACGCGTAGGCTGCATAGAAATGGAGTATTTCTGGCCGATGCACGATTATGCAGGGCGATTCTCCATCAACAAAAAAAAGGAAAAGAAAAACCACGACGCTTCTTACACTGTCTGCAAAAAGCATCTCAACAAGAGCCCAATGGGCTGCATACTGACAAGAGTGGGACTTGAGCCCACGCGGATTGCTCCATAGGAAGACGTTTTGTTTTCACCCTGATCCTACGCCATAACCAACTCGGCCATCTTGCCTGTGTTCGCATTGGTGAGCGCTTCTTCGTGTTGTGTCCGCTTATATGGGCTGGGCGAGTAAGTCGAAGAGACTCCACTGGCGACGAGGCTCCATTCGGGGGAAGGATGCCTTGGGTAGGTATGTATGTAGCGGTGTGAACAAGAGAAACATGTCCAAACAAACCAGACGTTATGAATAGCCCTTTCCCCTACGTGGCAGGACCCAAACGCACCAAGATTGTTTCTAGAGGCGCAGGGTGCTGTCAACCCAGACTCAATAGAGGCACCCCCTGAAGATTGGATGAGTTGTAAAGCCTTTCCCCAGGTGACAGCTGAACGTACGTAGATCCATGGGCAAGTCTCGTGAGACGGGGGAGGCGCGAGATCGGATTGCCCGACCTCGCCGTCCCTTGCCTTGGGAAGTTGGGGTACCCCGGGCCCTGGTGTCGTCCAAGGACCAGGCAGCCAGGCCACTGGCATACCCTTGCACAGAAGCCCTGCCTAGAGGACATTCCTGGAGCCTGGGTTGGGTTGGAGTCAGCGACAGGCCAGATACCAAACAAACAATCGACCTTGCCAGGCGGGAGAAACACATATGATCAGCGGTTACCTGGTTATAGGATGAGACGCGACTCCTGTCATCCTGAAAGCTAACGCCCTATTTTTGGATGGCAACAAGATCTGTTTCGCTGGCCCCTGAACGTCCAATGTTGGCCTCGTCGCCAGTCCGCTTGGCTGCGACGGCGTATGTGTGCAGACTGCACACCGCAGCAACAGGGGTGGAGAATTTTTGCATGCTGGATGGGATGCGCTCGAAGCGTTCCTTTCCTTTTCTTCCCTCTCATCCTCCTCGTCATTTGAAACGACGAGGCATCGCCAAAGCCTCAAGGGCCAACCCAAGTTGAGGTTACTGCCGACAAGCCATCTGCTCGCCGATCCAGCGGTGTAACTCGCGAGCTAGCGAGTCAACGACCCGGCACGTGCCCGCCAGGCGCTTCTCTGTTGACAGAAAGGGAAGTCTAGCGAATGATGGAAACCTTCTAGAAAGTCAGCTGCAGCGTGCCGTGTCAATCACCGCCTCTTCCCCAAAGAAGCACTCTGTGATGTGCACATGACGGAACACCCGACGGCGTGTGCAGGACGCAGCCCTTCCCAGCAGAAGGGGTGAAAGGGTGAAGGGGTGAAGGGGTCCACGTCACCACCTGAGGAGAGAGGACGGCGACCTGGTGGCGCAAAACGTCGGGTGCTCAGGTGAATCGAGAGTCATGTCTTTGCAGCTGTCCAACTGTCTAATTGACTTTTTGGCTGGTTTCTGGCTGTGTTCCCAGGGGTCGGGCGGGAGCTCTGTGCTGTGTCATCCCTCCCGGCGGGAAAAGGTCGGCATAACGTGTGCTCGGATTGGTCGGGCGCGGGGACAGCCATCTGTGGCAGCCGTTTGACACGACAACCGACGGCCCAGAAGCTAGCGGCGACACTATCGACCGTTGCATGACGGCGGCGCCCGACGGTTGGTGACATGGCCTGCCACGCCTGTGGCAGCGAGAGAAGCCCAGCTTCGAAAGCAGCAATGCGAAAAGGACCAGGCCAGGCACAGCGGTATGGTATACACCTTCCCAAGCAGACAGAAAGCCACACGCCGCCCCACGACAGGGACAGACATGAACCGCAACGCAACCGCGACTCCACCGCCAGGCGAGATTACCAGCTGGGACCAGGGCGAAGCTGCCGGAACCCCCACGATCTACTGAGATTTGAATTCCCGTTTGTTGTGTCGCTCGTCTGGTTCCCCCGATCCGCTGCATGCAACCCCATCTCTCGCGGGACATGCCTGCTGCCGCACGACATGGCCTTTGTGACTGTCCAGCCTTCACAGACAAAAATGGCAGTGGCGGCGTCTGGAGGCTCCTGTCATAAAACTTTGCCTGGCGATGCCACCATCGCGAAACACCGAGAGCCGCTACCTATGCATTAGCAGCACTACTGCACCTGGCGTGTTTTGTTGACAAAAAGACACAGAGCTCCAGAAAAAAAAAATTGGGCATTGATACATACCTCCGCTCATCCCTCTCCCTTGCGTCTTCTGCTGCATTAGTGCATGTACTCCTCCCATCTCGACGCATCAATAGCCAAGGACAGAACATGAGGTGATGGCTTCACTGTATGGAGATGGGATGAGAGGAGCGATAATGCCGCTGATCCGCTATACACACCTCCTCACTCTATTTCTCTCCTCGCTAGATGGTGGGTGTGAGGCAAAGGCAGGCAGCCTGTCGTAGGTGGCCCCTCCTCAGTGCGACCTGCCCGCCCTCGCAGGCAAAGACCTAGCAGCGCCTCAGCGGTCGTGTTGCCCAAAGCGGCAAGGGCCGTGTCAAAGCCACATCTCGGTTCCTTTTTTGGGCTCGCCCTCGGCACGCTGCCCGCTCCGGCCAAGAGATTGAGCAGCGTTCAGCATTGGAAAGGGTCCCGCGGCGATATTTTGGGTTGGTCAAAACATGCTCGTGTTAATGCTCCATCGTCCCCCAACGTCAGCGGGCACTTCCTACCGCCGTCTTTCCTGCCATTTGCTGGCAAGGGGTGTGAGCGGCGTGTGTGTGTGCGCGTGTGTGCGTGCCAGGGCCTCTGGAAGAAACCGCGCCGGGATGTGAAGGTTAAGAACGAACAAAAGAGAAGACATGTGGTGGGGCCCACCACACCCGCCGCTTGGACCGTTGTCGAAACATTGGCAGTCAGCAGCTGGGCTTTGTGTTTATAGGACCAGGTCTGGCGGCTATAGCCGTCCACTTTGGGGCCCATCGCTCTGCAGGCCATGTTGCTGCGAGGCTAACCTGCACGGCGGCGAGGGAGAATCCTACCCATGCCATGTTGGCATGGCTTTTGGGTTCGGGAATCTCGAGCGGCATGTCCTGGGCGGAGGAGGAGCTGGCCATGTGAGAGGGTGCTGCTCCACACGAGGTGCTTCTTCCCTATCGAATATCGATGCTTGACGCCTAGAGGTAGGCACCTAGGCGGATCGACATCCCCATTCGCGTGCTTCCCCTTCTCTCACTTTCCCTTGTTCTCCCTCGCCTTCTTCTCCCTTTCGTGATAAAAAAAAGAAGAAGAAAAAACAACCCGCTCGATATCCAAAAACAACAACACCCGTCCTGCGCAACCCTGTGTCGCCCCCCGTGTGGATCGCTCCCTTCCAAAGACGGCAACTTTCCACTTGCCTGCCCGCCCGCCTAAACCCCCCCTGACACCGCCCGCCCGCTTGCGAAACCAGTCCCCGTTGCAGCGCCTGCTCCTGGCCCTCCACCGCGTGCCACCCCTGTCGCGCTGTTTCGAAGATCCCGTGGAGAAGGGGAGAGGAGGGACGAGCCAGGCCCGTGAAGGTCGGCCCAGCCTTCTAGGGGGGCCGGCACATTGTCCTCTCTCCTCCTTCTCACTCTCTGTCTCTTACGGCTGCTGTTGCTGACCGTTGCCACATTTTGTCGATCCTGCGCTGCAGCCCCTTGCTGCGTTTCCTTCATCCCCACCCTGGCTTTAAGCTTCTTCAGTGTCCCGGCAAGGTTATTTGCTTTCATTGCTGATGCCGCAGTCATGCATTCAAATTAACCGCGCATCAGAACCGCTCATCTGCAAACAAAATCAACATTTTGTAAATTACACCTCAACACGACCAAACGCCAAGCGAAGCACCTGCTACGATGTCCATTCTGATACCCACAGGTAGAAAACAGCCTCTCCAAGAGATGCTATCACCAAGGTACATGACATCAAGTTCACGAGAAACAATAGCAGCGGCAAACAATAGTGAGGCTCAAAAAGTGATTTTTATAGGTGAAGTGGCGGCTTGTCTGCCTGCCATCCCCAAAAAGGCTGTCTAAGTAAAAATGGACTTCTGTGTCTTGTTTGGGAGATAGGGGGTAAAGTTGGAAGGCCAGCTCTCGCAACAGTACACAGGTCGGGTGAAGTGAAGGGTATGAACGTGGGACATGAATGTCATCTTCGGCGTTTCGAAGCGACGATGATGAAGATAAGAGAATGGAACGAAGAAGAAAAAGAGCCAAAACAAAATAAAACAAACAAACGCCGATGTAAATGCTTGGTTTGAGACCCCTGAACGCCGTCGAAAATTGCCGATTTGGCCAGACTCCTTGACCCCTCCCAAAAGAAAACCCCGTTTGATCATGAAGGCCATGCCACCCAAAACCCTGCCCGCTATTTCCCACCCGGGATAGAAAGGAGATTTTGCCTCTTGCGCCGTTTTCCAGGGGCCGCCAAGGTGTGGAACAAAATAAAGTAGATGGTCGGGTTGGCATCGTACAAGTGAGCGAATGATTGGGTTTAACCAAAAGTGCAAAGAAAAGAAATAAAGGCGTGAATGGTGGGTGGTAAAAACACCGAGTGAAAGAAAAAGTGACGGATCCAAATTAGATTTTAAACCGTTCGTCGAGAGGTGAAGGTGTTGCCTTCCTCTTGGCTTCGTGGCATCGAGATTATGTCGTCGTTATTCGAACTCGGCATACTCATTAGGAGCGAAATCTTCTCGTGGTATTTTTTTGTGATTTTTTCTTCTTCTTTTTTTGTTCTTTGTTCTCGTCTCTCTTCATGCAAGAGATCCGTTGCTGCTGCTACTGTCAAAGTTGTGGCAGCCGCGCTCATGGCGCTTCATGTTGCTCCGGACGCTGAAGGCCTTGCCGCAACCCGCGTGCGGGCACTTGAAGGGCTTCTCGCCGGTGTGGGAGTGGCTATGTATCCTCAGAGAGCTAGGGCGGGAGAAGGCCTTGTTGCAGGTCTGGCAGATGTACCTGTCCTGCGACTGGGGGAAGGACGCGGCCGCCGAAGGAGAGATGTAGTGGTGGTGTTGCCACGGGTTCGCGCCCGAAGAGGGAGCCAGGGAAACGGACACAGGAATGGGAGGGAAGGTCTTGAGGTTTACCATGTTAGTTTAACGGTGCCATAGGCTGTGGGAAATAAGAGTGCGGCTTACCTGGGGCAGCGGCCTCTGGTAGTACAGGCCAGAGATCTGGGGCTGCGGCGGCGGCGTGGGCTGCATGGTCGGGTAGTAGGCGGTCATGGGGTTGGCCGGGCCCATGCCATAGTGGCCGGGTGTGGCGTAGGCGGGCTGGGCGAAAGGAGCCTGGACGGGAACGCGAGCGACGCTTTGTGCCATGTGTGCGTGGGCACGGTGCTCAGGCTCGATGTGGGCCATGGGCGGCGTCGAGTCGAAGTAGTAGCCCGATGCGCCGGGAAGTTGGCTGACAGACTTGGTGGAGGGCGAGTTGTAGCCGTCAAACGAAGCCTCCGAGGTCATGGGCGGGGTTGGCGGCATACCGCCGCGGACGGCCTGGATCGCATTGTAGTGTGACGAGTTTGGCCTGGTCTCGTGCCTCGATTGTGCTGTGAGTGTATTAGAAAGTGGATCTGTTAACAGGGAGATATGCTCAAAAACTTACATTGTTGCTGAGCCTGCTGCTGCTGCTGCCCCTGATGCGGGAACGGAGGAGCAGTCTCAGAGGTGGGCGATCCCTGATCCGCCAGACCGAGAAGGTTGGAGATGGAAGGCAGCGAGCACTTGTTGTCGTCCATAGGGGGCGACGGCGGGCCCTGGGGCTGGGTGAAGTAGCTGTACTGTAACTGGTGGCCCGGGTAGGTGTTTGATATCACGGCAGCAGCCATTGTGTCTGCGTGTTGGTTTGGGTGTGTGTGAGAGGCAAGTGGCTAGTAATCCACTCTTCGTTGCTATTCCTAATCTTCACTCTGTTGTTGTTGTCGTCGTCGTCGGCTCTTGCTGCGAGCAGGATGTCGTCGTCTTGTCTAGTATTAAGCGTATAGCGATGGGAATCTAGTGGCCGGAAGGAAGAAGCTCAGAAAAGGCGGACAGTCAATAAATATTATGTGATGGGAGGTTGTCGGAGGCCAAGCACCAGCTGGATGGATACGATGATATGTATAAAAGGGTCTTGAGATCAGAACGGCTCCAGAGATGAGGGGGAAGAGGGAGGGGTGGAGGCTTAAGTATGTCGTGTAGGCTGCAAGAAGATGCGAGGATGCTGCCCCGGGGTGGCAGATGGGAATTTTCGGTCTTGATTTATTTTATTTTATGGGTATTTTTTTTTCCCTCTTGCTGTCTCTATGGACCCCTGCTGCTAATTTGCGGGCACGCATGGTATTGTGAGATCCGCCAAGCGTGGGAGTCGAGGGAGGCGTGTGTGCCGTGTGCCAGGAGGCCAGCAGATGGGGGAGCCGATCCACACCGTTGATCCCTGGGGCAATGGCAACGACGACAACCTGTCACAGGTCGCGTGTGGGTCCGGCCAGGACGCATTCATGTTACGACAGACCCGGGATGGCGCTGATCAGAGGAGTGGGTATTCCAGCTTTCTTTTGACGATGCGAGGTGGAGATGTGGGCGGGATGGGGATGGGGGGAGGAGAGGGAGGAGGGTGTGCGGACAGATGGGCGAGGGGGAATGGGGGGTGTGTGGGCGAACTGGCGGGCAAGCGAGTCTGCGTGCGCGCCCCGGCTCGACGACCGACTCAGGGTAGGCCGCCTGTGGGCAGTCGACAGGCGCGGTCCCTCGTGCTTGACAGGCCAGCTTGACCCCGGAGCCAGTGCCCATCACCCCGGGAGAAGGCCCTTGAGCTCTGGAGGCACGGCTGGGGGGGGGGGGTGGGCGTGGAAGGCTGCTGCACGGGCCGTGGTGTGCGTAGGGGATCCCTGGCGGGCAGGCCCCATGGCCCTTGCGAGCGCTGGCCTGCTGGCTGGGGCAAGAAGGTTTCTGGGAGGTGGTGTGGGCTCTCTCCCACTGGCACGCCGGTCGGGAGAGCGGGAGAGATCGAGGGGTGTTCAGGTGCCAGGATTCTCAGGATCGGCGGAGGCCAAACGTTGACTGGCAAACCGGTTGATGCACGGGGCAAGGGTTGCTGGAGAAAACATTCCTATCTCAGCCAAATCTAAGCGCAGGCCCTGCCTTGCGTTTTCCTTGCGTTTTCCCAGCCGGCAGTGCTGCGTGACCAGCATAGGGTGTTCTCGACTGCGTATCAGCTATTCTCGGGCATCCCCATTGCAACCGGCCGAGTCGAGAAAGCAAGGGCAGAGGGACCAAGGCGCTAGTCCAGGCGAGGCAAGGGGAGAGGGTAGGGCAGACAAACAAAACATGGTAGGATGCATGCGCACGCAGAGAATACGAGCAGTAACAGCAGAAGCAGAAAGAAAAGAAGAAAAAAAGCAATTGCCGTGGTCCGTTGCCTAGCCCATCGCAGACTCGCAGCTTCCAGGTCCGGCTCCTAGCACGGTGTGGCCCCCCAGCACACTCAGGCGGCAGCTAGGCTCTAGTCGAGCTAGCGGCAGGTGCGATGGGAACAAGGCTCAGTGCTCGCCTGCTGGCTCGTCACGATTCGCACGGGTGGAGCTCCTGCCACGGTGTGCAGCGGCCGCGGGCATATCTGCCGCATTCGGGAAAAGGGCCGGGACGCCAAGGCCAGGAGAAAGCCGCTCTGGGCGATTTTCTTCTTCAAGCCTTCCCTCCAAGCCTGGACGTTGCATTTGTTTTTGTTTTTGTTGTTTTTTTCTTCTTCTCTGCTCTACCCACACCCCCGGCACCCACCCCAGCCGGCCGCCTCGATTGGATCAACCCTGGCCCCTGGCGCGCGACTGGGTGACCCCCCTGGCTCCCTGCCCGTTGAGCTACCACACCCCTGCCACCCTGCCGGGCAGCCCCTCGGCTCACCCAAAAGGATTCCCATGACGGTGTTTTGGGACAGGGTCCCTGCGGAGGGTACTTGAGACGAGGAGCGACTCGGAGCCGGCAGCAAGCTGGCTCAAGCGGCTTCATAAATGCTAACTGGGTCTTGGCTTTTCGCTGTAACCGGATTGCCAGGCTGATCTTGTGCCGTCCGGCCTTTGGGCCCGCTGCCATCCCAAGAATCCCAACCACCGGTTGTGACGATTCCATCGTTGATTTTCGCCTTGGTCCATTTAACGTCGATGGGCTCATTACGTCTGGAGAAGCCGTTGAGCCGCCCCAACTTTGGGCTGAGCGCTGTTTGTCTGCCAGCCTGGTCTAGCCCGCTCGGCAGGGCGGAGATGATGCTGCGAATTCGGATGATTTCCTGTCTGTGATAGATGCATAATGGTGTTGTCTCTTCTCATACGCTCGCCCCTGCTCGTAGTCTAGCACGTGGAATCCGCCAACCTCCTAGGAATATTGGCTCATGGGATTAAAATCCTACCAACACACTCGACAGTACGTGACTGTCTCGGGCTACACAGTCCATAGTAGACTCACGTCTCAATGTTCCATGCTGTACAAACCGGTGTTTATGTTCCGGTCTGCAGCCTACACCGCACGTGTCTCGTTTGGGCGGGACCCGTGTCCTCCAGCTCGGCCAGCGAAGCGGTTCGTCAACCGAGCAGGGCCGATACCCATCGCCCGGCGTCGGCGATCCGCTCTGGTACACAAATGCAGGGAGGTGTAAATCACCGCTTCCACTGCAGGGCAATTTGTCACTTTTTGGAAGCCCCCTTCTGGATCTTGACCTTGCGGGTCTAGAATGTGAGCGCCTGGACCGCCCAGAGTTCCATGTGTGCAACCAAGCCAAACATCCAGGCGGCAGCGAGATTGACCGGGCCACCCACAGCACGACTTGGGAGAGGCTGCCCGCTACTGTACCTCTTCTAAGCGATGACACGCGACTCCCCAGGGAAGAAACGGCACAGCACACAGCGCTCAACGCCGCATATAACCAAAAGTCAAAAGATAAAGAGGAGGTACTGTTACAATACTACGTAGGAACATGCTCTAACGCCGGGCTTTGTGGAGAAGGTGGGGGATGGGATAACAAAAAAGTACGGTGTGCGCAAAAACATTCATTGGCATTCACTGGGCTTGCGCTCCTGTACCTCTGGTGCAGGGGCAACGAACCTTGGGTCAAGGCGACGGCGATATGGGCTCGGGCGGCGGAAACCTAATCGATCCGCCGCGAGATTGATGCGGAGTATTGATACCCTTTCAAACAGTGGCCGGGTATTTTTTTTTTTTCGGGTGTCGGTCTGGTCAGCAATTATTAGGGGATGGACGACGCTCCCGCCCGCTGTGAATGTCACCCGGCCGCACAAGCCCTGCATTGTTTCGCTCTCCCGGGACCCTTAGAGATGCGATGATGGGCGCAGGCGAGTCGGGGGAGTGATGGGAGATGGGCGTAAATCATATCACGGGGCAATCTATCCAACTTTGTAACGTTTTCATTCATCACGCTGCCCAATACGAGTTTTATGTGTGTGTGTGCATATATATGTGTGTACCATATATAAGGTGCGTCCATGTTACAAACATGAACAACCGCCGTCGTGTGTCTTCGCCACGCCTCAGGCCCGACAACAGTAGCCCGGCCATGCAGGCCTCTCGCCACAAGTCAGTCGATGGATCGACGGGAGCGAATTCCGCCTGTGGACAGCACACCCAGGGCGGGCGAGCAGGTGGTGGCAGGGTGGGAAGGAAGGAGCATCAATGGGGTGGCGGCAGACTTGTTTCTCAGAGGAAACGGCTTGCAGCATCTCAGAAACAAAGGCTAAATCAATGCCCTCTTAAGATCGACCTTGTGGATGGGCCGGAAAAACGACACTCTAGCATGCTTAACACAACTAAGGAGCGGTCCGTGACATGGTTCCGGGGGTCGTGGTTGGCCAGCGGGCGGGCGGGCAGAGGTGCCCCCTAGAAAGCACACACACACGACCGCAGGAACGGAGCTCGGCGTAGGTGCATCGGGTGCTACTATTCGCAGGGGTGTGCTCGGAACTGGACGGGCCCTTGTCTGGGATGGCATCCGTCCAGGAGATTTTTCTGAAACAAGGGTGGGAAGTAAAAAAGGTGACAAGGAGGCGGAGGGAAGGCTGTCCTGTCGCTGGAAGGCTGACCATCCGAGCGACTCGCTGGGTGCTACGTGCTACGTGCTGCACGCGCACTGATGCCTTTCTTTTTTTGCTCTTCAAGGAAGGGAGTCCACTGGAACCAAGTTGGTGGCTCACCGACTACCCACCGGGGTGCGGGCTGGACGGCGAAGAATAGCAGCACCAGAGGGAGCCAGCCAACCCCTCCCATACAAGGTGATAAAACGCCAAGGCCTCCCGCAGTGGCATTTTGTTGTGTCGTGGCTCTGGCCAGGGTGGGAATACAAACATCTGAACGGTGACCTCTACGACCTCGGCTGTAGAGGAGCAGGCATCGTCCCGCCGCCAGCCATCAGCCATACCCCATACCCCAACCGCCTCGTCCCATCAATCTCATCCAGGCCATATTAGCCATTCGGGGCAAAGAAGCACTGTAACCGCCCGTCGTCTGGCGTCTCGGACAGAGACAAGAGACAGCCAAGGTTTCTTCTAGGCGTCCCATCTTCAGATGATAGCGAGCAGGGGGGTGAGAGAGATGTGCTAGTGCTGGTACGCCACAGGCCGAGCACGATTCGATTTGCGCAACACTAAGCACAAGAGGTTAGCCTCACACGCCGTCGCCATGTGAGAATTGAGCCGTTGTGCACAGTCGCTTTTGCATCGCCGAGCTCTGCCTATACGAAATGGCATGATATTCTGCGCGAGAATGGGGCGTAGGATGAGAATAGGAGGGAGAAAGAAAGAAGAAAAAAATCAAGAAAAACGCAAGAAAAAAAGCAAGTATACCTGCATGTAAAGCAAAGTAGCGACAGCCACCAGCCTCCCTCCGGAGTCATCAAATCCATCGACGCCACACAAGCTGCAAAGCCCTGGTCCCCAGTCCCAACGACATCAAACGACATGTCCAAGTGAAGGAGCATCCTTCGGCTGCCGGCCTGGACGCATCTCATATCTCATCTGATGGCCTCGCATCGCGGTTGACGGCCTGCCTGCCCGATTGTGTGCGGCGTTGCTCCAGGTTCCGGTCCCATCCCTTTGGTTTTAGATTTAAGTTTCCGCTCAATGCAGGGCAGCTCAACTTTGTTGGCCCTTCCCGCGCGTTTGATCAGCTCGGGTTTATCCCGTCACGAACGTCACGACGGCGACAGCAGCAAGTTGTTGATGTGTTTTTGCGAAATGCAAATATAGGATGTGTATGAACGCACTGGCCGCTTTACAGTCATGGCTCACACACACCCCTCAGCCTTGCAAAGCCGAGTCGGATCTGGAGCGTCGGCCGGGGGGGCACACGGACCTCTGCACTTCCATTTCCAGCCGGGGTTGCAGGTTGCTTGCTAAGATCTTACGAATCGAGAAAATCTCCCCTTGGCCCTGGTCGCACGCTTCAATTCGTCGCACGAGCGACTACACCACAGCCACTTCGGGCTAGCGCCTGGCAACAGTGCGACAAGGGGTTGTGTGTGGCGTGGCGTGTGCGCACCCCCCGGCCGACGGGATTTTGGATTTTGGGAGGCAGGAGGGGATTCTCAGTGGCATGGGCTCGTGCAACAAGAGCCCTGCCACCCTGCCTTGACCACGCTCGCCGTTCTATCAGCTGCAAGCATCCATATTGCCAAACAAGCCTTGTCGTTTCCGCCCTCCGCTTCTTTTTGGCCGCGTCTTCCTTTCGGCAAGCGCAGAATGCAGACTAGAGGCGGTGGTATCTCGGGCGGTTTTTTTTCTTCCTTATTACAAGACCCGACCCATAATCGACGTCAACTATAGCACCTCCCCCAGCCGTTCCGTGGCTTGCCGTGGGATGAGAGCGCGCTCCGGCTCATCCACATCCCCCAGGAACCACGCAAGGGTCGGTCGGTCGGAGTTCGTTTCCCCTTTCCTAGCAAGCCTGCCGTCCTCCAATCGCCCTCGAGGGGACCCCCGATCACCGAAAACGCATGGCGTTGTCCTTGGGTTTGGAGGCATTGGGGGATCACTCGCTAGCATCGAGAGCTGTGAACAGCAGAGTGCGGCACGATGTAGTGAATGAATCAAGTCCCCTCTCCCCCCCCCCTAGTCCATGATCAACGTGGCGCCACATTAGCGCGCCTCGCTTGGATGCAAGTCCAGAATGAACATGTGCGGGAAACGGCTGTCAAAATTGGCGCGCGGGCGCGCGGGCGCTCGCTCGCTCGCACGCACCGCACCCGCACTGTCAGCTTAAGCCCCGAGTGCTACCCAAGGCCAAACACCCAGAGGGCGTCAAGACCAAAAGGGCGACAGACAGACACGGAATCGACAATATGATTTCGCGCCTGCGACCACAGCCGGAGCAGTGTCGATTTCGCGACTAGCGTGGGCCGCTCCCGGGCCAGAGCCAGCTGGGCTGACCTACTGCTGACCAACAGGACCCCAGACACGGCCACGGATCAGCAAGCTGGACAGCTGGGGTGCGCGGGGGGGGATCATCGCGGTGGTGCGAGCGGCAGGCGGGAAGCCAGGCCGAGCGCACGGCAGCGGCAGCGACAACGGCAGCTGCAGCCTGCAGAAGAGTCGAGTCCATCCATGACAAAAGAATGTGTAGGTACAGACGCCAGCCCCCGTCTCATGTCTTAGCCCCCTCCTCCATCTTTTGGTGTGGCGACCCCCTTGGGGAGGGATGGAATTTTCCGTTCCGCGACGGGCAGAGTCTGACGTTGCTGAATGCGGAAACATTGAGCAACGTCGAGCACTGAAGCAAGCCTGACCCAGCCAGAGGATTCCCCACGCCAGCCGGCTGCGACCTGTGGATATGCCTGCGTGTGTGTGTGTGTGCGCGCGCGTGTGTGTGTGTGTGTGTGGGTGGGTGTCAGGGGCTGCCCAGCAATCCGGAAAGAGAAGAGACGGATCGGAGGTGGCAGCAGCTTGGCTTGGCGATTATCCACCACCGCTATCTCTCTGGCTTGCTGCAAATCCGCATCACCCGCCGGTTCTGATGGTGGCCTTTTTTTCTTGGACTCACCATCCAGGTGGCCCTCTTCCATGCATGATGATCGCCGCGGACGGGGGGCGTGTGGACGTTGGACGGAACCTGGGCCGAAGAGATGCCATGCCCCTTTCTCAATGCCGGGCGACTTTTGTTGTGCGTCATGTCTCGTAGAAGGCCAAGGAGGAGTGGGATGTTGTCGTGTGTGCCCATCGTCGCCCCCTCTGATCGGCATGGATTGGGTGTCTACCACGAGTTCGCTTCACTGACACTCTTCGGAGCCGACCACAGAGTGCTGCTGGGACAGAGTGCTGCTGGGCTTGCTCAAGCAGGGTCGGATCCAGACCCACCCAACCTTGCCAGCGAACTGGTCTCCGGCTTTGGTCTTTTTTTCTATTTCTTTTGTTTACCCCGCCTGCCTGGACGATCAACCCTGTGACGCCCATTAACCATAAGTCGGGTCGTCTTCAACATCACACAGATCAAAAACAGCCGCCAAGACCAACCGACACGTGCCGCATGATGCACACAAGGCTCTTCTTGTTTCTGTTGTCATACATAGCGGTATTAACAGGCCTTATTTTCCATCTTGCTGTTTAGCCACACAGGCACGTCACCATACACACACGCATGGTCGACGACCAAGAAGATGCATTACGGACAGACGGACGGTAACCAAAAATCAAAAGGCTTGACTTCCCCACTTTTCAGGTGGGAGAAAATCACGAAATGCCTCCCACCCGACGTTGCAATGACGGCGAATCCAGCCCACGGAAGGGAATAAGCGGCTCCAAATGCTGCAAGCAAGGCCGTCGCCGTCCGACATGCCGTCCTGGGAAGTGCGGTGCCGCCAGCCGTGCATCTCGGGTTTTATTCGATGATGTAACAAAACATGAAGGGCCCACGCGTTTTCGTTGCTTCTCCTGCATTGGTCGCAAGCACGGTTACTTTGCCCGACCCAATCGGACAGAAGGTGCAGACTAGGTTGGCTGTGGCCCCGCAATCATACGGCACTTGGTTGGTTCCCGAGCCTCCTTCCATGTGGTGGTGTCGTTCTTTACTGGCCCGGCCGAATGCAGACAAGCTCTTTGGGGCAGCTGGGGGTGGTTGCCAAGGTGGTTGCCAAAACGGGAAAAGACAGCGCGGAGGGTTTTTCTTATTTTCTTTGAGTGTGATTATTTTACTCTTGATTGGAAATGATCCGCCGATCTCCCGACCGTCCCCTGTCTGCCCACCCCATGACGTCTTGCAAGGAATCTGGGGCGGGCCTGAACTCGCAGTAAGTAGGTCGGCTGTGCGACTCTGCTGCGCCTTGCGGCATTGAGAGTTGGAAAAAGAAAGGGGGCAAAGATTGATTGACGGGTTTTTTGGTCCGTTTGACGAGAGGAGAGTCTCTGGTGCACACCTGGTATCCCGGTCCGTCGCCCATTTGTTCTGATATTTAGATCACTTTGTTTTCATTTAAGATGAGGCTGGTGTTTGAGACAGGAACAAGGCGCAGCGCGAGTCTTTGGTAACAGCCCAGTGTCATCGGTCACCCTGGGGTGTACATGGTACGGTTCTGGTATCACGTTCCGGCACGTGCTTTTACCTGCCTGTGATTGACTGGGGTTGTTCAATCCAAAGTATTGACATGGACGAGTCAATAAAAGGAGGCGCAAGGCGCTTTGGATCGCAAATCTCGCAAAGCCAAGTCGGGCTGGGGCACAGGTAGTTATGAAAGCTGGAGCTCCAAGCGGCTTCATGCGTGGAAATTCGCGCCTGGAATATGGCATTGTCGGTAGTGGGATCCTGGAGAGGTAATTTGGCCTCCAGGTTTCGCACTGCAGGCACGGGCAAAAGAAGTCACGGGGGGCAAATCGGATCTCAAAAAGGCCAACAGCGGCATTTGGGAGCAAAGGGGAGTGGGCCAGCCAATTTCTCGGCTCGGATGGGGTCGATCAACGGCATGCAGTCCCAACCCTTGGCCGGGGTATGGCGATTGTTGCTCAGAAGGAGGCCTATCTGGGCCCTGCCGATTGACCTGCTGCATTGGGAAAAGCCATAGTCGTCATATGGTTCGACTCTGGTGTTGCTTTTTTGGACCCTCCTCCGGTCGGGACAAAAAGCAGAGGCACAGCAGCCTGAGGAGGCAGCATGATAAGAGAGACATGCATGTGTTTGCAAGGCGCGAGGCCGTTGTGTCTCCCGAGAGGCGGCGCCAGGCTGCCTGTCTGTTCCTTTTGCGGATCAGCCTGTCCAACTGGGCCGCTCAACTTGGTCAACCTTTGATGGGTGCACGGGGCGTCGGGTGGCTTTTTTTTCTCTTCTGTTTTTGCCTTTCTCGCAGACGCGAGGATTGAGGCTTACAGGTTCGATTTGGCAAACCTTAACCAGCTACACAAGGTCGGTCCGCCGGCGAATACGCCTAGGCAATCTCGCCCCCTTCATTTCGTTAGTTTCCGAGGCGCCAGTTCCCTGGGCCTTCCCCCATCACACACACACATCACTAGGCCGCAAGCGGGAACAACGCCGCGGAAGCGAAAAGCCGCCAGACTAAACGCTCGCCTTGGCCAAGCCCGGCCTTTTTCTTTTTTCTTGTGCAATCGCCCAACAAGCCGCCCCCCCCGCTACCTAGTCTAGCGTTTAGCCTTAGCGCCACAGGTTCGACTTTACGACCGTCGAAAACGGGCTTAGCGCTGGAGAGGGCTTCTTTTTCTTTTTTCTTTTTCGAGGGGCGCCGTTGGGTTGCATCATTCTTCGTTCTGCGCCCACCCCCTCCCCAAGTCGAGTTAGGGCCCTGGGTAAGTAGCTACCTACCTACCTAGCTCTGTTGCAGACGTCGTGGCCCTGGCTATCATGAACCCGGCAAAGGTCGCGATGGCTGCGCTGCGGCAGGCAACTCCATCGCGCCGTTGAGCTCGCCAGGGCATTTCGGCCTATATCGTGCCACGTTCCATGTCGTGTCGTGTAATTAGCTAATCGAGGGTACTGTGTATACGCGTTCGTTGGTCCCCGAAAGGGCACTAGGGCTGACTGCCTACCTGGGCCCTCATATGGGCTGTGGAACTCGACCAACAGAGCCCGGCCGGAGCGCTGGCTACGGTTCCGAGTCCGAAATGCGCGCGTACTGATGCTGTCCGTTGTCAGCCATCACGAGCCGGTCATCAGAGAGAGTGCCAGCAAAAGGGAGGCACGGGATGTTTTGTGCATGCCCCAGTCTGGGTGGCACGCGCCGGATTCACATCTCGATGGACGCGTTCATAGAAGGTTGCTGGAAGCTCTGATGGATGGTTGGAGTGGGCTCTGTCAGTCCTGCTCGGATTCCTCGTCCTCTTGTCCTTGCTCGCTGGGTCACAACTCACAACCGATCGGGCTTGGCCCCATCCCGGGGAGGCGGGCCTAGGTCAGAAGCGATGCCATCAGCCTAGCCGAGGCCACTTGCCGCCGCCCGCACAACCCGTTCCATCGTCCTGCTCCATTTCCTCTCGGTCTGCCAATGAGCCCAGGACCAGCAACGATGTAGGTACTCGGACTTGGCGTGTTTGTATCTCTACTGTACCAGCTAGCTTGCAGTAGCCACCATGCCGCCGACTAGAGAGACTGGTCCAAAAAAACGAAGCGACAACTTGGCCCTTTCCTCCCGCAACCCCCGCCGCCCCCCCTGGTCACCCTCCACCTCATGGAGGGTCTGCCTCCCTATACCAGAGGTCTGCTATACATTCAATATGTTTGTTTGCTGGCAACTTCGCTCGCCAAAAAAAAAAAACCCTGGTTCCCATCCCCCCCACTCCACCCGCCTCCCTGCCTTTTCCCTTCGATATTGCGACCCTGCATCCGGCTGACTCTCTACGTACCACGTAGGTCCCGCCCCGTACGTGGCTCTCTCTTGCCCGTCCCTGCCTTGTCATGGGCGAGGCGCAAAAAAATGTGGGATGATGTTAAGGAGCGAGCCGGTACGGAACGAGAAAGGTTGGCTGCTCTCGGTGATGAAAAGAGGTTTAGGGCGCCGCGCCGCGCCCACCCACCCTCACTCCCTCCCCATCCCCACGACACACACCCCTGGCTGGGTTGGAGGGGCCCTATTCGCAGCCTGGCCTGGTCACATTGTCGTGGCCAGCATCCGTCCTCTGTTCAGTCCTGGTGTTATTGGCCGTGGAAGTGCCGGGGCGTCTTTTGGCCAAAGGTAATTATCCCAGATGACGCCGTGCGGATTTGGCAATTCGCCGTCTCAACGGCTGTCAATTAATGTTGAGGCTAGTAGCCAGTATGAATGTGGCATCGTCTGTGTATGAGCTTCATGCTCGGTCGATGCTTTTACTCCTTACTACGACTGTACCTCTCTCTCTCTCTCTCTCTCTCGTCACCGCCAAACTGAATAACTCGCCACGGGCAGCATCGGCAAGCAGCCACATCGGCGACCTCACATCGCCGTGGATGGCTGCACAGCAGCACCAGAGGCAGCAGCTAACCGAAGGCCGCATATCCCAATACTAGTATACATACACCCGAGTACCTACAGAGTGGCCCCCAGCCATGCATGGCCTCGTCTGATTGGACCTCGTGCGAGTGCGCGATGGGCACGGGGAGTACTTCGCCTATCTGCCCCTGCTTTTGCAGGACACCCGAGCTTCTCTATTGTGCAGGGTCGTTGTATCAGGGGCCGGTTTCCCTCCCCTTGACGCTTTTCTCTCTCTGTTCTCTGGTTCCTCTACCCTTTTCCTGACGGACACAACACACGCACACGCGCCACGCACATCGCACGCATGGGTTTTCTTGATCCCTTGCAGCTCGACTGTCGGCAGTGCAGCCGGCATTTCTTTTGCTCCCACTCATTTGACGCACCGGCTAGGGAGGAGGAACGGGATGAGGGAGGATAACCAACAAAAGGAAGCCCTAGTCTGCCGGTCCCTCTTCGTATAGAGACAGGACCTTTCCTAGTCATGTCCACAGGGCGCCTTCTTTCCTTGTAGAAGCATAAATAAAAACCAAGGTTGGTGCAGGAGTTCGACGCGGGCGTCAGCGCCCCCGGGGCTCCGGCGCTCTTCCGGATGGGTTTGATGGGTTGCAGTGGAATGCAACGCTGACTAGGGGGTTGCGTTCGGGCCAATCTCGCCTTCTGGTCCCAGCTTGCATGCATGCGCAGTCTCCGTCTCATGACATCAGACTTTTGGTGGCTTTTGGGTTTGCTTTCTTTTTTCTTCGTCCTCCCTTTCCTTGTAGCCTGTTGACGAGAAGACGTTCTCGAGCTGTTTCGTAGGCTAGGTTAACCGGAAAGACATTGCCTGAAACCCTGTCTGTCCTCTCGACTGCACTCAGGCTTGCGCTGTTGAAGGGCGCTTCACTCCATGGCGTACCATACTGGCGTATCAACGCCCACTCTAATATGTAATTCCGGGAATGTGACCCTCGAGCTTGGGTTGGGGGGTGTGCCCGTCGGGGGGCTAAGCGAGGGAGGGGCGTAGCTGCGGGTGCCCGTGTTCATATTGGGGACGAGAAAGCAACACAGTGGACAGGCGGACGGCAGCGAGCCGGAAAGAAGCAGCGCGACATGCACTCCCACGTCCGTTTCGGTATGTACCTCGCCTGCCTGGGGATTGATGATGCAGACGCCGCGGTGGGTAGGTACATGTGTGTGTGTGTGTGTGTGTGTGTGTGTTGTTTTTTTCTTATGCATACAGCAAGAATTTGTGACCAAAAACGCAAGCCAAGCAACAGTCTTGCATCTCTTGAAATGTCTCGAGAGACAAGACGGACGGGGTAAGGCAAGGCAGTCGGCAAGACAGTCATCACAGCAGAAAGCCACCGCAGTGGACCGGACTGGCTGGCCCGGAGGCAAAAGCCCGCGGCCACCACCAACCCAAACCCACTCAGCAGGACGAGGAGGGAGGGGAGGGGGGATCCACAGAGCGACGCAAGGGTTGCTGCCCGAAGATCACAGGCAGGGGGTGTTGTGGGTTCGGCTTCCCTGGACGTCCGCGTGGGGATGGATTCCTGCCAAACCGAGAGGGTTGCGTTCGTTTGTGTGAGTGAAAAGAGAGAGATGTGGGAGGGCGGCGGTACAGTACAATGACCCAGTAATTCGTACATGGACTGAGGTGGTGACAGTGATGATGCTGGTGATGATGATGGACCGTCCCAGTCCCAGCCTTTGTA
This sequence comes from Gaeumannomyces tritici R3-111a-1, assembly GCF_000145635.1. Classification (NCBI taxonomy): domain Eukaryota; kingdom Fungi; phylum Ascomycota; class Sordariomycetes; order Magnaporthales; family Magnaporthaceae; genus Gaeumannomyces; species Gaeumannomyces tritici. Next base: position 4,058,429 of record NW_008804549.1, on the reverse strand, counting down.
ACGGAGGACTGCCTGCAACCGAGAGAGCATTGCAGTTTGCGCTAATTTGCCAGCCACTAGCGTGCTTTTCGTGCCATCCAGAACCGAATATCGAGCCCTCTTGGTGTTTCTACGGTTGCTGCTGCAGAGTGCGAGCGTGTCGGCGCACCCAGCCTGTAGCCGAGGTATCTATCTAACTACCTATCTAGCTACCCATCCACACACCATCCGTTTCGCCAATCTGCACTTCGCCTCTCTTCGCATCGTCGATGCCGCCGTCTCCCCGTATGGGTCTCCCCGTATGGTGGCACATGCCTCCAACCACTTATGCATCCCTCGCTCGACACAACTCGAAGCATCTACTTCCTTTTGCTCCAGGGCGGCCATGTCTACAGCCACCACTTTCCAGCTCTCCGCTTTCGGGTTGTTTCTTTTGTTTGCTTCAATACAGGCCAGTTCGAGCGCGTCGAACAGGGGAGGGAAGGAGGAGGAGGAGGAGGAGAGGAGGATGCCTCTTACACACCACCATTCCATATCACCTGGGTTTCCCCTCAAGGTCGACCGACAAAGTCGACTGACAAAGTCGACCGACTACGCCTACGGAATGCCATCTACTACCCACCCACCCCGTCAATCATCACCCATCCACTCGCCCACCCTCTTTTGCGCTGGACTGATGCCACCCACGCACTCCCACACACCCTTTTCTTTCCTCCTGGCGCCCACCCCGCCGGGAGTTCGGCGGGTTATACCGGGAGTTTGCGGCCTAGCCGACCTCCCGTCCTGGGTGTTCAGCTCCCCTCCCCCGGAACCAGACTTTCTTTTTGCTGTGCTCCTTGCCTGTCGAGAGAAACTAAGGTAGCCCATCAATACACCGGCGTCGTATCAGAGCAAAGGGCCCAAGCTCCTGGTGGTCATAGCTCTCAGCGGTTTCGGTCCAGAGAGAAGATCATCCATCGTCCTGCCGCAAGCCACGAGACGCTAAAACGCCAAACACAAAACACTTGGGGTCTTTTCTTTTTGTTTGTTTGCTGCTTCTATTTCCAGTCTTGCAGCGGCTGAAATTGGCGCTTATCCTTTCTTTTTTCATCTTTTTTTCATCTTTTTCCCCCCTCCTATCTCCCTTCGCCGCTTTTAAATTCAAGGAGTAGGGCAGGCAGGCACGGCCAGGGGTGGACGACGTCCGACTTTTTGGTGGCTGGGCGGGATCGTCGGCGTCGGAACCTAACGATCGGCGATTCGCCCTCTCGTGCTGTGCTATTTGTTCCCGCCATGTGGTTCTCGCACACCTCGCTTCCGCCTGCCGTCACTGGTTTGTCTTTCCCCTTAGGCTAATGATAAAGTAGGTCTAGCCGGCGTTGACGAAACACAACGACTAACACACGCCCCCTCCCCTACTACATTACAGCCACACACATACGCACATACACACAACCTAAGCCCAGCCCAGCCTCGTGGGAGAGGAATGAACTGGCGAGGCAAGCCATCGCCGGGGCTGCCTGTCCGTCTGTACAACCCTATAATCGCTCACTTACTCCCTTCATCGTGCAGCCCTAGCCCCCTCCCTCTCGTCCTCATCGCTACACAAACGCCCTTCCGAACCCCAGGGGTCAAATGGACCACAGCGGGATACCGTAAAGGAATTCGGCGCACACTAGGTCCTCATCGCCCCCTGCGGGTCACATACACTCACACAGAAAAAAAAAAGCCAAACGGCGCTATTGAAATCTCGAACCGTTTGACTGCCACCACAGATGTGACGAGCTACTGCTAGTATCCATCCCGCAACGTCACCATCTGTGCACCGCTTTCCTTCCCCTGCCCTCGCCACACGCACGGCCCGGGCGTCCATGCCAAACACGCCTCTTAGATCGTCTCGGCCTGCTCCCCGGCCGACCACGGCTATCAAGGGGCGGGCGGTTCCCTTCAAGTGCCGTTGGGGCTACAGCTGAACGAGGCGAGGAGTGGCAAGCAAGGGAATTGCTGGGAGGGGTGGTGGGCGGAAAGTACGCATAGCTTGACAGACAGCCCTTTCACCGGCAGGCCGCCCCGGCGAAGGGTCCCCACCCCCCTCCTCATCCTGCTGGACCCTAGGCTAGAGATGGCGTCGAAACTCCCAAAGACCGTGCCCAACATATACGAGCTGCCGTTTTCTTGCTCGTTCGTCCCTGTCATGTGAATACATCCACGTTTTGGTGTAAAACAGGAGGTTAGGTAACTGCCATCAGTAAAGAGCCTACATTAAACACCGTGCATCTTGGAGAATGAAGCAATGAGACAGGTGAAATGAGATTCAGCTTAAAAGCTCCCAAGACCGTTGCCACTTATACAGACCCCCACGTAAACTCCAACAGTGAGTATGTGACTTCATCCAACCCTGTAAAAAGATAGAGCAAAAAAGGAGACGAGTATTTACATCGCATCCTCCCCTTGTTTTGTTTTTACCTCGATCCTTCCGCCTCACTAGGCGCGCGTCCCAACCGACCCTGGTCCAGCAACCCCATGTCTGGATTTGGCGCCATGTCGCACTTCGTGCCATTCCATCTCTGGCGGAGGATGGCGAGTGAGCCTCGTGCGAGCAGGGAAGTGGCCTGAGCCGGTGCGGCCTGTCGCCAGGCAGGCAAAGGAATCGGATCACTCCCTCGCTCTGTCGAGACGGGAGGGAGACCCCTGTAAATCTTAGCCGACATAGCTCCTCCCGGGCCAAATCAGCACACGCCGTTGTATTCAGAGAGAATAGAGGAAACCAAGAAATCCAAGCTAACGTCTAGACCGTTAGAGCGCAAGAGACAAGCCGACCAAAAAAGAGACACCAGTGGAGAAGAGTGCAATAAAACAAGAATGTAGGCGCGGTTTGCATGCAGCGAGGAGATGACAAGTGGTATATCGAGGATTGTGCTCAAAAACCGGTGAAAGTAGTGACTGTCCGCCATACGAGGATGAGGCGAGAAGATGGCGCAAGATGGAGAGCAGTGAACGAGGGATTACCAGGGCACGGTGTTATGTGCAAAAAAAGCCCCGTGACTTTGTCGTTGGCTTTCGTCTCACAGGCCACGTTGGAAAGACTCTCTCCTCTCTGTTCAATCCCAAAGGGAAAAAAAAGGAGGAAGGGCAAGGAAAAAAAAAAACATTATGTCGTCGTCGTATTCGTCATAGTCGTCGTCGGTCAAGAACAACACACACATCATGCCCTGGCGATGGGCTTTCGTCGGACCAGGAAGGGGCTGGGCATGTCATCCCTCTCGGGATCCCAGACCGCCGCCGGCTCAAGGGCCGATCCCGGGCGGCTGCTGGGCGGGCCCGCCGCGCCGGTCGTGTTGATGATGAGGTGGTCCTTCAGTCCCCTCCGGGTGGGGCTGACGTTGCCGCCGTTGCCGTTCTCGAGACTCATGACGGCGCTGAGCGGCCGGCCGCCGGCCCGCGCCTGCTGCAGCTCGACGAGGGTCCTGCCCTGGATGTTGTTCTTCTTGGGCACGAGCACGGGCAGTCCGGCACCGCCCATGTCCTTCTTGGTGAAGGACGGCTTACGGGACAGGACATGACCATCACCCGCTGCGGCGCCGATAAGGTTGGCCGCCGAGGGGATCTTGCTCAGCCGCCGGTTGGGCGAGTTGGATCGTTCCCGCAGCGCGCCACCGTCTGCCGATGCGCCCGTCGCCGTCCTCGCCGCGGGGGGCAGCGACGGCTGCTGCTTCAGCCTATTGATGGGCGCAGACTTCTGGTGCATCAGACCCGGGCGGCCGCCTGGGCCTCCGCCAGCGCCCGCTTTGGACACCATAACGTCGCGCTTGAAGGGGTTCTTGCGCGACTTGATCATGCGCGTCGGCGAGGGCGCCATGTTCTCGTCGTCGTCAAAGTCCGAGTCCAGCCCAGAGCTGCCAGACGAGCAGTCGCGGGGTGCCCAGCGGGGGTCGTCGGCGATGGCGCTGGGGATGGCAAAGATGTTGCCCGGGTTGGCCGGGGGCGCCTTGGTGGCTGCTGCCCGGCGGGGAGAGAGCGAGAGCGAGGCGATGGCCATGGGTGAGGGAGACGCCATCTCGACGTCCATGGGGGTGCCGACGGCGCCGGCGCCGGCGCCGGCAAACATGGTCTGCGCCCGCGCAAACGGCGTCCGCGCGTTCTTCTTGACCAGCACCTCGTTGCCGAAGGAGGAATCGGGCGAGTGGGCCGAGACCTCTGAGGCGTCCGTGGCCGACGAGACGTCGCCATCGGTACTGGTGCCGCCCATCGAAGACCTGGGGTAGTCGCTGGACTTGGAATGTGACGATGAGAGGTCCGTCTCGGCCGAGGCGGCAAATGACACGGCCGCCTTCCTAGCGCGCGCCTGAAGTTCGGCCTCGACGCGAGCCTGGACCTCGCGCTCGAACGTCTTCTGCAGCTTCTCAAGCTCGTCCTTAACCACACGGTCGATCTCCAGCCGCGCCTTGACCTCCCACTCGCGATGGAGCGTCGCATCGATCTCCTTGCGCACGCCCTCCACCTTGTGCTCATATTCCCGTATCCGGGCGTTGAGCGCGTCCTCCTTCTGCTTGAGCAACCTGTTCATGTCAACCACCTCCTTCTCCTTGCGCATCAGCCGCACCACTGGCAGGTTCAACAGCGCTGCCGTGTCTGGTCGTCGGTCCGGATTGACGCGCAGGCAGTCCTTGATGACTGCCGTCAGTTCTGGCGAGTACGCAGGAGGAAGGGGTGCGATCTTCCCCTCCTTGATCTTCTGCACCAGCTGAAAGTGCGTCTTGGCGTTGAAGGGCGGCTCCCGCGCACAGAGTTCGTAGATGATGCAGCCAAGCGACCAAATGTCAGACTTCAGCGTGTACTTCTCCGCCGCACAAATCTCTGGCGACATGTAGAAGGGCGTTCCCACGTAGGTGGAAGCGAAATCGTGTGACTGGATCATCTTGGCCAGGCCAAAGTCGCCGAGCTTGACGAGGTTGTCCTCTCCGAGGAACACTGCATAGCAAACAGGTCAGCATACCAAGACACTCCAGGCCTTCTCAGGCCCCCGTTCCCAGATGGCGCTTGTCTGCCCGCCCTAAAGATACCACTCACCATTCTCGGGCTTCAGATCGCGGTGCAGGATGGTCATGGTTCCAGGGGGCACCACGGGCTTGGCTGTATTCCCCAGGCCGAGAAAGTTTCCAATCTCGGGCGGGTTGACACCGTAATGACATCGGTAGAGCGCTGTTACCAGCTGACTGAAGATGGACCACTGTGCATCCTGGTTAGACGGCCATGTCGTTTCTAGGCGAGGAGCAGTGGGAGGGGTCTGCGTACCACAAAGCTCTCCTCAGCGTATTGGTTCTTTGCCTTGAGTGTTGAGATGGCCGTGCCAAGATCTCCTCCTCCAGCATATTCCCTAACGTGCATGGTCAGCACTGCAAAGTAACAGTAACAGTACATGTGGGCAGAGTCCAGCCTGGGCCAATCCTGCTTACATGTACAAATGAAGCTCTTGTTCTTGCTTCAAATGGCATCTTGAGTAGTATTCGATGATGTGTGGGTGCTAGAGGGTGAGCACGGTCAGCGTTGGTGCTGGGGGTATCGCTTCGCCCCCCGGAGACTATCGTCCTACCTTGAGGCTGGAAAGGATCTGAAATTCGGCGTGGAGCTGTGCTCGCTCTCTGTCAAGAAAAATATTCTTGTCAGCCCAGTCCTCGGCAGCATCCCGTTGTGAGAGGCCGAGGTAGAGGCGGAGGCAGTTACCGTTGCGACATGCGCCCATAGTTGATCTCCTTGCGGCACAGGATAGCGCCGTCGACCTTGCGGCGGACCTTCTTGATCACACCGAACGAGCCCCGGCCTATGGTGTTGAGGCACTCATACTCGTCGCCTTCGGGCGACGCCATCGTCGCCGTGGTGCTAACAATATCGGAGCTGCGTCGGAGCGGTGTCGGGTGCAGGCAAGGCGGTGTCGGCGGCGGTGTCGGCGGCGGTGGGACAATGCTCGGGTCAGGGTAGAAGGCGGGATGGCATGCGAGAGCTGGGGAGGCAGGCGGAAGTGGTGATGGTGGTGACTGCAGAGTTTGGCGGCGGCAATGCTGGAATCCGGGCATGTGCGAGGAGAAAAGTCGCCGAGTAGACGCAGCTCGCAGCTCACCAAAGCTGTGACGTGAATTTGTTCACAAAACAGTGCACGTCGCCCGGGCAACCAACGGGACATCCAGCTTACATAACTCCAGCTGTGACCCCACAACTCCGACCCCACAGCTCGGTGCCTCGCAGATTGGGCTCGTGGCCGTCACACAAGGTTCCACCATGGCGCGCTGCATTGACATTGACATGGAATGTCTCTCTCGTGCTGTTTGCAACTCCCGGCAGACGCTGCCCCAGATCCTGGTCGATACCTGCACAAGAGCAAGCTCTTGTCCTGAGTCACCAGCTCCCCCGACTCAGCGCATAGATGCCCACGGCCAGTGTTGTTGCCAAGCTCAACCATGGTCCGACGCGGCTGAGCGCGTCGAGGGAACCGAGCCAGTTCCGGAGCGAAACTCGTGGCTATAGCAACATGGCCTAGTGACTCGGGCAATCTCATGCTAGCCAGCGCGGCTTTGCTTTTGTGCGTCCAGACTGGCATGGTCTCTGGAGTGCACTGGTAACAGGTGATCGGCGGCAACGCGATACCCGACCTGCGTACCAAGTCAATATGAGCATGGATAAGCAAGACATCTTGGCCAACATGTGGAGAGAGAAGCCTGCCACAACCGACTTGTTGTGTTTCTGTTTTCTTTCCCCTCGTTTGCCATCGGCATTTTTTGTTCGCCTGTGGTTTCTCGATATTTACCGAGTTGCCGAGGGGCTGGTATGTTTGGGGAACTGAATGCATTTCTTGATTATCCGTGACGCCGGCGGGTTCTCGCCCTTGATTTAAAACAAATAGAGTAAAATAAACGATGAGAAATGGAACTAAAACAATCATGGCGAAAGATAAAAAGCAAAAAGCCATTGATGCCGAAACAAAACCAACCGAAAATTCAAGAAACATTAATACATAACTGCGTGTCGAGAATAAGAAACGCCGTTACCACAAAATTCCAACGAGCCGCGAGGCTATTCCCATCTTATTGCAGCCGTGAGGCCCTTAATCCATTCTAAACAATCCATGCTGATTCGGACGGTTACGACCAGAGGGCCGCGGGTGCTCAGTGTCGGTGGCGCGAGGAGCTCGCGTGGCCGTGCTTGTGGCCGCTGTGGTGGTGGCGGCTGCTGCCGGAGGAGTGGTGGTGCCGCGAGCTGGTGGACGACGAGGCGGCCAGCTCGCGCTCCAGCTCGGCGGCGCGCTGCCTGTACCCCTTGACGATGTCCCGTATGTTCTGGATCCGATCGAACTCGAGGTCGAGGGCGTCGAGCTCCTCGTTCAGGCGGTGGAAGCGGGCAATCTCGGCGTCGGCGTCGGCGACTATGTTGCCGGCCTCGTCGTACATGGCGCGGGTGGCGGCCTCGCACTGCTCCGAGAGGTAGGCGATGCGTTGTTGTATCTGCTGCATGGCGCGGTCGAAGTGGCGGCCGAGTTGGGCGAGCGAGCCCGTGTCCATCATTAGCAGGCCCTGCGACGAGGCGCGGCTGGCGGCGCGCGACGAAGACGAGCCGCCGGCCGCCGCCACCTGGGTCTGGGTCTGCTGCAGGAGGAGCGCATCGTCGTTGGTGAGACCCAGCTGGTTGATGGGCACTGCATTCTGCTGGCTCGAAGATGACATGACGGCGTGGCCCGGGCGCTTGTCTGTGCCGCGGCGGGTTATCGGGGGAGGGCCGCCGGCGGGGGCGCGAGGGCGGATCGGCGGATCGGTGCTCTGGGGTTATTCGGGGTACGCGGCCGGCAGATGGCGTGCGGGGCGCCAAGGCTCCGCCGGGGGAGGAGGCGGTATCTTCTGCCGCGGGGTGTGCTCTTGGTTTAAACGGCTGGTGGGACGGGTGTGGGTGCAGGTAGCCGAGGCTGTGATGGGCGGGCTGTGATGTCCCTCCAGGGGACGGGGCCGCCTGGGCTCGCAGCGCTCCGAGGGTGCGCCGCGCGTGGGCGGCCGTCGGAACGGGACGGGGCCAGAGGCGATACGATGCTGCGCGACGGATTCGGGGCCGGCAGTGGCGCGGTCGTGCTCATTCTTGGGCAGAGGCGCGCAGGGCGTCATGGCTTCGAGGGCGCTGGGAAGGTGGTCATGGCAGGGGGAGAGAGATGCCTTTTGCGGATGGGCGAGCGTGTGTGTGAAGGAGGGAAAGCGAGCCCGAAGGGGAGCGGAGAAGGTGGTGGTGGTGGTGGAGAGGCAACCCCCAGGTCGAGCGAGAGGGATGGCTCGGGTCCTTGCAGGCGAGGCGAGGCGTTTGAGCGGCAGCAGACGACAAATAAATAATGGCGGGAACGGCAGCGACACCAAGCACACAAATTGCCGATGGGGTCAAAACCCGCTCAGCTCTGATGCTCGGCCATGTGAAGAGCTAGTCGAGGCCTCGGCGGTTTGTGGACGGCGATAAGATGCGCGTTTAAAGCCTGAGCCTGCGAGACGAGATGGGGACGGGCGCTGAGCTGGGCTGGGGGAGCTCGACGTTAGCGGCAGTCTGTGCCTGTGGAGCACAGGGGACCTTTGGCCAGGCAGCTGTGCCTAAAGCGTTGGTACTTTGGAGCTTAGCTTGGGCAGGTGCTGGCCCAGGCAGGTGGTGGCCCAGTCCCAGCCAGCTCAGCCTGCATTGTTTGGTCAGGAAGCCTTCCGGCCGCGACACAGCACACAAAATAAAAAATTCAATCAAAATCCGTGGGTTGTGCCTCTTCTGGTTTTTCTTTCTTGCCGCGTTTTTGTTTGTTGTTTTGTGTACACGTTGGCGAGCATTACACGTAATTTGCTGCCAACTCGCAACCCCAGCCAGCCCTGACGCCATGGACTTGATTTCCGTTTTGGGGAATTGCGTTGGTGACAACGGTTCTCGCGCTAGACTCGGGCCAAGTTAGCGTCGCTCTTTCCTGTACCTTTGCACCGTGCAGCATATCAACACCACCAAGAACCCACCTACAGCTGGTGCTCTGCCTTCGAGATGGAGGAGTGGTCGAGATCCCCACCGTGCCAAGGCCTCCGCATCCAGCCACTCATCTTCAACAGCTTTCATGCCATGTTGATCCTCCCACGTTCGCCCTCGCCCAATAACCTGGAACGCCCGGGTTGAACGGCGACCTCTCTCGCAACTTCCGACGAGCCTAGGCGACGTCAACCCCAGCCCCCGAGATGCTAGTCCCAGACCTTTACCTCTTCAGACTGGCACAGCCGAGTAGCGCGTCATAGCAAACACGCTTGCGAATATCAGAAGCATGAGACTGAGCGGGACTGAGCGAGACAAAGCCTCCTTGCGGCAGTACTCCTTGACCATACTGATAAAGCAGACGACAACAACTGGCCAGAAAAATAGTGAATCCGAGGTATCTGAATCAAGCCTATCCCCAAACTATCCCCAACATATACCGGAAATCCCCCAATGACAGGGAAACCATGAAGAAAGCAACCCAACTCCGGGAGCATGTCCTCCTGTAAACGAAATCCCTTTAGAGTGGCCTGCTCCGATATGGCGGTGCGTTTATCAACCCCACGACCTGATCGAGCTGTGTGGCGTCTGGGGTGCCGCCTCGGCCTCATTCTAAAGCCTGCTAAAGCTTGCTACCGCATGGACCTATCTGGGATCCCCACTAGACACCCGGACCAGCGACGGCTCTGCCGGGAGGAACTGTGCTCGGCGCGGCCGCCTTGGCGTGAACAATGGCCCGCAGTGCCGCCCTTGGCTTGGAAAAGTAATCCTTCTTAACTTGACGAGCCGCCTCCTCATCAAGGCCGACGACCGACACCAGCTCCCCCCCAAGCCGTGCCGTCACCACATTATTTAGCAGGCCAGGGAAGAGCCAAGGGTATTGTAGCATCTCAACCTCGAACGCCCTGACCGTCTCGCGGGCAAGTCTCTCATAATCATATCCCGTGAGGCTTTGTACCGTCGGGTTTGCGACGCCCGCGCTGACGCTTTGTCTCCTGCTGCCCCTGGTGCTGCCAAGGATCAAGGCCAGGCGGAAGAGGTTTGAGGCCGAAACGGCGTTCGTAGAAGGCATAGACCCGTCCATTCCGTCCTTCAGTCGAAGAATTACATGCGGCGCCGACTCGGCAGTGGCGTAGAACCCGCCCGATGACGATAGGTGAGGAGATGCAGTTGCCAGGTCTTGCCCGTGAGGGGCAATGTGGTCGTAGAACAACTCGATCTGCTTTTCTAGGACACAGGCAAAAATCCAAGGTTAGTCAATCGACGGCCACTGTAGAAAGGAGGCCCCAACTTACTCTGGAGGTCGTCTGCCCAGTTCAGGACATCGTCGCGTCCTGTAGCCTCGTACAGGTAGAGCAGAGCCTCGATGAGAAAAGCATAGTCTTCGGCTAGCGCCTCTGTCTGGCCCCTGACTCCGGCTCTCGATGTCCTGTACAGCTTCCCCGCCTCAGCATCCCACATCCTTTTGATCTCTTTGATGGCTGTCTCGGCAGCCGACAGATATCTAGCTCCCCTGTCCGCGTCCACACCGGACTCGATGAGGACAGCGCCGGCGCGAGTGAGCGAGGTCACTACCAAAGCGTTGACGCTCAGTACCACTTGGTCGTCAACATCCGGGGAAATCCGCTCCCGTTCCCGGCGCGAGCGAAGCCTCTCGCGGGCACTAACCAGGATCCGTCGCACATCATGCTGAGAAATGCCAAACGAAGCAGAGAGTGCTGCTTCGCCTTTGACAATGCGCAGCACGTTCTGACTGATAAACTCATCGTGAGGATCGTCGTCACGAGAGATGTTTCCATGCTCCAGGACATTGTAGCGCGCTGCGGCGACTTGAGCCGCCAGGTCACCACCACTGGTACCAGCACCACCCACGGCACCGGAGACACCAGTGCTGCCAACCTCGCGCACCGTCATGTCAAACTCTTTCCTTGTCCAACAATAGTATCCGCCTTGTCGCATTTGCGTGTCGCCCTTGCGATAGAACGAGTCGGATGCCTCGCTAGTGGCGAAGAGACCCTCTGGCGTCCGGATTGGGTCGCTTGTGAGGTAGTCCGCCAACTCAAGGACGACATCGACAAACTCATCATAAAGAGATAGTGCCTTTCCTGGTGAGGAAGTCGCGATGCCGAGCCAGGCGTCCAGGTACACGTTGAGGAGAAGTGCGTTGTCGATAACCATTTTCTCAAAGTGCGGCATGGACCAGTCGGCGGTTCCACTATACCTGAAGAAGCCAGACCAAATTTGGTCCCTCAAGCCCGAGTCTCTCAGCTTGCGCAGTGTGTGTACTGCCATGTGCACAGCATTGTCAACCTCGTCGCCGCCCAGCACGTCAGCTACGGCCGAAGGAAACCTGGCGAGGCCGAGTAGGAATGCGAGCTTGGGGGGAGTCGGAAACTTGGGCGCCAGGTTCCATCCACCGTTGGTCCGGTCGAAGGTGCGGGATAAGTGTGAGTAAGCCTCCTCTAGGTGCTCAAGATCGACGTCCAAGTCCGCTGCGGCTGCTGTGGCTGTGGCGGGCTCGATGAGCGTAGGGGGCGGGGCAGGTTCCGCACCCATATCGTCCTGGATGCCCGAGGTTTCCAAACCGGTGCTGGCAGGCGTAGTTGTGGGTGTGATGCTCCTTCTCGTACCCAGAGTACCCTCTGCAGCGAATGCGTGGAGCTTGAGGACAATGTCCTTAGCTTCGGTTCGGCACTTGGTCTCCTGCTCCGCCCAGACTTTTTGGAGTTTCTTGAGTATGGAAAGAAAGTCTAGTCTCTCTTCATCCTCTCCATCCAGGCTCTCGGCATAGCTACCAGGGCCGGGCCAGTAGGTTCCGCCGAACACAGGCTCAAGCTCAGGGGTGAGAAATATATTCAAGGGCCAGCCGCCACCCCCATTGACGGCCAAAAGGTAGTTCATGTAGATGCTGTCGATGTCTGGACGCTCCTCACGGTCGACAATGACGGGGATGAAGGAAGAGTTTAGCAGAGAGGCCACAGACGGGTTGCAGAATGAGTCTTGGGCGGTGAGGCGGCAGTCTGCGAAGGCAGTCGTTTGGGTTAGTAAATCAGTACGAAGCGAGAAGTCTAGGCGTCCTTCATGCCGAATCATAAGTCAAAGGGCTCAGCGGCCAAAGGGGCGTACAGTGACAAGCTTTAAAGCCAATGAAAAGAAATATAAGCTTATTCTCCCGCTTGGCCCGCGCGATGGCGTCGCCATCGAGCAACTGCCACGCGATTGGGGTTTCATGGTGTGCGCGCACGTAGGGGCTGGAGCTGTCGCCGGCGCGATTGACCAAGGGCCGGGCGGGAACGGAGGCGGCGGCGGACCGAAGCCCAGAAGCGCCCTGGCCAGCGGCATTGCGCGCAAGAGGGTTGGGCGGCGTGGCGGTCGCGGTCGCGGTTGCGGTTTCCGCGCGGGCGGGATCTTGCTCAGCGGCCAGAGCGGGCGGCGCTTTGGCGACGGCCTGCTGCAGCTGAGCCGACATCATCTTGGCTTGGCCCGTAAGAAGCCGAGGCGGCCGAGGGGCGCGGTGGGGTTTCTGGCGGTGGCCTTGGAGAAGCGACGAGGTGGTGGGGAGGCTCTTCGGGCATGGGGGTGGCACTTTTCGGTGAGAAAGCGAGGGCCGAATCAGAGCGGTAGGAGATAGAAGCTGCCGATTCTGGAAGCAGGTCGTCGGCCGGCTCGGCAGGAACAAGACCCCTCCCGTCTGCATCTGGTCCTGAGGCTGACGTCGTTGGAGGGGTGGGTGGGGTGGATTTGTGGAGCAAGCGATCTCGATCCATTCCTCTGTTCCAACTACAGCTCTTAGTTAGGGGACTGCCATCCACAATCTGCGTTTCGGCCTGGTGATGCGGTCTTTGCCTCGATTGCCGGCCCCAGATCCGGCAGACGCAGGAAAATGAAGTCAGCATCTTCCCAGAGCAGCCGTGGCGGCATTCTCGGCGTCGCCGCCTTGTTGTGCTTGGCTCAGGGGCGATGAGTAACCAGGGGAGGGGGGGGGGGGGGTCCGAGGTCCATGCCCCCCGGCCCTCCTCGTATATAGTTCTCGGCTGGTTCTTCCTCATAATCGAGAACCCCCAGCATCAAGAACCCCCATCATCAAGAATCCCCATCATTCTCAGAACCGCCTTACCCTCGCGCCAATCGCAATGCCGAGACCAACAACGACCAGGCAGTGGGTGCTGGCCAACAAGCCAGATGGCCTTCCCATTCTCGGGGACGGGCCCGACGCCACCTGGCGGCTGCAGGAAATGCCTCTGAGGCCGCTGAAAGAAGGCGAAGTTCTCGGCCGTGTGCGATACATATCCAATGATACGGGCTTGCGCGGCTTCATATCCACAAGCGTCGCGCCCGAGAGATACTACGTGCCTCTTGTCGAAGTTGGCCAAGCCATGCGCGCCGGTGTCATCACCGAGGTCCTCGAATCCAAGAGCGATCGTTTCAAGCCCGGCGACATGCTGATGGACTACCACCTCGGCTGCTGGTCAGTACCGACCCTCGTACAGCGACAACCGCCAAGTGCGCTAGCTAATCATCTCGGCCAACAGGGGCGAGCACGTCATTCTTGACGTGACCAAATCTCAACCGCTTCTATCGCCTGTGCCCGAAGGCGTTTCGCTCACGAACTACGTGGGGGCGCTAGGAGCTTCAGGTTTAACTGCCTTCACTGGTTTGAAACATGTTGGCCAGCTCAAGCCGGGCCAGACGGTGGTGGTATCTGCCGCCGCGGGTGCCACGGGCTCGATGGTGGTGCAGATCGCGCGCAAGATCCTCGGGGCCGGGCGCGTCATCGGCATCGCTGGCACAGACGAGAAGTGCCAGTTTGTCAAGAACGAGCTGGGGGCCGACGAGTGCCTCAACTACAGGAGTCCCACCTTCGAGCAGGACCTCAAGGCCGCGACGCCGGACGAGGTGGATCTGTATTTTGACAACGTCGGAGGTCACATACTGGACGTGATGCTGACGCGAGTGAAGAAGTTTGGACGAATCGCCGTCTGCGGCCTTGTGTCGACCTACAACTCCGCTGCCGACGAGCCGATGACATTACGGAACATGTTTGAAGTTGTTTCGTGCGGTCTCACCATCCAGGGCTTTATCATGCTGGACTACATCGACAAGGTGCCCCAGATGATGGCGGACTTGGTGGAGGGCGTTCAGAAAGGACTGATCTCCCTGAAACATTCGGAGCAGGTCGTCGAGGCCAGTATCGAAAAGCAGCCCGAGATATTCATGAGCCTGTTCAAGGGCGCAAACAAGGGCAAACTGGTCACTAGCCTGCAGACTTAGGCCACAGGTTTAATGGTGGTTATGTACGGAATAGAAAGAAAATGCGCAAGCCCGACTAAAGATAAAAAAGGTGCCACCCCCTGTCGAGAGTGGTTGCGATTTAGTACCACGATTTAGTACTACCCCCTATTGGAGGTGGTTACGCGTTTCGTCTTGCCGACCCCGCGAGGGTTAAGCCGCATAGGCGGGACCGACAAGCCGAAACGATCTTTTTTATTTCAACTCGTTTTACGACTTCTTTGGCCTGCCTTGAAGCTGGTTGCCGAAATTGAGATCAAGAGGGACACCCGTCATCGTGCCAAGGGGATCGGGAAAGATACGGTGCACAACGGCCTCTGAATTGTAGGAGTTATGATCTCCAGGATCGTTGGGATCCTCCCTCTGAAATCTAGGCCAACTCTAGGTAGGAGTTCTTGGAACCATTCAACCTTCCCCTTCGGAGAGATCTTCTCGGCCTTGTCCAAGTACTCCCTCTGCTTGTTTAGGATCCATCTGAGAACGGCTCCTGCTCCTCGGGAGCCTAGACCAGGGCGATACAAAACGAGCATCACAGGGGTTGGTGTAATATCTAGTGGAAGAAGTCGGTTGAACAGATGAAAAACCTAGGTTGGCATTTATATGGAGTTGGGCGTATTCGATTACATGCGGGTAAAAGGGGGCAACAAGGGGCAAGGGCCGGAGGAAAAAGGGAGACGGCAATATACTATTTTCAATATACGGCTTGACGACATACCCGAACCAGATAATCTCCCTGAAATCTTGGCTTCGACTCAAAGCCCTCTGCCCCCTGCTCCAGGCTTCTTCATCACCCTGTGTTATATCTAATACCCACGCTCCGCCGCCGCCTGCGCCTGCCTCTGCTTGGCGCTGGCGAGGTCCGCCCTCTCGCGACTCTCGGCCGCCTTGGCCGCCGCGACTGCCGCCTGCTGCTGCTGCTCGGCGTGACTCGGTGGCGGCTGCTGATAGGCTGGCGGCGGCGGTGATCGCGGGGCCTGAGGGGGTGGCCGCTGGCCTTGCGGCGGGGGCGGCGGCTGGAATCCTTGCGGTGGTCGCTGGGCCTGAGGAGGTGGCCGCTGACCCTGCTGCGGTGGTCTCTGGCCCTGAGGCGGTGGTCTCTGGCCCTGCGGTGGCGGCGCTCTGTTGGGGTTCGGATTCTGAGGAGGCAGGCGGGCTCCCTGGCCACCCTAAGAGCCCGCGGGCTTGCCCCCCTGGGCAGGCCTCGGGGCGCCGCCTTGCCCGGTGGCCCGCGTATCCAGAACGACGTGAACGGGCTCGGAGGCGGCTCCGTGCTGCCAGCCAGGGTCGGCGGCGTCAACGACGGCGCCTTCGCGCTGAAGATCCTCACGGAGCATGAGGGAAGGAAGGGACTGGAGAGGGGCCGCCACAGCGTAAGGGACTGCCAAGGCAAGGATGAATGAGACGGGTGAAGGCATGCTGTGTATTTTGATATCGCAACACGCGGTACAGACGGGGAAGAGTGCCGGACGTGTCTGTTGCCTGCTTCGGGGCAGTAGGGGGCTGAAATGAGAGGCATGGAAAACAGCAATCGGCACCAAGGGTCTGGCTGCTTCAATACTCGGCTGCGAGGCTGCGGCATCCGATTCCTGCCCCATGGACCCAGAACTTCGCGGTCTTGACCGGGCGGCGGGACGGATATCGCCGCGTATCGTGGCCGAGAGGTCATCTGTGGGCCGACGGGAAAACTGCATCGGCGAGCGAGCTTTTGAGTCTAGAGCAGACAGGCTCGGCCGGTATGCTGGAAGGAACAAGACCCCGCTCTTGAGTCGGCATCGCGATGTCTGCCTGCATCGCTAGGCGGCAACAGAGGTCAACAATAAGGTTGGGAAAAGCTACCGCACCTCCCTCAAGTCTCCTACTTCCCCTCGTTCCTCCATCTTTCTCCGCTTCACTTTCTATCCCCTCGCTCTTGATTTCCCTTCATTTCCATTTCTTTCACCCACCGTATTTCTCCCTCTCCTTTCTCGACCATTATTAGTGATACGAGCTCCGGAAGAGATCAGATGACTGGCATCTGTCGAGCATGTCGAGACGACTACGCCAAGGCCAAATTGGGAAACCACCCGACGGATATGGAAGACAGATCCCAGTGGCTGGAACCTGACATGAAGCTAAGATGAAAGGCTAGCCCACTGGGTGACTGAACAAGGCAATGAGAGCGAGGAAACGCAGGGATCTCGGTGAAGACGGTTCTCTCAAGGTTGAGTCTAATCCCATCACTTAGTCATGTTCCCGGAGTTCCAGTCACTTTGAACTCTGCCGAGGGTGCTCATCCCGTCAGAGTCGTGCAATCTGCCAATGGCCTGGAACCGGCAGGCCGGCATCACGCCGTTAGGATCAACGTTCATGGGCGTGGCCCAGAATTAGCCAGGTGCAGCATATGTGGAAAGTTCCGATACTGAAGGAAAGCATGGCTGGATGAATGAATGCCCATAAAATTATTGTCTAAAGAAGCCAGGCCTGTGGGACCTCAAGGAAATGGGCCGGCGAGAGCTTCTTCCAAGGTCTGGCCGGTAAGCTTGGAGAAGACGGCCCGATAGCGATCGGCTGTTGCGCGGGCAATGTCGTCGGGGATGGCCACTCCCTGCTTGCCCTTGAGGCCGCTCGAGGTCAGCCAGTTCCTGATGAACTGCTTGTCGAAGCTGTCCTGGTCGCGCCCGGGCTCTGTATGATGAAGTGGTTGGTTGTCAGCAAGCAAGCAAGCAGGCAGGGTACCGCGGCAAAGCATCGTTTTCCCAAGGATGATTGTGTAGTATCCATACCGTACTTGTCGGCCGGCCAGAAGCGCGACGAGTCCGGGGTCAGGGCCTCGTCGATGAGCACGACCTCGTCCGTCTCCTCGTCGAGGCCAAACTCAAACTTGGTGTCGGCGATCAGGATGCCGCGCTCGGCGGCGTAGTCGGCCGCGGCGCCGTAGACTGCCAGGGCCAGCTCCTCGATGCGGCCGGCGTACTTGCGGCCGACAATCTCGGCGGCCTGCGTGGGCGTGATGTTCTCGTCGTGCTCGCCCTGCTCGGCCTTGGTCGAGGGCGTGTACATGGGCGCGGGCAGGCGCTCGCACTGACGCAGACCGGCGGGCACGGCGAGCCCGTGGACGGTGCCGCTCCGCTGGTACTCGGCCCAGGCCGAGCCGGCCAGGTAGCCGCGCACGATGGCCTCGACGGGGAACACCTTGAGGCGGCGCACCTGCATGCTGCGGTGGCGGATCAGCTCGGCCTCGGCCGCCGGCAACCCCGCGGGCGGGTCGAGCGAGATAAAGTGCGTGCGCAGGCCCGGGATCTTCTCCTGCAGCTTCTTGAACCACCATACGGTTGAGAGGTTCAAGATTACGCTCTTGTCGGGCACGCCCGTGTCCAGCACCACGTCGTAGGCTGACATGCGGTCCGTGGCGACGAAGAGCAGCGTCTTGTCGTCGACGGCGAAGAGCTCGCGCACCTTGCCCTTGGCGATCTTGGGCAGCGCGGTGAGCTCGACGCTGGTGACAGTGGCCGACATGGCGTTTGTGTGATCTGCCTAGTCTGTGTAGAGTAGGCTGGCTGTATATATACCAATATGCCGTCGCCGTTGAGACGGTTATCTCGGCACAGCTGATGGATGATTTGGTGGCCGGGTGATTCACTTGGAACACGAGGGAAGAAGGGAAGTGAGTGAATAGCAAAGAAAATTTCAACGGGAGCTAATGATAGAAAGCCACAAATCAAAGCCGTCGTGATACGAATGCCATGTGCTTCACAGGGTGGCGCGGGGCTCGACGAGCGTCTTTTAAATCTCTGAAGCACGATTTGCAAGGTTTGCGTGTGCGGCTTGACTAGAAAAGTCTACCTTTGGCCGCCCACGCACACCTCCACGAATACCCGGCCAGGTAGGGTCCTGTATACCTACTTGGGCATCTACCAAACAGCGGTTCGTTGTCCTCGACCCCAGAGCCAGCCCTGTTCACCCAAAATGTCGATACACGAACGTCGGATATCACGAACTGTTTCGTGCGGCTGGCTGCTCTGCTCGTCGCATTTCCGTTGACCCCGCGTCGCGTCACGTCATACGCAATTCGTGTGTTCTGTGAATAATTTAACCCCCACCTCCCTGTATCGACCCTCCCTACCACGTGGGGATGCCATGTTGGATTGCCAAACTAATGCTAGAAATTATCTATACCGCCGTATCGTATGTAGAGATTACCCACATATGTATGTCTCCCACCGAACTCATCCTTTTCTTTTGCATGTCATGATCCTCGCCGTCCTTGCTATGCTATGCCTTGCTCCAAAGTCAATATCAACCATTAGACAATACCAATAGAAAAAAATAAGCTTCAAACAGGCCATCAGAACGCCATGAATGCTCCTCCAAGTAGAGCAAACAGCCCCGAGACCGCTATAACGGCAAGCATGTCGCCCCCGCTGCCACCGCCTCTCGCCCGCCAAGCCCCGTTGGACTCTGATGCCGCATCCGTCACCGTCACTGTCGGCTTCCCGTCAGTGCCCGTGACCGTCGTCAGAATAGTCGGTCCGGGGGTGGCAGATAGCTGACTCGCCACGCCAGACAGCCGTGGCAGGCCCGCCGTCGTGCTGTTGGATAGCTCTGTCACCTTTGAGTCGGTCGCGTTGAGGTTGGCTTGGGCAAGGCCGACCTGTTTGTGGTCCAGATCATACACAACGTACGCCGACCTCAGGAACGTGTCTCCCAGAAGGGTCCACTCGCTTCGGGCCAGGTCTGATGCCACAGATGCAAACCCGGCCGTGCTTTGGATTCCAAGCAGGCATGTGTCACGCGGAGCGAACGGCATATTCCCTGGCACCAAGTGCTCGAGCGCCCCCCTGATCACGTCCAGCACCATCTCGTGAACAGGCACGCGAATAGTCGTCGTCTCTTCCGCACCTCCGTTCACACCGGGACCGCGGAAGGAGAAGAACATGTTAAGGCCACGCTCACTGTCCAGCTGCTTGCAGTCGACAAACGTCAGACCCGTCCCCGCCGCCCGCGTGTCGGTGTGGGCGCCCGTCGTGCGAAAGACCTTCTCGGCCATGCCAGCAGGCAGATACGACAGGGTAGTTCCCGAGTCTAGCAGGGCCGGAACCCCCGAGGCGTTGCGCGTCGGCACTTCGGATATGGTCTTGTTGGAGAAGGCGATGGACATGGACGCCAAGTTGACGGTGAAGGACGTGATTTTGCCCGTCGACACGTCCGGTATCAGGGGCAGCACTCCCAGGGCGCCGATGAACTTGGCCGTGTCGACGCCGCCAAACAGGATGCGGCCCGACGGGCTCCGGCGGTCGTTGAGCCACAGACTGTACGCCTTAGCCGGGATCAAGCCCTGGCGCACCAGCTCATCCATAATGTTAGGATACTGCTCCGGCGCCGCCACGTGCGTGCTAAAGCCCACGCCCAAGATTCCCGTCCCGCGAACCGTCTCCTTCGCTAGGCCCATCTGCATCGACCGGATGGTGGTGCCGCCTATTGTGAAGTCATCTTTTATGTAGTCGCCCTTGGCTTGAGACCCGTCAAGATACCGGATCGAGAACCCGTCCGCTTGTTCCAGCGCGTACGAGGTGCTCTTGGCCGAGTCGTACGTCGTGGCGCACGTATCGCCGTGAACCATCTGCAGGGTTCTGCTTGTGCAAAGATTCGCTTCCTGCGACACGATCCAGGCGTCGCTGCTTCCCGTGTCGAGGACCATGCGCGCCGGTGTTCCGGGCGTGCCCACCTTGACGTCGATGTAGTAGGCACCGCCCGTGATGTTGTTGGCAAGCGATTCGACAAAGGTCGACCGCTTGGACAGTCCTTCTTGCTCCTCTGGATTGGACCTCACGATATCCATCGAGACCACGCTTGCAGAAACCACCGCGGCGGGGCCCCAAAGCGCCACGGCGGCTGCGGCGCCCACACTGGGCTTCATGGTTGCTGTTGGGGTGCCTGAGGTGCCTAGGGTGGCTGCGCTGCCGTCTTGTCGATCTTGTTGTAAAGGGTTGCCGGTGGTGCCGAAGAGCAGGAGAGCGGTACTTCCAGCAGGAGGGCGGCAGGCAGCTGCGCCGAACAAGGCCAGGAACTCCCGAAAAGAGGCTGAACGTCCCCCGGACGACCTCGCGAGCGGCCGTAAATGAGCTCGTGGCTGATGACGAATCGATTCGAGGGCGGGGCGACGCAGGCGGGCTTCTCCTGCAGCTACGCGGTGGCGCACAAAGGCTAGCGACAAGTGTGTCGACAGACTCGGGCGGCGATAGACCGGCAGACAAGGCCGTTGGCGGGAAGTGCAATTATGGGAATGATGAAGTGGACATGCCAAAATACATGTTGGCGCTGCTGGCCCCTTCCCTCTGACCTCAGTTCCCGAGTGCGGGTTGCTCTTCCCTTTTGGTCGGCAAACCAAAAAGCCTTGGGTCGCTTTCTTGGCTGTGGATGGGGAAGGAAGGCCCCTGAGCCTGAATGGAGAATCGACCGACCGCGCACTGCAAGCGAGCGCGGCGTGAGGAGGAGGCGCATCCGTCGCGGTCACGACGGACGAGGCAGACGCCGCAGACCAGCCTCGGGCCGACCTGTGTCTTCCCCTTGCTGTCAGCCAACCTCTCTCGTGCCCATCTGTGTGCCTGCGGAGGAAACCCTGCGCTGGGCGAGCTGGGCCGCGCGCTTGGTCGCAATGGGAATGGAGCCTCCTGTGCCCTGCATGTTGCCCAGGGCCCAGCCGGACCGCATCCCTGCTCTCCGTTAGCCCCGTCCCAATCAATGGTTGCGTTGCGGAGGCGAGAAGATCCAGACAAGGAAAATGGCGTGAATGGTCAACCAAAAGAAAGAAAATTTGTAGAAAAACAGACTCCCGGCCAGCCAGCCAGCCAGCCGAAGGGGCCACCCCCACCCATCCTTCGGACATGGGCTTCCTTTAGCAGGAAGACACACACTCCGACATCATCAGTTGCGAATTTCCCCAACCACGGGCCAGTTTACACACGATACTCTTTCCGATACGACAATATCAGAATATTGCCAATGGGCAAGTGGTGTGACTCTCATGTCCAGATGTGATTAGGACTATCCCACCACTACAACTATCTACAGGCAGTTGTAAACATCACCACCCTGGCTGGTGTCGCCGAGGGAGGCCCTTTTTTGATATCCCATTTCGCTCCCGCGTATCCCACCTAGAAGATCTCATACCCTTAGCGGTCTTTCCGTGACATTCCCCCAGCATAAACATTAATCCAATTGAGTTAATACATGCACTTCTCTTCGGAGATAACCCAAGTGTACAGCAACATGTGGCGGCTTCGAGCTTACTGAGAAAATGCCGTTATTCCACTGTTGACAAATCCTTCTCTAGGGTTTGGGGTTCAAACTCTTCGGGAAGGAGCCTCGTCGTCTTGGTCACAGTACTTACCACGGCTCATTCTAGCAGTGAGGATTCCAGTGCAGAGAACAGAGGAATCCTGACATGTGTTGTGAGATGTGATATTGTTCTAGTAAATTAACAATGCAATTCGCCACAAGTCGACTAGCAGAATAGGCGTAAAAACCACCTACTTTAAACATTAAGCTTGAACACTAATTCTATGGCATCTAGGCTAGGTTCTAACAAATGGGGACATGGTGATCCCTCCTGATCGATCTGCAGGTGCCAAACAATAAATTGAGTAGAGGATGGTTCCTAGGCGGATCCATAACCTACAGACCAGCGTGCGATCCCTCCTCGACACATTTGTCCAGGACACCGATAGACTTCATGTCTCTTCGTATCACACTTCACCAGAATCCCTCGGTCTCCACACTTTCCTCCTCGCGCGGCGCTCTCTCTGCCTCGCTCTCTCCGTCGCTCCTTGCCGGCCATGTTGCAACGCCAATATGGTCCATTGCTTTGACCATGGATAGCGCCGGCTCCCAAAGTGCCCTGAAGCAGCCATCCTGTTTCATCGATGCAACGGTCCAGGCAGCTTCTTCTCCAAGACCTAGACGCTCGTTGGCTTTGAAGAGATCCTCGGCTTTGGCCGACGATAGTGAGCCCTCGAACCATGCCGAGGCCCGTCCCTCCTCGGGACACTCCCTGGCTGGGAAGGAGTGGAATCTCACCCAGCCGTCTCGCATGCCTTGCGATACAATCGCCATGTCCTGGATCTGATCGATGTCTAGGTAGGTGGCTCCGCTCGGACATTTGTGGCGGGCCGTGTACCGTACACGCACTCCTCTCACGCGAGCCCCTGCTGTAGCGCCGCCGCCGAGAGGACGTGGAGGTTCCAGTTCGTAATACAGAGTCGGGGTACGGTTCGTGTTCCGGCTAGGGAGACTTGCGGTCAGTTCATGAGAGGTTCGGGGTGGAAAGGGGGGAGGGGGATGCTAACGGTATCTCGAGTGAATCCACCAGGCCACGAGCGAACTCTGAGTACATGGCCTCCAGCTTCCTAGTTGGGCTGCAGCTGGCCACTACCTCAAAATCCCAATGGCGGTGCAGGCAGTGAATCGCAACTGGGGCCAGGCGCCCGTTGGGGGTGGTAATGGTAAAGCTGAAGTCGACGGCGTCAACTTCGACTACAAACTGCTTCGCCCGGTCACCGAGTCGGCTATCGGCGGTACCAAAGCCATCGCACATGAACTCGTAAACAACCCGCCGAGAATGAAGCACCCAGGAGCTGGCTTCCGGGAGGCTACCGAGAGAGTCGGCATCCTGGCCATATAGCGAAAGCATGCGTGTAAACAGGAATGTCTCTGGCCGGCTGTATGCCTTTGCCATGCCCGGAAGCAGCGCTTCTGGGCGCCAGCCGGAAGCCTCCTGGTTCTTGTCGTTCGTTGCAAGCCCACTTGGCGTGAAGTCTTTCAGGCAAATACGACCAAACACGATCTTTAAGGCCACCTTGCCGGAGCCGTAACGCAGGCGCTCGCTGAGCCGTGCAATGTTCGCCTCCAAGTCCTCTCGAAACTTTGGCTCGGGGTCCTGGTTTTTGGGCTCAAGCTTTTTGGCGTTAGGCGCTTTCTTGCGTGAGGCAGTCTTCTGGTCCATCGTCTCGAAGAACACGCGGCTGCTTCGATCATCGTCTTGTCCTACCGAGGGACGGGCACTACTAAACGACTTAGTAGGCACGAGCGCTTCCATATTGAAGTTGATAAGGGCGTGGGGATCTTCGTCGTGTGGTTGGGAAACCAGGGATGGCATCCTAGGAGGCATGTCATCCAACAAGCTTGCTTGCTGTGATAAAGTCCCAGCTGGCGGATTGCAATATTGCTGGGTATTCGTATCTGGGCCGCGCGCGGCTAGCCCGCCTCGGCTGTTCGTTGAGAGGGGGTGGCAGTTACCTTCCAGTGTCTCGGGATCTCCGGGTGCCAGGAATGAGCTTGGGGGCGACAGCCCGAGAGCGGGAAACTCGGAGAGAAGATCCATCTCCGGGGGAGAACTAGGATGCCGAGTCAAGTCCGGAGGCAGTTGCATGTTTGGCGACGGGTTGCTCTTTTGGGCCGGATTCGGGGCGTACGAGACCTTAACAGCCTTGTTAGGGAGCTCCGGCCATTTTGTCGGATCGTTACGCCAGCCCCGAGGGGATCCGTTCAGAGTGTTACCCGCAGAAGAACCCAGCGGAGGCCAGACATTGGGAAGTTGCGAGGTCGCGTCGCTTCCAGACCCTCTAGACCAGACATTATGGGAGGCAGTACCGGAAGCGGCCCAGACAGAGCCCTGAACCGGCGCTGCTCTGCCATTGTGCTGGAGGCGGAAGCGATCAACCCCCACACCCCACGGTGGCGCCGGTGTCTTGGTTGCGGCCGCAGGCGCATTGAGTGGTGCTGTCTTCTTCATTAACGCCGGCAAGACTGGATGGTTGATGGCGCAATTGGAGGAAGCAGGCGGAGCAGCTGTGCAGGCAGGTGGTATAGGGGCCAGCTTTTTCTGCTTGTCAAGTCGATCTTGCAGACGTAGCTGGTGTACCTGGTCAGTGGGACCAAGGCATGGAGGAGGTGTCTCGGGATGGTCAGGCACTCCCAAGATCCAGGTTTCGACGTAGGCATCGACAGATGCCTCTTTATCAGCTACCGTGTCCCTCAGAAGCTGGCTGCGGTGTTCGGCGGGTTTTGGAACTTTTTGCTTCGCTTTGAACCTTAAGTTATTGAATGCCTGACAGTACCGACGAGCCTCCTCGAGCTTGAAGCGCGCCGGCTGACGCGGGCCGAAAAGTGACCGCATGCTCTTTAGAGCAGGGTTTGGGAGGGAGATTCTCAGGCTCGCAGCACCGGATATGGCCTTGTACTGCTCGGCCATGCTGGGTCCGGCTATGGGGTCCACCAGTGATGAGCTGACCAGATTAGGATTAATGGCCGACATGAGTCTCACATCCACACTGAACGTGTGGTTGGCCTCGGAGTACAGTAGGTGAACAGCGTTAAAGGGCTCATCGTGCTGGAGTTGGAGTTGCTTGGTCAGTCCAGGCCCCATCAGAAAGATCAAGCGCAGCCTCTCAGCAAGTAACTTGGCAGGCAGGTACTCACCGAATGTTTGAGAAGACAAGAGAGCCTCGCATACGCGCTGTCGACTACATCTTGGCCGTGGCCGCCCATATAAACGACGCGGCCCATGCCATCCGCGATGATGGTGGCACCAGTAGAGCGCTCAAGCTCCAGCAACGAGCCGGCAGGAAGAATTTTGTCGATGTCGACGTCCTTGGGCTCATTGTCGTCGATCTCATTCCAACAGCGCACAGCCTTGAAGTGTCTGACCGAGTCTGGCAGCTCGGCTCTGTCGATGGATGAGAGATCGTGATCCGCATCCAAGGGCGCCTGGGCCTGTTCGATGGACCAGGCCGAGCAGTCTCTCAACGACTGGATCCAAGGATGCGAGATCTCGGGCTACATACGCATTGTCAGGGGAGTGCCCAGCCGGGATCTGTCACGTGGGCTTGGAAGGAAAGCATAGTTACCACGGGCTCGCCACCCTCGTCAACTACGCTGTCCCAGGATAAGTCGCCATCGAGAGTTCTCAGAAGCTTGACCAGCCGAGCCTGGACTGAGGAGACTTGATCTCTGAGACAGATGACTTTGAACCACTGTTGTTTGGGGTCATACATAACCTCAAGATGGCCCTGTCGCGCAAGGCTAGGTCAGCTAGGAAGAATTCAAACCCCGGGGTTCAGCTTAGCGTACTGTCTCGGCAATGGCCCTGGCCTTGTTCAGGACATGGGCAACGCCTCGAGGCCGGTAAGACCAGAAGGTAGCTACGTAGAACTCTTCATAGGCTTTAGATGAGGGCGTCGGCAGGCCGGAGCCGACAGTCGACGACGCTGTGGCCGACATTGCAGCAGATGGCCGTGGCAAGAGCAGGAGCTCCGGGGAGAGGGAAGGTAAAGGAGAGAACTGCGGGTGGCCAAGCCAGAGAGCTGGCCACGACCGGACAGCTGGGCAGTGGCGGGCAATATCAGAAAGAGACCACAAAAAAGAGATGAAGAGATGAGGAAACGCCGCGTTTGCTGGCGTATAAAGAGGGGGCGGGGTTGGGTTGCTCGACCAGACTACCGACATACATATCAAACGAAGGTTTCTGCCCTTTTGGGAAAGCACGGACGACGGCATACAGCCAACCAACTCCAAGCCCTGGCTGGGAAGGGGCTACCAAGGGACACCTGCCTTGCATATAGGCACCTGCACCCACGTACGTACCCGGGCAGACACCCAAGCCCCCCCTGCCTCCTTGGCCCTTACAGTGGGCAAACGGGCAGACTGGCGGCATGGATAACAGGCCTGTAGTCAAGAGTCATTAGCCAGGCCACCACAACAGTGCACATCTCAGCGGTTGGATTGTGCCCGCTAATCCGGCGCAAGTGACATTGAAGGTCCAAAAGAAGAATAACAGTCAAAGATTCGAGTTCCGTTCTTTCAAGGAACATGATGTACAAATCCGACGCCTGCTGGGCTCCTAATCCACCGCCTCTAACGCCGACCAAAAGCACCCCATCAGGGAAAAGAAGAATCTGCTATGCAAAAATCGCCGCGTCTAAGCCCAAAGAAACAACGCCAAGCCTAATGGCTGCATCTGCCTTGCTGTGGCATGGCTGTGTGCTCTCCCCCCGGGCAGGTGGAGAGGTCGGTATTTGATCGCTCGGGTTGCAAGCCGAGCTCGACTTTTCCCTAGACCCAGCAAAGAGAGGGGGAAGATGGCGATGAAGAACAGAAAGAAGAAGAAAAAAGGAGCATGGGGCGGCAAGTGAAGGACATGTATGTACCGCGTAGGCCAGTTCTTTGGAGCAAAAGAGAAGGAAGGGATCGCGAAGAAAAAGAGGGAAAGGAAAAAAGAACTAGATAAAAGAAGAGAAAGACGCAAGGAACAAGTGGAGCATGCCCATAGTCCGGCAGAGCCCACGAGCTCGTGGACGGGGCACTCCGATGTAAGGATATATTTCCCACGCCATTTGGCCTGCGGCCTGCCTTGCTGCCCCGCGTCGTAATGTATAAGTGCGCCGTGCTGTCTTGTGTATGTCTGGACGCACACCGTCTATCATTCGCACACACGCCAACACTCACCCTCGCAGACCCGTGCTACTTGTCTTCGCGGAGGTTCTCTTTGACGTTTAGCGCCCACCGCAGCTTGTGGAGCACCTCTCTTGTCTCCTCTAGTGTCCGTAGTTGCTCCGCCTCTCTTTCTGCAGCCTTTGTCTTGATATCGAACAGCGCCCTTTCCTGTTCCGCCTTGTACTCTTCAAACTTGCGCGTCACATCGGCGTTTTGGCGCAGAAGGTCCCTGATGTTCCCGTCCTGCTGATCGCACAGGTCCCGGAGCGTATTGATCTTGTCGTCGTCCACTGCTCTCTCTTCCAGCAGTGTCGCCATCTCGCCGCGTACGCGCGCCAGCGCCTTGTTCACCTCATCGCCTTGCTCTTTCCAATGGCCGCTGATGGCGTTGTAGCGCCCCTCCATGAGGGCAGCCTGGGTGGTGGCCTGCTCTACTTGTCGCTTCGAATCGCCGCGCACCTTGTCCATCTCATCACGCCACGTTCGTTCTTTTTCGCGAGCATCCGACGTCCGCTGCTTCTCGAGCTCGACGGCCGCCTGCAGGCTTTCGACCTGCCGTTCTTTCCTCGACAGGAGCGCCTTGGTCACGTTGGCCTCGAGCAGGCGACTCTCGTACTCGGCCATGGTCCTCTCCATCTTGTCCTCGACGAGCCGTGCTTGTTGCCTGAACTCCTCCGCCTTGAGCTTCTCAATCTTGATGTCCCGTTTGAGCACCTCGTTGTCGGAGACAAGGCGGTTGATTACCCTGCCCGTCTTGCCGCTAAGCGCGGCCTTGCCGACCGTAGAATCCCAGCCATTTGACAGCTGCGCTTCCGTTGCGCTCAGGCCGACGCCGTCGTTGCCCTCATCAGGGGCCGATGTCCTGGCGGCGCCGTTGCTGGCGTTGTTCCCAGGGGGAAATCTCCCCGCCTGTCTCGTCATACCAAGGCTGCTCTCTCTCCTTGGAACTTCAAAGGCCGCCCCGTTTCCTGGGCTTGGGGTCCTCGACGGCGTCTCTGGGTTTCCCAACGTCCCCGTCGAGTCTCCTGGCCTGAGCGTCATACTATTCCGTGAATCGCCACCGTTGGCGTAGGGGCCCCGCCGTGCAGGGGCACTGTCGTTGCTGTCTAGTGAGCTGGAGAGGGTCGAGCCGGTGTGCATGGCCGACGATGACCACTCCAGGGGGGCATCGTCGTCAAAGGATGGCCGCCCCCGGTCGTCCTGATTCTGAACGGCGCGAATGGTCGATGTCATTCTTCGTGGGTGGTCGGCACCGTGTGCAGCGGTCGTAGGGACGGACGTGGGAGCCTTCGAGTTGTGGGAGCCTGAGGATATGCCGCTGGCCATGCTTCTTGCGTTCATGGCGCCGAGCGAGGCTGGAGTTAGCGTTGATCGCTGCCGACTGTCATCTGGCGACTGAACGGGAGGGGTCGTTCCTGAGCGGCGAGCATTAGAGTTAGCGCAAAGGCGGATGTGACGGCTTGACACAGGCGGTGATGATGAGCAAGGCCAGGACCCTCGGCGTTGTTGGGAGGGGGGCCCGGTGGTAAAAGAAAAAGGGGGGAAGGGGTGGGGGTTCAAGCGGCGGCCGGGGCAGCCCGGGCTCCGGAGCTGGAGCAAGGGAATGGAGGGCATGCGGTTCTCTAGCTTACCCTTGTGGTGCTCGTCGCGATGGATGGGAAAGACGGAGCGCGTCCGGTCCAGGGGAGAAAGCGGCCGGGGCTTCTGGAACCGATCAAGCATTTATTTGTCGGGCAGGCAGAGTTGAGAAAGCAAAGCACAGCTAAAATTCGTGGCCAGCGTCAGGGGTGATGCGTGACCTGCGGCCGCGCCGTCTGTTTGTCTGCAGGTCGAGAGCCTTGGATGGCGCCGTATGTAGCTGACAAGCGCCGCAGTGGCCGCTGGGACCTGGCTGGTGCGGGAGGCAAACGACTGTCGCGTCTTGCTTCAGCGTTGACAGACGGGCCGGATGGATTCGCCGGCTGTGACAGTGCCCCAGCAGGTGCAGGTGCACCACAACCCAAGACAAGGCACCGTCCGTTTTGCGGGTATGACAAATTGGGTAGGCGGCTGAGGTGCCGCTTTGGGGTGCTGCTTTGGGCTGCCGCTTTTGGCTCCGACGTGATCCCGTCCCAAAATGCGAACGACGTTTGCGGTGACAAAGAGTAGCTATTCAATTGATGGAGACAGGCAAGCAACGGGTGTAGTTAGCCTCGAGACGCGACGATATCACTTTGAAGCTCCACCACAGGGCTGCTCTTCTGTTAGTCTCGGGAGATGTCCCAGGTACCAGTAGCAGGCGGCTTGTGGGTAATCAACATGGATGCAGTTCAGCTCAATTTTGGACACGAGAGCGATCACAGCCGGGGAAACACCACCACCACGACACAAGAATGGAACCAAGAACGAATTAAAAATGGCTCAAGAAACTTACAAGGACGAAAATAAGATAAAAGAAACAAAAAGAATCGGTCATTTCCCTGCTTCTCCCGGCCCAGCACCCTCGCCCCTCCGTCCTCCGCAGCCATGCTGATTCTTCAACAAACAGGCCTGCGCAAAGGGCACTGCACGGATCAATGGACTGTTCATTCGTCACGCCTACTACTCAGGTGCCACGATCCGCGTCGGGTCCCCAGAGCAACCGGCAGGGCAGCCCTGACCCTGGAGGCCCAGGAGCCAGCCACCTATGCGGCTATGCTATCGATTTCAATGCCAGGGGTAGTCTAACCAGATATGGCATGAGCTAGGTCGTTTGCACCAATGGATGTTCTCGCGCTGGCGGGGCCTGTGCAGCCCAAAAAAAGACAACAGAAACAATGAAAGGGAGCCAAGGCGCAATGCGTCCTTCATGCAAACTTCGAGTGGTGCTCACACATTCTCGGGACTCTGGCTTGTCATCCTTGCCGAAAAGTGCAAAGTTCAACACCCGCCATTGAACCTCAATGAGACGTTGTGCAACGCACATACCGGAAATAAACAACCCACAGGGCGTTGTTTGTAAAGAAGTGATCAAAACAGGACATTCTGGACTGCACGAGAATCTCAAAGTTTGCGAATGGTTTCTTCGATCGTCTGCGCCAGAGGGAAAGATAAGTGGCATGAGATGCTCATGTATATCCCAAGTAATATGCAGGTTCTTTGAGGTGTAGAGCAAGACCACAAAAGGCCGGTGCAGCAATCTATTACATCTAGAGCAATATTCATACTAGCCTGCCAAAGAGCGGCGGGAGATCACCACACATGTGCCCGGTGTCTCTTAGCTCGCAAGAACTGCCGGTGC
Source organism: Gaeumannomyces tritici R3-111a-1 (assembly GCF_000145635.1). Lineage (NCBI taxonomy): Eukaryota > Fungi > Ascomycota > Sordariomycetes > Magnaporthales > Magnaporthaceae > Gaeumannomyces > Gaeumannomyces tritici. The sequence continues at coordinate 4,028,434 of NW_008804549.1, read as the reverse complement.
TGAACCCTGCGATTCCACGGCAGCGGTGTTGGTGATCACAAAATCTCGCCGCCACCTTCCAAGGTACTTCGCAGCCAATGGCCGCGCTTCCTCATCTGAGTCACAACCAAACATCGCGAGCGTTAGTAGGATATATAGTGTAACATGAGCGAATACGCCTAATCTTCAGCCCGCCTCGTTTAGAATCCATAGGACGGGGCGGTACTTACATTCTGTCCATATCCCTTGCATTGCGTCCAGTGCCATTTCCTTGGCCGGTGGTCTCATCATCACGAGATACACCAGACTGGTGAGAGCCAAGTTGGCCAAGGACGGATCTCGACACATGCCTTTAACCCGCCCCAGTATGGATGGGTTAACTTCGGGGATCTCACCCAAAAACCGAGTGAGAATCTTATCCTGGGCATGTAGGTACGGCGTGATTCCGTCCACGAGCCGGATGGCCACTTTGTCGTAGTGCCGCGGCGCGTTTCGGGATAACTTCTGTTGTAGTTGGTCGTTGTACCACTCTTCGGAGAGCCATGATATGGCCACGTCGATCCTCCTTCGAAAGTCCTCGAGCACATAGTTGTATAATGCCTCACGGAACCTTTCGCCTAGCGGGAGAGAAGAGTTGCCCTCGCCACTGACCACGTCTGCGCCTCCGTCTAGAGCAACCGATGCTCGGGTCGCCAGTCGGGTGACCACCGTGATCCACGACTCTCGGTCGTATGAGCTGGCGGCCAACCTGTTGATGCCCGCGCGGCTTCTCCTCACACCCGTGTCCTCAAGCTTGGTGGTGATCCTGAGTATATTGGCCACCGTGCCTCTCCCGGCGTTCGCTGCATCTTCCTGTCTGAGCAGTGGCGGTGGAGGCAGCCTGTAGGCGCCGAGTGCGAGCGATGTCGCCTCCAGATTTGCCTTCTCATTCGACCGTGAAGGCCCATCCATCTTGTTCAGAATCTGCTCCGCATCCTCGGCAGCGAAAAAGTCGGGCTCGTAATCATCGTCGTCCTCCTCGACACCGAGTGGGGCAGTATCGGGATTCAAGGCCGCTGGTTGCAGTGCAGCAGCCGCCTCGAGCGTGGCAAGGCGATCACGTATACCCTACAACGTCACGGCATGCTTGTTAGAACAATTCGTTCGTCCCAGACTCGCAGATTCGCATGCGAGCGAATGACTTACACCGACGGCACGGCCGAGGATCGAGGGATCAACCCTGGCTAGGGTAGAGACGCATATCCTGGCAGCTAGGTCTGCCGAAACCGCCGACACGTCGAAGACTTGCAGACCAGAGCTGCTGGTGAGCGTGAAGATAGCGGCCAATGTGGTCGGCCCGGGCGGTAGTGGGGTGACTTGCGGCAGAGGTGACGGGGCTGGCCCGGAGACCAGCCGCAGCCGTTTGGCATCGCCCAGTGCTGCAGCATTCTGCTCGGCCAAGACACGCTTTCGGCTGGCCTCGTCAAATATCTCATTACGAGTCCGTACGAGCCGCTCGATGTGCTGGTGAATGCGCTGGTTTGCCTGGTTAAGGGGGTCTCTAGAGCAGAGTGGGTGAGCAAGTGTCTCGGAATACAACACGAGAGGTATTTGAATCGTTCCCGTCCCTACCGTTTAACCAGATGGACGAGTAGCATCCTAGTGGTCTTCTCCATGGACTTTACGAGAACACGTGACTTCGGGGTCATGGGAGAGTTCGCCAGCTTCAGAGGGTTGAAGCTCAAAACAGTACTCAGGATACGGTTCGAGGTGGACGGCCTTGTGCGGATGAGAATGGAAAGGCAGTTCAAAGTCGCGTCGACTACCAAGGCGTCGCTGCATGACAAAGGTTGCTATTAGATGACCCACTGAGAAAGAGACGGGGACGTGGCACAGTTCCTACCTGCTGTTGTCTTGCAACACACCCAGCATCCTATCCAAAAGCCCCGTTGCTTCCGCTTCCAGGTTTCGTGCATCGAGCACGGGGTGGCTGGGAGGCACCATGGCGAGAGAGATCTCCAAGCCATCGCGTTGCTGTGTCGTTTGCGAGGTTGGCTGTTAGTAAAAACAGCCGGAAGACTTGTTGGGGAACATGACGATAAGAGTGAGGGGGGCAAGGGACGGGTCAAAGGGAATGCCGCGCACCTTCAGTTCGCCGTTGAGAGGGTGTGCCTGGGCGAGAACTACACGCTGGGCAAACTTGATGCATGCGATCCTGACGATCGACGACTCGCTATTCCAGAGCTGTAGCACCTTGGCCTTGATGGCGGTCAGACGCTCCCACGTGGGAGTGTCGTACGAGTTATTAACACTGGGTAGGTAGTGGCCGCCGCTACGGTCAGCCAAGCGCTCATACAGTCAAGCACTCGAGCTATGAGCACTATCACAGGCCCGCGAGGTCAAAGTCAAACCATCGAGGCTTGAGGTGAAGGGTAGATTGGGGTTTAGCACGTACATCCACCGTATTACCAGGGGATAGATGCTAGCAGCGGTTTGGAGAGCGCTCTTCAAGACATAGATATCCTCCTTTGGGTTCTCTATCATGGCCCGCAACGTCTCCAGAACCAGAAGACTTAGAGTCTCCTTGTCCCGGGTGGGGAGGGAGGGCGTCGCGAAGGCCTCAGCTAGGAAGTCGGAGCCCCATCGCCTAAGCTCCAGAACTGAGGATGGGCCTATGATGGGCAAGACACCCTGGACGATGGACGAATAGACCTTGGGATCGAGTAGCACGTGCTTCCGCGCATCGTTCAGTTGCCTGATTTGCTCGGCTACCGACGACTTTACGGCCGCCATGATAACGAAAATCTGGCTGCTGCGGGGGCGAAGAGAGGGAGGAGGTGTTTTGCAGCTCTGTGCCCGGAGGGGGGCTCGAAAACCGGGCCAGTTCCCCAAGAATGGCTCCTTTGATGGCCAGGCTGGGGGAGACAGGCGCTCAAATCTAGCAAACGACCGGTTGGCTCCACTGTCGGCCTACCGCCCTGCCTTCCTCACCGAAGTTCGTCGCAAGACTCGCTTGTCTGGGCGTAGACAGCAGAGGAGCCGCTGGCGACGAAACAACCAAGTCAAACCGGCGGGCTATCAGTGGCAAGTCGGCCAGGGCCTGCGATCGCGGGGAGGTGAATGGGTGGGTGTTTGGTGACTCTGTCGTCGGAGCGAATGTGTCCTTGTTACCGGGACCACTCTGGTTGTCGGTCGAAAGGGTCTATTTGCTTCGATTGACCGGAAATGAGCAGCATGAACAACCAGCGAGCGACCAGGCTGAGCGGGCGAGAGCCTTGCAGCTAGAGCTTTGTCTGCTTGCGGCGACAGAAAGAGACGCGCTGTCACGCGCCTGACTGCGACGTGCTGTGTGGGTCCAGCTGGATGGGCTGCCGCCTCCTCCAACTGTTTGTGGGGCCCAGTCAAAGAGTGGGGTAAAGCTAGCAACGCGGTACCTGCGTGGACAGCCTCCTTGGCGCACGCCTATCGATTGCTCAGTCGTGGGGGCGAGTCATATTGGCGCAGAGGTGGGGCTGACAGAATCCCCTCGACAACTCTGAGATCGCCCGAGCCTTGCCGACGCAAGCATACCAGAATAGATACCTCAGAACGTTGTCGCCCACAGCTCATTTTTACCAACGATGGCAGGGTATGAAGATGACCACGCCAACAGGGTGTGGTGAACTGGGAAGTGGCACACCTGCTAACACAGCCCATCCGACCAGCGTCCAAGGATCTGGTTACTACGACCGCCAATACCGCCAGTCCCCTGCCTTGATCCGAGCTCGCCGCCCATATCTAGTGAAGAACGCAGTCACTGGCATGGCGATCGCTGCTTTCGCCGTCGGAGTCTGTTCGTAACGTAGTCGTCCTACTCGCCCCCCTCCTGGTCCATACAACTCTGACTGGTTGCGTACAATCCTATAGACGCCTACACTATCCACGCCATCGGTCAGGACGAGTTTGAGGATGTCAAGGTGCCAGAGACCCCGAGGGCATCGGAAATAAAAATGCAGCGCCCACAGGCCTCCAAGTGATAGACTTAGGCCCTCGGCTCGGAACCCCCCAAGGCGGAAAAAAACGGCATATCTCTCCCATCTGCGTCTGATGTAGCCTCGCGTAGCGGACATTTGCCGAAATCGTGGATCCGATTCACACATCTGGCTTGGGGCTTGGTTCTCAGGGAGGGCGGGAATAATGGTCCCCGGTGAGAAACCAAGCATATGCCAGGGCGTGGGATCACGGGTTCAGCGGCCTGCACACGATTACACGGGGCGCTAAGTGCTCAGCCGAGTCCTGAGGCCATGTATATACCCACATTGAAGCCCTGGTCAAGGGGGCTCAGTGGTATCTTTCACTTACAAAAGCCAAAGTTGCAAACGACACATCCCCACTCATATCTATTTACGTACCTATAGCCCCAAGACATGTTCTACAGAGCATGAAGTCGCGGTACGGAGTAGTATCGCAAGCTGACCGAACTTGTAACCGTTGACACTTCACGTAAACACATATATGAAGTCGGGATAGTAACCGAGATGAACGGTTGGGAGACAACCAAGACAAGGAAGAGAAAGCGCTGGGCTCAAGTCCCGGACGACCGCCAGAGATGCGGGAATATGGGTATCCATCCAGACACGTAATAGTCGGCAAGAGGAAAGGAAAGGCATAAAAGTGCGGTGATGTAGTACATGTGATGAAGAACACAAGGGGAAGATAAAACACCTGAATCGCAAGACAAGGGCTTATTTGATCTGCCGATCACGCGTTGGCCTCAGGAGCGAGTACTAATCCTGGTTTGTGCGGCAGGGGGGAAAGCCGCGAGGTTCCGTCAATGATAGACGGATGATCCGAGTGCTCGTGACGTCTCGAAGCGTGAGGGTGCCGGTGAGGATGTGGCGCGAGTGCTGGACTGTTTGTTTGGGCGGTTCCAGGGGTCTTGCTTTGTGGCCGAGGATGTTGATGGGACGGGTGACTCGGATTCGCCCAAGGGGTTTGCTTCAGGAACTCAGCACCTGCAGGGCCGAGAATCCGCTCGTTTGGAATAGCACCATAGTCTTGAAAAGTGGCCGCGACTGCGCCGGCATGGTGGACACCTCTCCGTGCTTGCTGAGGCAAGCGTTAGCAACACCGCCGATAGCGCTTTGCGGGGAGATCGTGCTCTAGTAGTGTTGAAGCCGCAGTGCCTCGGCTTTGTCGATGGCACAAAGACTTACAGAGATCTCCTCAAGGTCGTCTTCGATCTCGGCCAGGCTGGCGCCAGCAATCTCAGGGGCTCCGGGGAAGCCACGGTGCTTGGCAATGCCGGACAAGATAGAAACCTCCTTGTTGTAGGCGATGGCCTGCTTGAGTGCTTTCGGTCTGGCATCCGGGTAGCGCAGGCTGAAATCGGCAATGTTGTTCGCATGGAAGCGCCGCTGTTGTTGTATCCGGTACCACTCGTCACCCAGCTCTTCCAGGACCTCCTCCCGGGTTTTCCGTACGTCCTGGTAGTACTGTGACATGATCTGAGCTCTCCCGGCAACAGCCCACCGCTGGAGTGACTCTTGGTTGAGCTTATATTCGGCCTCGACGATCCGAAGCTTATCGTCGCGACGAGAATCCACGCTATGCATCATAGCCAAGTACTCGGGGTGCGTTGGCTCCGCGGCCGTGAGCATTGCTTCTTCCTCATTCAGGAGGCGGATGCGCTCTTCGTAATATCTCCAAGGATGGAACTCGTGATTAGCGCTACTAACAACCTCGACTCTGTCCGCCTCGACTGATACTCACTGGTCTCGAAAATCGGCGAACGACTTTTCTAGCTCGAGAATGAACTCTTGAGCTGCCTTCCTGCGTCCCACTGTTGGCTTGTTTGTTAGTGAGGAGGCACAATCATCTGGAGAGTAAGTGGCGCGGTTGGGGAACCTGCATTCTTCTTCGTCTTTATGTGAGGTGTCGGCATCGCCTTCGTTGTCCACGTCGACATCGGCCTCCTCGTGGTCAACATCTGCGTCGACCTCGGCATGTTCATCCTCCCCAGGTACGGCGCCCTGTTCGACCCGTCCGGATCCGGGGGGATTATCAGCACCGTTAGGGTCGCCAACATCGCCGCCGCGGGTCTGCTTTTCCTTCCTGGCCACGCTGCGCTTGGATCTCGTCGGGCTGACTGCCTCGCGCTTGGAGGCGCGCCCACTCGGAAGCACCTCATCTTCCGAGTGCTCCCCACTCTGTATATCCACTGGGGTAGCATCGGCGTCATCCGCAGTACTGGCAATGGTGGTGGTCTCGTCGACGCCATCTGTGGCTATTGGCACGGAGCCAATGCGCTTTCTGACTGGCTGGTCGGCTTCAACGCATTCCGTTGCGGGCGACCGTTTTCGCTTCCGAGTGTCCGAGGTCGAATTTTTGTTCGAGTCTAGGGGGTCATTTCCACGGTCTGACGACTGGCTACCTCGACGCCGCACATCCCTCGACTTGGGTGGCGTTTTAGCAACAGGAACCTCCCGGACAGGCTTACGGGCCGCCGGGGTCGCAGAGGATTCGCTGTCACTCTGGTCCTTTTCAGAAGACGACCCAGTGCCGTTGCCCGAGCCACCACCACGGCCTCTTGCGGCAGCCCTCGTTTGTTGATTTAGCTTGCTCGGACTGGCCTGGAAATCGCGCCCGTGGTCAACGCGAACAGGTGAGCCATTCCTGGAGGCTTTATGTTTGGCGGGACTGTCATACAGGCGCTCTGTCTCGGCCTCTGAGTCGTTGATGTCGACGTCGGACAAGTTGGAATCGTCGTCATGATCGCCGTCGTCGGGACCGCTCTCTTCGTGGTCTAGGCTCGTGGACGTGTCTCCCTGGGCACCGTAGTCGCCGCCAGGGTTCTTGCGCATCAACTCGAGATCCATGATATCAGAGTCGCCATCCTTGTCCTCGACATCGCTCAGAGGGCTTGACATGTTACTAGCGCTTCCCTCGTGCAGGGCCGGCGCCGGCGGGCTAGAGACCGGAGTAGGGACGACGGCATCGCGGACAGCCATGGATAGACGCGGCTAAGAGAGGTAGCGGTCGGCAGTGAGGACGTCGACAAGGACCATGCGGGTTTTGTTTGCATCAGTGTAGAGTGGCGCCGAAATACGGGCGGGTTTCGAGGGAGGACTGGAGGGTTGGCGAAACCAGCGGCGCTGGAGGCTGTCAATCAGACAGTTTGAAAGCTAGGAATGCGACGATGGGCGGAGTGCAAGGCTATCGGTTAACGGACTAGATACTTTAGAGAGAGATTGCAGTCGCGAATGCCACGATGAACCAGGGCAGGGCAGGGTAGGCGCTGCCGTCGTATTATCCAATGTTGTTTCTTGTGTGCGGAGTGTCTTCGGCTGGGATTCCCGCGTGAAGAGGGCATGACAGCCTCCGAACGCAAGGTCTGGAGCAGCATCCCCGACTTCCGCTTGCGCCCACCACCTACGCGCCCCGTCTTGTCAGGCGGTGTAAAATGGCACAAAAATTGGCAACCCCCCAGCTCCGCTCTCGAAGCAGGTGCGACACCGCCTTGACGTCGCGTGAATCTCAACCCCTGGCCAAGCTCTGGTCGCAGCTTTTTTTTTATTGGCAGAAAAGAAAGTCGCAACCCCATCCGTGAGCAGTCTCACACATTCGGGCCAGAGCAAAATGGCATCAAAAACGGCAGCCAAGTATGTTTTCCCTGATATTCCCTGTTCGAGTCGCCCTTATTTTTCTGTCGCTAACTTACACCAACCATTCTCCTTCAGGCGCAGTTTCGCGCGACCATCGAGCAAGGCAGTAGACCCCGCTCTCGAGGCACTGTTCGCAACGAGTGTAAGCGCCCACAACTACATCGAAAGACGGAATCCCTCATACTTTGGTTCTGACCTCATTGGAAACCAAACAGGCTGGTCCGGTCGACCCAACTCGGAGACCGCGGTATTCCGAGAGAACATCGCAAAATCCGGACGAGGTGGTGGACAGTGATGTCGCATCGGGCCACTCACCGGAGTCTAGTAGTGACGGCGAAGATGAATCCTCTTCCCCTGGAGGCTCTGATGCCGAGTCTGATGACGAGATACGAGCCGCCTCTGCACAGCCAGCTGTCCCAGAGAACCCCAGCCGCAAGCGCAAAAGGCAACAGCCCGATGCCCATGATGATTTAGAGAGCAGGTACTTCCGCCAACTCGCCGACGATGAAGACCACACCCCCAAAGCCGCGAGGCCTGAGCACAGCGAGAGTGATGCCAATGAACTTAGCCCTGGGGGCTTGGTCCACGAATCTCTATTGCCTAGCTCGGAGAAGTCTGAGCTCGACAAGGCCGCAAGGACAGTGTTCCTCTCCAACGTCAGCACAGAGGCAATCACGTCGAAGGCAGCCAAAAAGCAGCTGCTTGCCCACCTGTCCTCTGTGTTCAAGAAAGATGCATCACCTCCTCAATCGATCGACTCACTCCGGTTCCGATCGGTGCCCGTCGCGACGGCTGCCATGCCCAAACGGGCCGCCGTCATCACACAGGCGGTCATGGAAGCCACCACCAAGTCCGCGAATGCGTACGTTGTCTACTCTGATACTGCGGCCGCCCGTGTGGCCGTTGCGAGTTTGAACGGCACTATTGTTCTCGAAAGGCACCTCCGAGTCGATAGCGTCGCCCACCCGGCGCCAGTGGATCACAAGCGGTGCGTGTTTGTGGGTAATTTAGGCTTCGTTGACGACGAGACCGTCATGAATACCACCGTCGACGATGATGGCAAGGAAAAGACGGAAAAGCGCAAACGGACAAAGGTTCCCATGGACGTTGAGGAGGGTCTTTGGCGCACCTTCGGGAAGTCCGCAGGCAAGGTTGAGAGCGTGAGGGTTGTGCGGGACCAGACAACGAGGGTCGGCAAGGGCATTGCTTATGTCCAATTCTATGTGAGTCAAGTCTGATGGGCTCCTCGCCAGTCCTAGAATGCTAACAGCCAGCGCTTTTGCCGTGCAGGACGTAAACTCGGTCGAGTCCGCTTTGCTCCTGGATGGCAAAAAGTTCCCCCCATTGTTGCCTCGCGCCCTGCGCGTGACAAGATGCAAGGCACCTCATAAAACGCTGCGGGCAATCGATCGTGCCAGCAAGACCAAGGCCACTGCTCTTGCCAATTCCCGGGCAAAGAGCACAAAATACGTCCGCAAGGTCACGGTTGAGGAGCGGACGGGCGCTGGCCGGGTCGGCAAACTACTTGGGCGTGCCGCAGCGTCTCGCTCGGGAGGCTCAGAGAAGTCGCGCGCCCACAAGGGAAGGAAAGGGGATGCGGTGCCGTCGACTGCTTTGCTCAAGACCCCTGAGGAGATTATCGAGGGGCATAGAGCAAGTGCCAAGGATGGCAAGCCGAAGGACCTAAGGTTCAAAGGTAGCAGGAGCAAGAAGGATAAGCAGCCTGCTTCGGGAAATCAGAAGCGGCGCGCCCTCCGAGCGGCAAACTGGAGCAAGAAGGGGTCCGGGTGACCATTGACCTCGTGGTCAAACCCTAGAACGAAGTATCGAGGTGGACGGAATAGACACGGCCAGGTACTGAAGAATTCTAGATGGGGAGGCGAGGGAATAGAGGTAGTTACATATGACATACACTAGCTCTAGCTGTAGGTTCGCCAGAATCTCAACCGGGGCACCTGCTCATTCAGCTTAGTGGGTTGATTGTCCACAAGTTACCACACCCAGCGCAAAACCAAGTCCAAGTCCAAACCTCGGTTATGGAACAAACCAATCAAACAAAAAGCACTTCTCTCAGCGTGCAACAGAAGTCAGACCTGCTTCTCATAGTTGTCCACATACACCACGGAACCATGATGCGCGCATCCTGGGGTCCAGCCGGACGGGACCGCATGTCAAGCCTAGTACTCGGCCTCACCCTCCTCAGGCTCGAACGACGAGTCCGCAGCGACCTCTTCGTAGTCCTTCTCCAGAGCTGCAAGATCCTCCCGGGCCTCGCTAAACTCGCCCTCCTCCATGCCCTCGCCAACGTACCAGTGGACGAAGGCGCGCTTGCTGTACATCAGATCGAATTTGTGGTCCAGACGGGACCAAGCCTCAGCAATAGCTGTGGTGTTGGACAGCATGGACACGGACCGGTCAACGCTTGCAAGGGCGCCGTCAGCGGGGGTGGCCGACGGAACAGCCACCGGCTTCTGGTAGTTGATGCCAATCTTGAAACCTGTAGGGCACCACTCGACGAGGTTGAAGGAAGCCTTGGCCTTCAGCGCAGCAACCGCCGCGTTGCAGTCACGCGGGACCACGTCGCCACGGTACAGCAGAGCCACAGCCATGTACTTGCCGTTTCTCGGGTCACAGACAACCATCTGGTTGTTAGGCTCGAAACCTTTTGCGTTTTACACGTTAGCAAAAGCGCTGGGCTTTTCGCGTGGGCCCCAGTTGTGAAATTTATTTGGTCGTTTTTCTCTCTCTCGTTGTGTCTCACAAGCCAGCCAAGCAAATCAACTAGAAACTTACATTGGAATGTCAGATCATGGACCTTGAAGCTCTCATGGGCACTCTTGGTGGCAGATATGACCGGAGCGTAGCTGATCAGCGGGTAGTGGATACGTGGGTAAGGAACCAGGTTGGTCTGGAATTCGTTCAGATCGACGTTGAGCGCTCCGTCGAAGCGCAGGGAGGAGGTGATGGAGCTGACGACCTGAGCAATGAGACGGTTGAGATGCTCGTAGCTGGGACGCGGGATGTCGAGGTTCCGGCGGCAAATGTCATAGACAGCCTCGTTATCGACCAGGAAGGTACAATCCGAGTTCTCGATGGTGCTGTGGGTGGAGAGCACAGCGTTGTAGGGCTCAACGACAGCCGTCGAAACGCGTGGGGCCGGATAAACTGCGAATTCTAGCTTCGACTTTTTCCCGTACTCGGTAGACAGACGCTCAAGCAGTAGGGCACCGAAGCCGGAACCGGTACCGCCACCGAAGGAATGGAATATCAAGAAGCCCTGGAGAGAGTTGCAGTTGTCTGTGCGGAGCGTCAAGTCAGCTTCGCCCGATGCAGCAGGAGTGGCATCGCTCATAGATGCTCGCATAAGGCCAGGGGGGGCTCACCGGCAACACGTCGAATGCGCTCGATGACATTGTCGACCATCTCCTTGCCGATCGTGTAGTGACCACGAGCATAGTTGTTGGCTGCATCCTCCTTGCCGCTGATCAGAAGCTCGGGGTGGAAAAGCTGGCGATAGCCACCGGTCCGAATCTCGTCGATGGGTGACGGGTCCAGGTCGACGAAGAGAGAGCGGGGAACGTATTTGCCACCGCTGGTCTCGGTGAAGAAGGTCTCGAATGAACCGCCCTCCGCGATGTCCTTCGCATTCGGGTCCGGCTTGCCGTCGTGACCAAGCCCGTGCTCAAGAAGGTAACTATAGATCTCGTTAGGCAAGTTTTGTAGACCAGCGGTGCACTTATTGGCAGTCTCACAGTTCCCAAGCACTGTTTCCCAGCTGGGTACCAGCCTGGCCGAGATGAAGATGAAGGACCTGACGAGAGAGGTTGTCTCCTTGTCAGCAAAATATCATCGCGAGTGCCTCCCAAAAAGTGTCGGCTGCCACGCCCCCTCCCATCCATTGGCGGCACGAGAAATGTTCGCAGCCTGCCGCCGGGCACATATCGAGAGCTTGGCTGTCGCCGCTGCCGCTAGCGTCTGGGGGCCGTTTGGAGATAAGTGGATAGGTATGTAGGGAGATGGGAGTCCATATGCTTCGGCAAGGCATCAAGGCGTGAGGATCGAGGCTGGCCGAGCTGGGAAGTGAGGTATAAGGCAGGGCGGTACAGGTCGGCAGGTCGACATGGGCCGGTTTTGGGGCTACAAACAGAGAACGTACTTCGCCTTTCATGGTGTTGGAAGCTGCAGGAAGTTGTCTCAAGTCGATTGAGAAAGTTAGAAGCTAGAAATGGTAACACTTGCTAGGCACTGCACGAGCAAAGAGGAGCCGCAAAAATATCCGTTCTCCACGAGAAGCGGGATTGGGTCGGGGCGTTCTTCACCTGGACCTTGCGAGCGGTTCGGGTGTTTGTTGGAATGGGATGAAGTTGTCCGGATGGGAGCACGTTGCAGGTCAACCTTCCAGCTGCCCGCTTCCTGGAATCACATTAATTTGTGGCTCCGTTTGGAATAAGGGAGGGGCGGGCAGCTCTCCTGCAGAGGTCCTTGCCCCACCTGATGGAGCATCCAAGTACCTTCACATAGCCAGCATCGGCTCAGGCTCTGCGCTGGCCTAACAAAGAAACCCAGCCCCTCTGTGCTTGCTCGTCTCCTCACCGCTTGGATTCAGACGTCCCGCCGCCACCATCCCCAGGCGCGAGCTAAGGAGGGGCGTGAAAGCTAGTTGGTTGAGCATTGGGCCACCGCCTCGGTTCGCAAGCCGCGGCAGCTTGTTAGAACCCAAAAGGAATGGCTGGGAACCGAACTAGGAAAGGATACGTACATGGGCGTTTACCTACTCGGTCTGACACGTCCCTACATTGACCTCCAGAGGGTACCTAAATCCCGTCGGTACTACCCTACCTACTCAGTGTCGAGATAGCAACAAGACACGAGTCTCAAATGTCCAGCCTGCATAGCTAGCGGGTATGCCTAACTTGGACACATGGGCTGGGGGGAACTCGACACGTCGGTTTGCCGTCATTGGATCCACGACTATCGCGCAATTGCACCCCTGTATCCGAAGCAAAGATCCAGGGGAGCACATTGACGGCTGACAGCCCAGCCAAACGTACCCTTATCCTCCATATGCACATCCTGGTGATGGTGTGCGGAGATGCCGCATCCAGGAGGTATGACATGGCACTTAGGCATAAAAACCGAGTTGCATATAGTCACTCCCATAAAAAGATGAAACTCGTCATGACACAGGAAGCAAGCACCAAGCGCAGAGGGAGCCCACATATCATGGGCACCACCAAAAGCGCTACCTCACAAGCACATATGCATAACCAAGATGAGCGAACAAGACAGGTTAGTGAGGCCGAAGCGACCGTATAGATCATTCACACCAGGCCTACTAAGGCCGAAGGCTGTGATATCTCTTTCGTACAGCACTTCCCAGCTAGCAGGTGACCTCACCCTTTGGCAGCGCCAGCTTTGATCAACAGGATATCTCCATCCTCGACAACATAGTCCTTGCCTTTGGTCATGACCTTGCCCTTCGCCTTGACTTCTGACTCGTCACCAAGCTCCTTCAGGACCGAGAAGTTGTACACGATGACTTGAATGAAGGTCTTCTCGAAATCCGTGTGGATGACGCCAGCGGCTTGTGGTGCCTTGGTCCCGTTACGGATTGTCCATTGCCGCACCTCATCCGCACCGCTTGTGAAGAAGCTTCCGAGGTTCAGAGCCTTCCGCATCTGGAGGATGACCTTCGGCAGCGCAGACTCGGCCCCGACCGTTTTGCACTCCTCGGCCACCTCGGCATCCGTCTCGAATCGCGTGAGACGCTCCTCAAAGGAAACCGAGATCGGGATGATTGGGTCACCGGTGGCGTGCTCTTTGATCCACTCGGCAATCTTCGGGAGGTGCTTGTTCTTCTTGCGAATATAATCCTTCTCCGAGAGGTTCACCAGGTAGACCACAGGCTTCGCGGTAAGCAGAAACAGGGGGTTGATGACCTCAATCTGCGCACAGCCACCAGTCAGCGAATTTCTCGGGGTCCGTCTTTCAGACTGTCACCCTGCACAAATAGCCCATCGCGCAGCCCCTTCGCCAGTGTAAAAATCAGAGCAAATTTTATCTCAGGACATTCTCTGCGTTGTTTGTGAGAACGTTCGACGAGCTGGGTTTGAGAGATCGGGCCTCCTGGCCCTTGGTCATCATAAAAGGTGACGGGGCTGACACGATGGGAGTAGAGGATAACGAGCCGAGTTGCAAATGGAATGGCAATGGATGAACGAACCTCTTTGGGACCCCATGTGCCCTTCCGGACTTCTTTGCCGTCCTTTAACCATGCGAGGATCTTCTCGATGGTTGCCTCTTCCTCCCTGGCCTTCTTGGCCTCGAGACTCTGTCCACCCTGGCGCGTCTTCTTCTTTTGGTTCTCGAGAGCCTTCTCGACGAACTCGATGTCCTTTAACCTGAGCTCCTCGCTGATGATGTCAAGATCACGCGTAGGGTTGACGTCTCCCTCGACATGGATAATCTCGGCATCATCGAAGCACCGGACAACCTGGAAGATGGCATCGACAGCGCGGATGTGCGACAAGAAGGCGTTGCCGAGACCGGCACCTGTGGAGGCACCGCGAGTCAAGCCAGCGATGTCGTAAACAGTCAGGTTTGCAGGGACCCGTGACTTGGGCTGGTACTTGTCGCACAGCCAGTCGAACCGCGCATCAGGCACGATGACGCGCGCCTCTTCCGGATCGATTGTTGCATAGGGGAAGTTCTTAAGCAGGCACCACAAATGTCAGCCGCATGCGGCAAAGAAGCCAAGCACTCCAACAATGTGGCGTTAACTTACGGCTGGGTTGCCCAAGTTGCACTTGGTAATGGCTTGAAAGAGGGTCGACTTTCCAACATTGGCCAGGCCGACCTGTCGCGCGATGACGGTTAGATACCGGGCCAGAGATCTGTCGCCGCCCCGGCCAGAGCCGAGCTGTCACGTACGATACCGCTCTTCAGGTTGTTGCCGGGGCGGCCTAGGAGGATCTTCTCCTCTACAACCGCCTTTTTGGGTGCCATCCTTTTGGTTCGTGATGACTGGGCGCGCCCAGTGGTGTAAATAAAAGTCGCGCAAATGATCTTAGGCTTGGTGAAAAACGCAGGCCTGGCTGCGGCGTGGTCTAAAAGGTGGGCAAATGAAACGAAAAAGGGCCGAAAAAGTATTGAAGTCGTTGTGACGACGAGATGGGAGCAACCCTGGGCCCCCGCGGGAAGGGGAAAAAACGGCGAGCGGGGTACGCAGGCCGCTCTAAAGGGAGAGAGGCTCGGCGGGAGCAATGCTCGAGGGGTAGCTGTCCTGCAAAGCGGCAGCGATTGGCCAGCCAACTTTTGGCACGATTTGTGCGGGAGTGGTGGTGAGGAAGCAGGTGCAAGCTCAAAAGCTCCTGTGGCAGCGCCCAGATAAAATTTGCGATCAATTCTTTTGACGGGCTGAAGCGGGGCTGGTCATGTGCTCAGTCATGTGGAGGATGTTGCTGGCAGATGGGAAGTTCAGCTGCGGTGGCGCGGGGCTCCCCAGTGTCATGCACATGATGACGGTGACGCTGAGCACAGGCATCCAAGAGCCTCGTTGCCAGTCATCCCGCCATCTCACAAATCGACAGCACGCTTTTCGACAGCCAACTGCAAGCCGTCAAAGCACACTGCGACAGCGGGCGGAAACAGAACATCGTACCTTTGGTCCGGAGTTTGCTGTCACCCCTAATCGTACATGGGAACACCTGACGCTCAAATCTCCCGACACCGTGACTTGACTTGCGCGTTGCATCCACTCCCCAAATTAGCGGGCTGTCTCTCTCACAGCCACCTCTTTATCGGGCTTCCTAGACAAGGGTAACGCGCACTGCTCAAGCGAAGGCGACTTCACTCGCCGGTTCGCAAAGAACATGCCTCCCAAGAAGCCGAACAGGCCGACTCGACCAACCCACCGGTCGAGCACCTCGATAGGTTCAAAGACGGAAATTATAATCAACGTCTATGACCTGCTACCCGTATGGTCTCCTTCTCTGGGTAAGGACTTGGCTTGGGTGCATACCACTGACAAGTCCCACTCACAGCCCGGAAGACTCTCATCAGTCCTTTGGACGTGCGGCACCTCATTGCTACACTCAGGTGTCGTGATCAACGGGAAAGAGTACGCCTATGGCGGCCACGACAGGCGTGGTGTCACTGGGGTGTACTGGACCAAACCCCAAACCGAGCCTCCGGGTGGAGTGTTCAAGTGCGAGATACTGCACGGTTTCACCTACATCCCGCCGAACGACATAGATGCCATCATACGTGATGTATCGGAACAGTTCCGCGGGACGGCGTACAACCTATTAACCAGGAATTGCAACCGTACGCAACATCCCCACAACACCCTTTCTCTCTCTTTTCGCTGCGTGCTATGATCATATGAGGCGGGACGGTGTGTAACGTGTTACACCGCCAACACGGCCCCCTTCCTTCTTCTGTTTCACACAGTGATATTGTCGATTTCTGCCAAGACTGACTTATGTTCTCACAGACTTCACCTCATACATGTGCCAGCGATTGACAGACCGTCCGGGCCCTGGCTGGCTCAATCGCGCGGCGAGCATCGGTCTGGCCTTCCCATGTATCGTTCCAAGACAGTGGATTGAGCCTCCCGATTATGACCTTGCAGATGGGGAGCTTCTAGCCGACGATGATAGCGAGTACGACGGGGACTCTTCCACAGAACAGTCAAGAATGCTGCGGAGCTCTTCAGATTATCCCAGGCTTGTCGGGATAAGTGAGGAACGTCTAGACCCAGTTGGGTCAAGCAGTGGAGGCGAGCGAACCAGATCAAACAATAATCGGTAGGGTGGGATAGCTACCGGAGAGTGTGCCATTATGGCTGACGGCGATTCCTTTTAGCTGGTCCGTTATTTCTTGCTACCTTTGCGTCCAAGTGGTATAGGGATTTACTCTTTTCCTTTCTATCTTGCGTTTAGCGATTTTAGCGTCCTATATCAAGTCGTGTCTTCTTCCACATACCCGGTATGTTTGCCGCTCATCTTCAGAGAGGTGAGTGGGTTTGTCGTTTTTACCTCTCTCTTGGTTATTCACTTATATTGCCAGCTTGGTTACTTCTGTCGTCTCCTGTTTGCAGTTCCATCGTTACACGCAGCCCCAGAATGACATATCAGCCTGGGTACCCTGGAACAGATACGTCCGAAATTAACGTTGCGCAACACACTTCACCCAATTGCTCCGGTATCTGGTAGTGGGTGGTACCCTTTTCGCATGATATGTGCCCAAGCAACCCTTCATGTTCAAGACCCAGCCAGAATCTAGAGTATGCGCGCACGCTTTTATAAAGCTTTCTGGAAACAAGCAGCAAATGTATATGTACCTATCACGAGAGCTGCATCTTAAAGTACATGCTGTCGCTCATTTGTTTGTCGGCTCACCGGGAGGTTCCTTGTCACACTTTCCTCGCTGGCGCAAGAGCTCGGTTGCCAAAGCACATGCATGCCCAAAACACCACCCAGACCCGCTCTTGTGGGCCCTGATCGGCCAACTGCCTGGCACCAGGGGCCCAGGCTGCCAGCTACTTTGGGTGGGTAGCTTCCCGTCAACAGGCAGGTTTTTGGGAAACCATTCGTGATGGTGTGATACCAGCTATGGGCTTCCAACCAAACGACTAAACTTGACATCGACTGCCAGTAGTTTGCACTTTGAGTCGCTCTATACTGTGCTATGGCCGCCGCGCATTGGTCTGAATACTGTCCCTCTTGACCAAAGCGAGATACCTGGTAAGTACTAGGTACCGGGCAGGTATTTATGTACCATAGATAAGCTTGCATGGGACCGTGCAACCTCCAGCTATCATCTTCACCTGGAGCAGGTACCCCGTGCTTGTTTTGGGGAACCCGCAATTCACACTCCCCTCACATCGAGCTGCATTCCATCAGGGGCGGCTTTCATTCCATTCTAGTCGTTCAGCCCCATCCTTAACTGTCACCGTCATCATCACCCGCACTACACTGCACATTGATCTGGCTCTTCCTCATCACCTCCTGGCCATATTTACCTCTAGTCAGCGACGACAACTGATTCCGACACCAACGTATAGGCACTCAGTCCTGAGTCTCCGTCCTCAACCTTCCTGCCCGGGCGGATCTGATGCACAGCCTCGCTCGTCCGCTGCGGTAGCTGGTGTTTGCGGCACCCCTGACTTGCCGCCGCCCCCGAGCCTTGGTGATCGACACGACCGGAAGCTTCGGCTCGATGCTGGAGTCCTGCCTCGCCCCATACACACGAGAGCCTCACGCCGAGTGAATGCAACCATTAAACCCCTTCCTCGGCGCCTTCTTCAAAAGCTCGCTGCCGGCCCAATGCAGTCCTGCCACCCACCACGTCCTGCTTGTCCCCGCGACTGATGTGCTCCTCACGTCCCGCGATGCCGAGAGCGGCGGCTCTTTGGCCGAGTCTGTCGCATCCGAAGAGTTTCTAGCGAGCCATGTGCTTCGCATCCCTCCTCTCGCCATAGGCAAGGAGGGTGCGCAGGCGCAGAACCTCTGTGAGATGAGGGGCAAGGCGAAACAGTACAACACGGTGAATAATCGCAGCATCGTGGTCAAGGACAACCTGGTGTACAGCAACAAAGGTAGGTCATATCCCACCTAGCTCCTCACCTGGAGAGGCCAGCCACCCATTCCTAACCAGAGACCACCGTGCTGGCCATCAGGCTTCAAGAACCTCGCCCATGCGACCCTCCTCGGCGATGCGATATGGTATTCGGACACGCTCGAACCCCGGCCATGGCTGGTCTACTACATCTCGCAACCTCTCGTCGGCTTCTGGGAGGAAGTCAAGATCGTTCCCGCCATTGTCCCTGGCCGTCCTCAGATAGCCGTACTGCCAGAGCCGGCCGCTTCTCCATCCTCGTCCAACGCTCGCAACGGCCCGGCTGCTCCGCGCAAAAAAGACATCAAGAGCTTCCACGACCTCCTCAGCCACTTCCCTATAATAGCGCGGCAGATGCAGCCCGGCTTGGAGAAGCTCCTTCGTGAATTCACTACGGCCTTCGAGCGCCCTCTCCCTCCGCCCCCGTCGTCGCCGTACATACCCGATCCGGAGCCTGACGGTCCCATCACAACAGCGATTAAACGAGCGAGGTCAAACAGTACCTCTGCGAGCAAAAGCCCTGTCATTGACGAATCCAGTGCTATACCCAACCCCGAAGACATATTTTCTGACGACGACGAGGATGTCATGAGAACCTCCCTCGAAACAGCCGTCACCGCCGCCATCGATCTATTCCAATCTGTGGATAAACAGCAGCTCTCTCTCCTCGGGGCAACGACGGATCTCACCGGGCCAGTGGCTGAGAGGCTGATAGAGCGATATGTGGCGGAGCATGTCCACCACGTCCTCTTTGTCAGACTTGTGGCGCTCAAGCAGCGGGAGGATCTGGAGCTGGATGCCAAGATTCGCCAGATGGGCTGTATCGACATGTCTCAGCTCGGACTGCCCATCGAAGGTGGCTCGCGGGGGAGGCGCGAGCTCACGGCCAGGCTTGGACAGGCCGTGGAGGAGTTTAGAAAAATCGTCGATGCCCCATGTCCTCAAGACATGATGGAGGTGCTCCTGTCGACCCTTAAAACGGTGACGTACGTGACAGACTCACCGCCACAGGCCGTCAGTCATAGCGCTGGCTCAGCGCCCCCAGAAAAGCCGATACTCACGATAAACGCCGACACGCTCGTATCCCTGCTGCTCTTTGTCATTATTCGATCCAGGGTGCACCAGCTCCAGGCGCGGCTCTCATACATCCGACACTTCATTTTTATAGACGACGTTGAGAACGGCGAGATGGGTTATGCTCTGAGCACTCTAGAGGCCGTCTTGGTTTACCTGGATCGAGACTCCGGGGCCCTCCGCCGCTCGAGCCGTCGCAACCAATCATTATGGGACGCTGCAGCGAAAGGGGATGTTCGAGAGTTAGGCAGGTTGATGGAGCCGGGCGCCTATGCATCATACAGCGAGGAGGTTGTGGAATCTCCACCTTCCAGCCGACGCGCCTCCAGCAGCGACTTCTCTATGTCCAACGGGGTACACTCTCGACAGTCGTGCGACATCCTCTCCATGTCTGAAAAGTTCTCACTGGGCTCCAGCCTTGCCCACGTCTTCCCGTTCCGCGCGAATGGGGTTGATGGCACCGGAAACTCTAGCTTGCTACCGGTGAAACGGGTCAAGAAGGTTGCCATGGACATGCGGAGCATGTCTAGCGGATCTGAGTTCTCCTTCCACTCCCGGGCTACTAGCGTCGGGACCCTAGGCAGCGTCTTCGAGGCCGACACGTCTATGGAAACGCTGTCGCAAACACACAACCCCAGAGGCGAGTCAGTGCTCATGATCGCGGTGCAGAACCAGAGACATGATACGCTCGAGTATCTCTTCTCACTGCCCGGCCTGTACACAGCCCAGTTCGTGCTTGACGACAGGAACAATGAGGGAACCACGCTCCTTAGCGCCGCCGTGCAGTTGGGCCACGCGGAGCTCGTCAGGGTCATCATCGGCTTCCTTGAAAGCGCCGGCATCGACCAGCGGGGCCTCACAGAGTATTTCGCAGTGCAAGACATATGGGGTCGCAGCGTTGGGCACTACCTCTTCCATGCGCCCTTCCTCATCGATGACTTTGGGGCATTGGTGCCGTGGCGACAGAGAGACAAAAACGGGCAGACGCCCCTCTTTGCGCTTTGTCGGTCTTACGACCACGCCATGTACCTCCAGATGGTTGGCGGTGCCATTGACGCGGCTACCTACTCCCAGGCTGATGGACGGCCGCTTCACTTGGATCAGCACGTCGACGCCAAGGGCAACACGCTGCTCCACATCGTCAACAACGCTCAACTGGCACTCCGGATCCTGCAGAGCTGCGACGTCGACGTGAATGCAACGAACGAGAAACAATTCACCCCGCTCATGGTTGCCAGCAAATACGGTCGCTTCGAGATGGTACGGGCCTTCTACAGCGACCCTCGCATCGACTTCGCGGCCAAGGAGCTGCGCGGACTGACGGCGGTCGAGCTGGCCAAGGACGACGACGTGCGGAACAAGATCGATGACCTCACGCTCTTTTCGATGCCGGCTGGGCCCGACATGCGGACCACAGCTGTGGTACGAGCCTACTTTGTCGAGGATGCTACCATCAGGTTTGTGCTCAAGTCCGGTGCACCTGTCGACAAGCACAGCTACGCCGTGACCACTTGCCGCAGGTCTCTTGCCGACTTTGAACATCTGGCCAGCCTTCTGGCCATGGAGAACCCGGCGTCCTGGATACCGTCAATCACCGGGCTCAGGTCTCCGTTCCAGCTGCCGTCCAAACCTAGCCGGGCAGCGCTCAAGGACCTGCAAATGCGCATGGACTGGTTCTTGCGCATAATGTTGACGCATTCAACCTTTGCGACTCACGAGATGTTGTGGGAGTTCTTTCTCGTGCCAGATCTGCAGGCCGACATGATGGACCAGCGCAGCATTCTCAAGGCCGAGACAAGGGCGGAAAAGGTCCGGGAGGAGCTGGAACCGCTGGACGATGTCCGCGAGGTGGAGCGGTTCGTCGACCACGCGCTCGAAATGGTCCGCAGCGTGGACTACTCGACCAAAAGCGTCGGCAGGCGGATGAATACTGTGGGCATTGCTGCCACCGGTAAGCTCAAAGCCCGACCTCTCACCCTACCCACGCCTCCTGCTCCTCCTGCGAAGCCCATCACGGGGAGAGACTGTTTAGGGCCGGCGGGAGAGGAAGGATGTCAATTCGTTCCTCTTGTATTTTGGCTGACCGTAATCGCCTGTGGTTATAGACTTTTTCACATCATGTCGCATATTCCAACGTGCGCTTGCCACGTTGAGTTTCTTGCCTGGGTCTCACCTTGCGGCATTTGAGATTTACGCCAGCGCCATGGCGCCACCGACGATCAGCCCCCATATGAGCTTTCATGCCGCTTTTCTGGCGGTACAGTCAACAATAGAAGCCATATTGGCGGCGCTGGCGCGACCGCACAAGCTGATCAGCCAAATCGAAAGCACGCGACGACAGGCCGAACGTAACTATAATTCCCTCAACCGGTCAACCAGGTGGCCTCTGGGCCTGCTGGACGACACGCGCCAGCGGATGAACGAAGAACGTGAGGAGAAGCTGCGGCAGAGTCAGATGGAAGGGAGAAACTTGTCCAAGGAACTCAAGTACAGTCAGCAGGTAGTGGCTGGAGAGTTAGCGGGCTGGCAAGACATGCACGAGAAGGTGGGCCGGAAAGCTATCAGAGACCTGGCCAGGGGCATGGTCGTGATGGAGCGGATGAGGCTCGAGGGCATCCGTAGGGCGCTGAGGATGGTACAGGAGTCGGGGCGGTCATCGGAATCGAGCGGCTGGCCCTTGGGTCCTCCAGACCTCTCGGGGTCGAGCGCCCAGGATTCACCAACAAGCGGTGAGGGCCGGGTAATGGGAAATGGTGTCGGGGAGCCGTGACCGACCAGGGGCGGTCCTCATGGCCAGGCGACACAGTGACTAACGGACGCGCCTCAAAGGGACGCGTTACATCAAGCAGCACGCGGCTAATGGGTCCGACGATGTGTCGGGCCCAGTCTTCGGCGGCGAACCAGCGAAGCCGGACCGGAGAGGTAGATCAGGGAGGATCACGTCGGAAGCCCACGCCGATATACCGATATCATGTACTAATTCGTGGCTGTAACGAGCTAGAGCCGGGCTGAATACAAGCTGGATTGGGGGCTCGGAGACTGTCACACAAGGTCGAATACAAGACCTGCCGGCGTCCTGGGCTGGCAGATGACTCCCTCGGTAGGTAGGTGCTCGCGAGGCTTGCAGGAGGGCTGGAGATGCACATGGGCGGGCGTGTTTCAGGGTAGACCAAGTTGGACAAGCAGCAAATGCGGGCATGGGATCGCTTGGTGTGAGTCAGAGGGGAGCCCATGGATGTTGGTGACCGTAGAGGCAGACAAGCTCCCAACCTTCCGACTTTGCAGGTCGCACGATGGGTGAAGCTAGCACAACGGACCGGAGCTGCAGCTCTCTCTTCCTAGGCGCAGACCGGACCCAGGGATCGGCAGACCGGAGACCACCAGGACAAGAGTCAAAGGACCAAAAAAGGGCCGGCCATGCGGAGGTTTCGTGGGTCCTCCTCCTTCCCCCACCCGGTGTGGCTTCCTTTCTGATATGCCGCATCTGCACGAATCCTTGGGGGATGGAGGCACTCAACTATGGTGAGTCACCCAACGGGCAGCGACAAGGGGGTTGAAAATGTTTCGAAACAAAAAGAGGGCTGGGGAAACATGGGTCTGGATTGGATGCGCGCAGGCCAAGGTGCTGTTCTTTTCCACGCACTAGTGGTGGATGCATGCACATGCAGTCTGGGTTCATGCAGCAGGGAGCCTAGAGCTGCCCCATTGGCTGTCGCGGTCGCGCCAGAGGAGCACGAGCTCGGCTGGACGTGGGTGGGGTCGCGTCTGGAGACGAGACTTTGTTTTTTCCGTCCATTGCTCTTCTTATTGTTATTACCGTAATCGTCTTCCGCAACTCGCCGCTCTCCTCTTGATAACCCCAGCCACAGTCCTAGTTTCAGTTAGGCGAGAGAAGTGCGGCTACAATTCAGCACCAGCCCAAGGCTGCGGTCAGGATACGCACCAATGTGAAAGAAATGAAGCAAATAGACTGAAATATAGAGTTGACCAATGAATATCATTTACATCAATATTTGAGCCAAAGGGAATTTCAAACGCGAATCCGCCTGGAGCAGTGACACACCGTAGCTGGCGTCTAAACATCAGTGTTAATTTCGGTGTACGGCTTCCCGCGCAGGTGACTGCCGAAAGGTCATGTCGAGACACTCCCGGCTGCTGATGGCCAGGCCACCTGGACGGGATATACGGCTCCCGAGGCCCTGCTGCACTGCTGCACGGCAGATGAGGGCCAGGTGGCCGTCTCTGGCCTTGGGGCCTCTAGCAATCTCGCGAGGCGCCTACCAAGAGGGCGAGTCGCACACCGGATGTCGTATGCGCTTGCAAAAAAAAAAAAAAAAAAAGGCATATTCGGTGTCCACATCCAAGGCCTGTCTGCCTTGCTCGCCCCCCCAGCCGGCCTGGAAACGACGATGACGACGGCGACTATGACAGAGTCGCGTGCCGCCGCATTGCAAAGACCCGGCGGCCAAATGGGGCGGTGCAGATTCCCTCTCGGTATAGACGGCAATTTCCCCTTCGCGCGCCTCAGGTCAGACAACAGGCCCAAGACGCTGGGGGTTTTGCCTTTTTGTTGTAAGCGCCCGGCTCGGATGCGGTAATACCCTTGCGTGCGGGACCCTGGGCCGGGTGGGCGCAGCAGGCACTACCGCCGCGTGAGATTATCCAAGGTCGTAGCCGCCCGCGGTTAAGACGAACAAGCGGCTAGCCGCTCTGGCGGTAATCGCCCAGTCGTGTTCCAGACGCTTTTGCCCTGGCCGCTGGGCCCACACCCCGCCGTGCACCCTGTGCGGATCGCCCGCCAGTGACGAGCGCGCAAGCCGGGGGCGTGTCCACCGCCGCGGGCCGCCAGGGGCACCCCTCTTTTGTCTTGCGCAGTGTTTGGTCCTTCTAAACGCGCTCGTTCTTTTGCGGTTCCCCAGCGCAATTTTGCCTACCGCTGACGGATATTGCAATATCGATAGTCGCCTCGCCCTGGACGGCCGAAGCCTTGGATGCTCTGGGAAAACTTTGGGCAACACGACATAGCAAAAGACCCGTCGAATCTCGGGGTCCCGCCGCCAAAAATAGCTAGGTCGAGAGCAAAGGTTGAGGCAAGCCCTGCCAGGGACGCCATTGCCATGTCATACGCAGACGCAGGAGACGCTGTCCACACAGGGTCTGACCTGTCCCTGTGGGTTTACGCCGGTTCGCTGCCCCAGAAGGGGTGGTGGTGGTGGTGGTGCACCGCTGCCCAAGCTCCCAAGTGCGATGGAGGGCAGCAGAGGAGCCCGAGCTCGACAACACGGCTGCGTCGCGGGGGTGCATGCCACGCCTGCCACGCCAACATCGGGCTGGACGGATAGGTATCCCTAGGAAACGACCGCACCCGTGGCGCGCCCAAGGCGAGGCGACAAACCGCAACCGCGTGTCGGGCGTGGAGAGCACGAGCGATACCGACTTTTCTCGCGAAGCCCTCTCCCCCCACCTCTACACGCACAGATCCTGGCCAGGGTAGCACTGGCGAATGCGTCTAAATATGGGTGAGTCAGAAAGGCGGGCTCCTGGTTGGCTGCCCGCATGCCATGGCAGCGGGCATCGAATTGGAGGTGACTCTTCTCCCAAGATGCACTGGGGGCCTTGGCCGCCGACTCCCGCTTATACCTAGCACTGTGCTCCAGGCGGGTGCATGGCGCGGTTCCCACAGTCTCAACCGCACAACCGCACCGTCTTGGTCGTTTGCTAGAGCCCAGCACCCCGGCTGGCACCGTCCGGCCCAGAGGGCATCTGCAGCCTCCCAGTGGTCAACGCCTCCCCCCTGTCGACCCCCCCTCCCCAGCAGAGCTACCCCCAGTTGGGCGGGTGTCACTGTGGTTGCTGGCACGAATACTACGCCGGCAGTGGCCCGGCCTCTAGCCATGATTATCCGCCAGGCCAGGCCAGACCTCGCCTCGCACGATACCCTCCCAGGTGCGTCGAACGGGGCTGGCCACATCGTGGCCGTCTACTGATGCGTCTCCCGGATGGCTTGATCGTGCCTCCGCGTTTCAGGTTTATTTTGATCCAACTGGTCAGCCCTCTGGTATTGGTGATGCAGTCTCTGACCAGCCGAGGCGGCCGTGGCCCATTATCATAAGTACGCCCGCTGCCCCACGACTTGGGAATACCGTCTTCTCCTGTCCTCACAGCCAGTCCTTCCAAACCCACAGCCGTTTCTTGTCTCATCTCCTTCCTTCTCTTTTTCTCTCTCCCCCTCTCCTTCCTCACCCCTCCTCCCGGGCTTGCCCGTCTCTCGACCCTCAGCCAATCATTCCTCCACCACCGCTCCCTTCCCCATCCCGACTTCTCTGGAGAAGTCTCAGCCAAACCAGCCCCCGGCCGCCGACCACCAAGAGTTTCGTCTGTGAAGCAGGACTTCCCGAGCTCGACATCGATACTGCGGCATCGTAATACCCCACGACATAAACCAGCGCATATACCCCCATACCCTTGCTCTTCCCGCAAGGCCCAATATTGCCCAACATGTCCACGTGAGTACTGATATCTCCTCTCCAACACGCAAACCTCTGCTTGGCGCAGCCCGAAACTGACATGCCATATTCTTTCGTCCGATGATAGTCTGGCAGCGGATCTTTCCTTTGACTTCACATTCCCGCCCTGCGAGCCTACCACACCTCCGAGCTTCTCTTTTGACCCGTCGCTTCTTGACATCCCGTACAACCCTGGACATGCTCGGTCCAGCTCGCAAGGCTCCGTCTACTCTTTCGAGTCGTCGCCCCCCGACTCGACACTTGACTGCCCAAGCACGCGGATGACCACGCCGGCGAGGTCACCTATCCGCACCCACGGTCCCCTGTTGCTGCCTAAGATCCGGAGCCAGGACCAGGCGATCGGCCACGCGGCCCCTCGCCCCGTCACAGCCTCCCCTCTCAAGCGCATGAGGATATCTCCCGCCCCGAGCCGCCCCAACAGGTTCAGGCCCAGCCACGCGCGCAGCTACACCAACCCGGAGACCATTCGGTACAGCTCCAATGTCTTTTGCCCTCAGCCCATGGCCGTGCAGCCCCTGCACGTGTCGGGCATGATCGAGGATGCCGCCAGCTCGTCGCAGCTGCTGTGTTCCCCCGTGTCCTTCGCCCCATCACAAGAATCCGCCATCGCCATGCCGCCAAGGCGTGCGTCTTCGTGCGGCCTGGTCGACGGCTTCCCTGTGTACCGGCAAATGTCGTCGTTCAACATGGCTACCACCACGGCGCCTGGATCCATGTCCGTCATGCAGCCGCAGACCCTCATGCCCCAGGCGGACTCGTCCTTCTTCTACCACCACCAGCCACAGCAGGCGTATGCCCCTCGCGAGTCCTCCCCGCTCGCGTCGGCTGCCTTCACTCCCGAGGTTTCGGCCCCCACGCCTGGCCCAACCCGCACACTCCTTTCGTACCTCTCCAGCGCAAACCCGGCTCCGGCCCTGGTGCGCACCATCTCCTTCCCTCTCAGGGACCCGCACACGAAGCACTTCTGGTGGGACGTGCGGCAGGTGCGGCCGTGGACGAGCTTCAACGCCTCGAGCGTCTTGGCCCTTCCCGGCGCCGCCGCTCTCCTCTCCATGCCGGTGCCGGCCTCGCTCCTGCCCAGCGCGCCCGTGACACAGCGCCACCCGGAGACCGAGGCGGCACTGCACGCGGCCTACGCGAGCTTCTACCTGCCCAAGCTCAACGCTGCGCTGGCCTTGTCGAGTGACAGGCCGCTGCAGCTGTCAGTGCCTACCAAGAGCGGCGCGGCGGGCGCGTCGTCGTCCGAGTGCGCCTTTGTGGCCAACGTCAGCGGCGAGTCATCGTCGGCGGCGGCCATCTTCGGCGGCAAGCCGACGGGCCGCGTGGTGGGCCTCGTCAAGAGCTTTGACAGGTTCAACACGGGCATGCGCGTCGAGGGCAACATCAAGCGCGTCGAGTACCTCAGGGGGCTGGCACACCTGCACCACGTGATGCGTGAGCACGGATGCCGCTACGGCTTCATCCTCACCGAGATCGAGCTCGTGTTTGTCAGGAACGGCGCCGAGGGCACTCCGCACTTTGGCTACCTCGAGGTGGGGAGCACGCAGCTGGCGGCGCAGGGCGGCGACGAGGACGCCGGAAACGGCCTCTCCTCGCCTTCGCTCACGGCCTGCCTGGCGCTCTGGGGTCTCTGCATGCTCGCCGGCGACGAGGCCGCCCCCGGCCACGCGCACTGGCGCAGCGAGATCGGGGCGCCCGCCGAGGGGACGCGGCGCAAAGCCCTCCCCCGCGACGACTGGATGCCGCAGCCACAGCTGGCGGAGAAGCGTGAGGCCAAGAGGGCGCGCGGCTGGGTGCTTCCCGAGGACGCCGTCGGGCGCAAGGAGCTCGGCAAGCGGGGCGTGAGGTATGGCGGCTGCTGAGAAGGTGCGAGCAGCTAGGCGGCGGTTTCTTAATCATGGCTGGTTCCACGAACCCCCGCCTGGCTCTGATACTGGCTTACTCTTAATACCTCTCTTTATACTGGCC
>NW_008804549.1:3872911-4000110 GCF_000145635.1 Gaeumannomyces tritici R3-111a-1 | reverse complement strand
CTTCTTCTCGGTGCGCTCTAACTCTTCCTGGAGAAGAGGCGCCGCACAGTCACGAGCACACGAGCCCACGACTGTTACGCGACTCGCTGGAGTTTGGGGCTGCATTTCATGGCGTTCATAGGACGGAACTGTCGGGGACAGACGGCTAGCTGGCTACACTCACCCAATATTTGCCTGGGCAACCTACCACAGTGCCTGCCCGAGACTCCTTTCCAAGAAGGACTCGGTATCTTTTTATCTAGTAATCAGAACAAACGTTCAACAGATTCTTGCCTCCCTTTTGAAAACCTCGGATTTTTGGAATATGGAAGGAGGGCAACTGCCCAGAAGTCGACTGCGGCAAGTAGGAGCGATGGGATTGTAGGCGTCGGGAGAGAGCGATGGCTCAGTCGCAACTTGGTGGAAGAATTGGCACTGGATGCAAATTATCTTTGCGCCTTCGCTTGGACGTGCCAAATGAAGCCTTATGCGTGTCAGAAAGAGAGAGTGTGAAGTGCCAGCCAGTCTATGATTTGTAGGCGGGGCAGTTGGAAGCGGGGCTAAGTACGGGGTCAGGAGCCGTCAGGGGCCCCTCGGATCTGACCAGGTCTACGATTGGCCTGGCGCACAGCCAACCTTGTTTGCTTCCTTCGCCCTTGGAATTCCCATCATTACTGCACCCTTAAAGAGGGAAATGTCTATATACCCATCAGCGAAAGCCAAAATGTACTCGGGATACCCAGTGGCACATGGCGACACCTCATGTTTGAAGTTGCTGCCGATTTCTGTCTATTTGCCTGACTGTCTCCCTCTGCTGCCTCTCCCTTCTCTCTCCACGATGCGAATGCGACATGCCGTCATTTGAGATCCATCTAGTCCCGCAAGGTCGGAAGGGGCAAGGCTCGCAATTGATGGCGTGCATGCAGGCGACCAGACTCCAGTGGGTCCGCCCGGCTGGTACCTGCTTTTTGTTCGCGAAGGATCAAACCTCGCCTGCCCGTGCTCTGCCCTGGCACTCCTGGCTGCTGCTTGCTGTAATGAGGCAGATGTCAACAAAACAATGCGCAGGGCAGGGGGACCATGGGGGGGAGCACCCTCCCCCCACCTTTCAAACGCCTGCCGGCTCGCGCCTCCCTCCGCTCAATAAGTTGCCTGGCTCTGATTTTTTGCCCGGCTGGCACTCCATCACCAATTCATTCCTCCCTCTCCGGCTGTTTGTTGCTTGACGCGCCGTCCTTTTCTCACCCTCACTCGCCCCCATCGCACCTTTCTGGCTGCTTCCCTCTGTCATACCAGTATCCAGGTTAGGTAGTCTCTGCCTTCGCGCTTCTTTCGTCTTCTTCTATCCAGCCTAGGTCCAGAGGTCCAGGCGCACCAGGTCCAAGCTCAGGTGCAGGTACAGGTGCCTACCACTGGTCCGGAACACAAGGTTCCCTTCTCTTGTCGTGGCTTCTTGACTTTCTACCTTATCGCCGGCTCTTCCACCTGCAACGCATAATTTCCCTCGGGAAGCTTGTTCGTCGTCCGACGAGCAACACGCACCCTTGCCTTCTCGCCCAGTCGCCAACAACAGGCCGACATAAACAAACACAATGGCGCTACAGAACGCTTACCTGCGCTTCCTCGCTGCGCCGGACCCGTCCGCCCTGGCCGAAAACGCGTCGCTGAGCTACATAACCACCACCACCACCGTCGCTGGTGACGCCGAAGTTGTCCAGCATCTCACTGACTTGCGCAAGCACCTCAACAAGACCAAGGAGGATATCCTCTCCTCCATCGAGGGTCGCGATGGTCTCGGCATTGCTCTCGAGACGGAAACCTCGCTCGAGTTCACCGTCAGCGGCGGGCCGTATCTCCCTGGGCTGGACGACAACTTTGTTACTGACCGCGGTGTCCACCTTGTTGTGGTGCGTAGCCCGTCGCTCTAAATCTACTGCAGCTACAACCAGCTAACCTAGACTCTGCCCTGGCAACAGACGCACTTTGTGGCCTTTGACAGGGCCGGCAAGATCGTGCAGATTCGCCAGTCTTGGGACCAGGCCTCGCTCCTGAAACAGCTCGATGTTATTGGCAGGAGCGGCCGCAACTGGCCTATCCGGGATAGCAAGGACCAGATCAAGCTGATCACCAAGTGCGTTGGCGGCTCCGCCGCCGCGACGGAAGCGGCAGACCTGGCTTCGCGCTCGCGCGGAAGCTCGACCAATGCCATGCGCGACCCGCACGCGACCCTGAACCTCTTTGCCCCCCGCGCCGAGGAACCCGAGCCCGAGAGCATCATCTCCCCCTACGCCGGCAAGACGCGACCCCACCAGCGGTCCTTCACCGAGATCCTCGGCGATGAGCCCGAGGACGACGATGGCTCGGGAGTGTCTGGCGACTCCCCCTCCAAGAGCGTGATTGCGCCCAAGGGCGGGGCTGGCAAGAACTTCCAGCCTATGCGGCTCTTCGATGGCGCGGCCGAGGCCCAGGGGCCCGACTCGCCCGAGCAGAGGGCCCCCGACCGCTTCTACCGCCCAAACCCCAAGAAGTACGAGCATTTTGATTTTGTCGACGGTAGTGACCCGAAGGACGCGCCTGTCAAGGGCACCGCGTTTGAGGATGTGGCGAACGGAAAGCACAAGAGTCAGTGGGCTTTCGAGGACTTCACAACTCCTTCGAAGCCGCGTCCCCGACCCACGTGGTCTCAGGAGGAGCGGCACTGGAGCACCGAGAACAGCGAAGTAGCTGAGACGCCAGTGGCCCAGAAGCCCGCCCCGCCCAAGCCTCGTCGGGACGCGGCGGCCCACTTCGAGCTCCAGGACGACGGCGAACCTAGTGGCGAGCCGCGCCCGGCCGGCAGGCCGCGCGGCGCCGGCCACAACGACGGCCTCGGCCTGTACAAGAACAACCTGTACAGCGCCGACGGCTCGGCACCCCCGGAGGATACCGACTCGCGTGTGCTCGGCAACATAACGAACATCAAAGAGAGGCGCCGCGACTTCAACTCC
Organism: Gaeumannomyces tritici R3-111a-1; assembly: GCF_000145635.1. Taxonomy (NCBI): domain Eukaryota; kingdom Fungi; phylum Ascomycota; class Sordariomycetes; order Magnaporthales; family Magnaporthaceae; genus Gaeumannomyces; species Gaeumannomyces tritici. The sequence goes on along the minus strand of NW_008804549.1, from coordinate 3,997,144 downwards.
AAGTTTGAGATGACTGACGACAGCCCCAGGCAATCCGAATTTGGCGCCAATGTGTCCAGGCCACCCGTCCCGGAGGATCGCAAGAAGGCCGTCAAGAACATGGAGGCCAACTGGTCCTCGTACGACAAGTCTCCCGCCTCCCAGAAGGAGAACAGCCTCCCGGTCGCTCGCGGCGTCAAGAAGACGGACGAGCGCGGAATCGTCATCGGCGGAGACGGAAGTAAGTGCAATATTTCAGTTCCGTCTGGTTGGCTTAATTCGCTCTTCCTGCTAACCATTGTTATCTTGCATCACCAGTGGGCGGCAAGAAGGGGACCAACCGAGACTGGCTCTACAGCGAGGAGGCCGAGGAGGCCGAGGAGACGCTACAGCCTCGCCCCGTTGCTGGCAAGAAGCAAGGTGTCCCCGTCAAGTCGGGCAACTTCTGGGACTTTTGAGAGGCGCGACGCGTGCCAGTCTATCTCTCCGTGATGGCTCTTCGGTTCCCATATTGTCTTTATTATGATGTGATGCGCCTCACGCTGCTCACGATTACGTAGACTTTGTACTTTTTCCTCATGACTGAGCACAGAGCTAGACCGAGCACGGAAGTGTCGAGCTCATGCAGCGCTGCTGGCGCCCTTTCCCATGTCTTGTTGGCAGCTTTGCGCAGATAGCCATTTTGTTTCATAAAAAGTTCACCTGCCATTCACTCGGTTCCATGCTCGGCTGCTTGTTACATCAAAGTTACAGGTCTTGCAAATTTATTCACTCTATTCAAAAGCCCTTGGGGCGGGATAACCATGTCTGTCGTAGTTTAATGTGCACACAAGGGCATGGGATTCATGCACAAACTTAATGCTTCTGGCCGACCTTGTTCACCGTATCGTATCCAAGAAGGTAGAGGAACGTATAGGAAAAGGAGGTATAGGCAGAAAAGACGAGGGCAAGAAACAATACAAACAATCAACGAAAAGAAAAAGAGAAAGAAAAAAAGAATCTAACAAAAGTATCTATACAACTTTTTCCAAGTGGGCCAGGACCCCTTCTCGGAGACCTCCTGGGCCATGAGGATGGGCAGGTTAAAGTCGCGGCGGCCCGTGTCGAGGTCCATGTCGTCGGTGCGCACAAACGAGGTGCGGTAGTAGAGCTTGTGGCCGAGCCACATGATGAGGACGATGGGGACGGCCATGCAGCGCAAAAAGAACTCGGACGCGACCTCGAGCGAGGTCTTGTGCTCGAAGCCGAGGGGCCAGATGCCGACCCAGAACTGGGCGACGAGGAAGACGACGTTGAGGACGAAGCCGAGCCAGGAGCCGGCGACGCCGGCCTGGGCGCGGAAGGCGAGGTCGCCGAGCGACCTGCCCTTGTGGATCCAGGCCCGGCGGAAGCGGATGTGGGCCAGGCAGATGCTGCCCCAGGTGAAGATGGAGCTCAGGGCCGAGACGGCGAGCAGCCAGTTCAGGATGATCTCCTGGTCGCGGTGGTTGGCGACGTAGGCGATGAGGCCGAGCGACGACGACAGCAGGATGGCGACGAGGGGCCGGCCGCGGCGGTCGACGTAGGACAGGATGCGGGGCGCCTGGCCCTGGTCGGCGAGGGCGGCGAGGGTGCGGCTGGAGCCGAAGACGGAGCTGTTGCCGACGCTGAGGACGGCGATGAGGATGACGCTGTTCATGACCGAGGGCAGGACCTCGATGCCGGCGCTCTCGATGGCGATGACGAAGGGGCTCGAGTTGAGGTCGACGACCGAGGTGGCGCCCATCAGGTCGGGGTTGTCAAAGGGCACCAGCAGGCCGACGACGGTGAGGGCGACGACGTAGAAGATGGTGATGCGCCAGAAGACCTGCTTGATGGCCGTGGGCAGCGACTTGCGGGGGTTGGCCGTCTCGGCGGCGGCCAGGCCGACGAGCTCGGTGCCGGCGAAGGCGAAGGCGGCCGTGACGAAGACGGAGCAGAGGCCTTTGAAGCCGTTGTTGAAGGCGCCGGGGTCGTGCCAGTACTTTGTGCCGATGTAGCCCTCATCCTTGGTGCCGCCGATGTTGATGACGATTCCGAGGAGACTGGTGCTGTCAGCCAGGCCAGGCCCTTGGCGGGGGATACAACAAGACCAACAAATAAATAGCATACTCACATGAAGCCAATGACGGCAGTGACCTTGATGATGGCAAAGATAAACTCAGCCTCGCCGTAGCCCTTGACGCCAAACAGGTTGATGGCGACAATGACAACGAGGAAGACGGTGACAAAAATGGAGCGGTCCAGCTGGTCGTTCCAGTAGCTGATGGTGATGGAGGCGGCGATGATCTCGAGGGGCAGGACGACGAGCCACTGCAGGGCGTAGTTCCAGCCCATGGCGAAGCCCCACGACGGGTCCAGGAAGCGGGTGGAGAAGGCCGAGAAGGAGCCGGCGACGGGGAAGACGACGGCCAGCTCGCCGAGGGCATGGACGGTACAGTAGAGCATCAGACCGATGATGCAGTAGGCGAGCAGGACCGAGGCCGGCCCGCCGGTGCTGAGGGCGCTGCCCGAGGCGACGAAGAGGCCGGTGCCGATGGAGCCGCCCATGGCGATCATCTGTAGGTGGCGGCCCTTGAGCTCGCGCGACAGGCCCGAGTTGGCCGTGGCGAGGGCGGCGCCGTGCATGTCGAAGAAGTGCCCGCCGTCCTCGGGGTCGCGCGAGGGTAGCGGGACGGGTAGCATGCCGCCACCGCCGCGGCCGGGCGGGGTGCCGGGGGCCAGCGATATGGGCACGGCCTTTGGGGTGATGCGCATGGCCGGGTCGCGGCGGAAGCTGTCGGCCCAGCGGCGGAGGGGGCCCTGCCGCGGCTCGTCCTCGTAGGTGGGCTCACGCATGCTGTAGTTGCTGCCCTGGGCGACGCTGTCCTCCTTGCCCGGCAGCAGGCTCAGCTCGATGTCGCCGCCGCCGCCGCCGCCGGGGGGCATCCTGTGGGTGGTGCTGGTGCTGGTGCTGGTGCTGGGCGCCGTCGGCGAACCGAGCGTCGGCGGGTGCATTGCGCTGTGGCTGCACTGATCGCGAATGCGATTCGGTCCGATGCGATGCGATGGGGGCGGACGTGGCTTTGCTTTTTTTTGTATTTTTTTGAGGGGGGCGTCGTTTCTGGGGGATTTGATCAGTCTCTCGTATCAATCGCCTTGCATCATCGAGACACACGCCCCTAGCTTCTCAGCCAGCTGGGCTAGGCAGGCACGCACGCACGCAGGGTTTGAGAGGTGTCAAACGGCAAGCACAGCTGGGCTGCCTGATAAGCACGCGACTGGCACCTGCCCATAAAGCCACTAACAACTGCGCTCCTTCGCTTTGGCACTTTCACGTAGCATCGGGTAGCACCCAAAACAAGCCAAGAAAATAAGATCGGTACCAACTGGAAATGCTACAAAATGCCAAACGACCTCCCAGCCTGTCCGGGCCGACATTTTATGTATTTTATATCATTACCCGAGCTCGGCCAACCAACCCAAACAAAAAATGCAACACAGATCCCATACCATGTACTCCGACATTGCTCTTATCTGACCATCTAATGCGTGCTCTTGGCGTCCTTCTTGCTGCCGCCGTCGCCGCTCCCCCGCGCCTTTCGGCTCCAGCCCGTCGAGAATAGCGGCCCCATGTCGAAGCGAGGGAACGGGTGCGCCTCGGTGTTGATGACTATGCGGTCCAGCGGTAGCACGTCGTTGGGCGAGAACAGGAGGTAAAAGTACTTGAGCGTCTCAGCTAGCCAGAAGCTCTCCATGTTGTCGCGCGTCACGGGCGGCATCTGGTCGGCGTTGGACAAGCTCGTGAAGCCGCCGCCGTCGGGCACGGCCGTGTGCTCCATAAAGGACGCAAACATCTCCCACCCCCACTCGCGGTACTTGTTCTCCCCCGTGATGCGCCACATGTAGAAGAGGCTCTCGACCGTCTCGGGCCGCTGCAGGTTGTGCGAGTCGACCTCCTTGACGACGTAGTCCTTGCGCCACTTGGCCTGGGGGTCCTCGGAGAAGTGGTCGGGCGGCGTCGCGTGCGCGTCGCCCTCGCGCGCGGCCGGGTCCCCCACGTTGAAGAAGGTGATCTCGGCCGCCAGCCCCGTCGCCATGTACTTGTACATGCCCCAGCACGTGTGCATCAGCTCCCGCGCCAGCCGCATGTCTGCCTCGTCCTGCCGCGTCCACGTCTTGAGCCGCCGCGCCTCGGCCTCGGTCAGCCCTCCCGTGACCCCCAGCGCGATGGTGCCGGGCATGAAGCAGACCAGGTGGTCCATCTTGGGCGACAGCGGCCGCCCGAGCCCGTCGGGCCGCTCCCCGATGATGGTGAAGCCCGAGGGCTCCGTGTACGACACCAGGTGCTTGCGCACCCCGCCCATGGCCTCGTGCCACATGTCGCTGTACACCTTCTCCTTCTTGTTGGTCTGCAGGTACTGCTTGATCAGGTATTCGTAGTACGAGTCGCCCCTGCTGCCTAGACGGATGTTCTCGCCCCGAAACTTGCCCGTGGCCGGGTCCAGGTAGATGGGCACCAGCCCGTCCCACTCGTTCAACCCGTCTACCACCTCCATCACCTTCTCGGCCTTGTCCCAAAACATCTTCTCGCCCGTGAGCTTGGCCAGGTACTTGAACTCGAGCTGCAGCGTCGTGGCCTCGGCCGTCGACGATGCGCCCGCGTCCGAGTGCGACGCGATGCCCTGGAACTTGCCCAGGTTGACGCTGGCCAGCGGGATGCCCGACGGCGTCTCGAACGCCGACAAGAGCCGGTCCGCCAGGTCCTTGGCCTTTTCCAGATACAGGTCCTCGCCGGGCGTGCCGGGGTCGTCCTCGGCCAGCGGAGCCATGTCGGGGAACTCGGTCGAGAGGTAGTGCGCCGACAGCAGCCCGCCCACCATGCGTATCGTCGTCTCGAACGTGTTGACGTCCTGGTCCTGGTCGTACGTCAGCGACTTGGAGATCCACTGCCTCGCGTGGCTCAGCTGCGCCGTGAGGTTCATGAGCATCATGGTGTCGAGCGAGTCCACAATGATCCAGCCCAGCCCGCTCTTGGCCATCTGCCGTCCGTGCTTGGAGACGGGATAGAACTCGTCGTAGCCCCACGCGTACCGCTCGTAGGCGGCCCAGCTCAGCTCGAACGCATCGACCACGCGCGCCCTCCGTTGTAGCCAATCGACCTTGGCGCCCAGGGCCGTTTTGCCGCCGTTAGGGGGCCATGACCAGGCCCGCAACGGCTTCGTGACCTTTTCCCTGTGCTCCTCGAAGGCGCCGCTCAGGTAGAAGAGGCCGATGACGGCCAGGAACAGGAATCCGACTCCTCGTTTGGACCGGTATATGGGGCGGCTGCGGTGGGAGGGCGGGTATGCGTATGGTTTGTCTTTGTACATCGGGAGGGCGGCCCGGCGGGCTGGGTCGAAGAAGCCGCCGACGCGGTCCTGAACGCCACCAAGCACGCCGCCGTGGATGTGGCGCTGGTGCTGCTGCTGTTGTGCGCGCGAGGATGCCCACAGATGGTCTTCCAACTCTCGCTGCTGTGGGTTCCCAAACGACGACGGCACATGCTTGGGCACTGCGAACGACATGGCCTCGGCGGCGAGGAGGCTGTCGCTGCTGCGTGCTGTGTGCTGTGCGCTTTGCTGAGCTAGCTCGGCTTGTGCGGGAGCGGGAGCGGCGGCTTCAGCCGTGGTTACTGCCACCTATATTTGGGGGCCCCTGGCTCGCTGCCACTGCTGCGACGTGGCGTTCCACCTCGGCTCCAGGGGGGGGATAGCTTGTCCAAGGGGCCTCTTCTCCCCTTGGGATCGAGTCAAGGCAAATCGTGCGGATCTTGGAAGCCCCAGCCAGCTCTGACCGATTGACCCTGGCAGCCACAAAGGTTCCCACCCAGGCCAGGTATGTGGAGGTGGGTCGAGGTCGGCGGAGTGGAATTATGATGGCGACGGCAAAGCAGTTGGTGACGATGAAGATTGCAGTTGAGCAGCCCGAATAAAGGCTAGGAGATAGACGAGCAGGTTGGTGATTAGATATGTGTTCGCAGAAGCAAGTGACGGGCTTAGAAACCACCTGGCCAGTGAGTTCCAATCGGCATTCGACCACCTAACTGATTTAGCAAAACAAAACAAAAACAGCCACCACTGCCCAATCCGTCGCCCTAGTGCAGCCCTGCCGTCATTCTTTATTTTTTCTGTTTGCGGGTGCCCAGCCTTGTTCTTTACCACCTCCGGCCTGCCACTTCTGTGAAAAGGGCACGCATACTACAGCCAGAGGCAGTGGGCCAACTCGGGTCAAACTTTACATATGAGTTTGGCTTCAAATGCATATTACGAGTAGTATGAAATGGTAACATGACAAGTTGCGATGGGTGTAATGTGCCAACCCAACAATTACACAGCGCCGAGTTTAGGTACCAAGAGCTGTTAGCTGGGTATTTCTTGGGAGGGGTGGCCTTTGAAATGTGTGTGGACACCATCATTCCAAAACCCCCACGATCGAGCAACTTCGTCTTGGGTACAAAGGGCTGTCTACCGTCTACCTGTATCTACCTAGGTAGGAACCTAGAACCTAGGCACCTGTCTATAAGCCTGGTGCTTAATCCGACCAAAATCACGTCCCGATGCGCGCAAAAAGGAGCTCCGACTTTCGGGAGTATCCCTTCCTCCACGCCGACGAGTTTGCCGAGACCTGCCATCAGCTCGACAGGAGGTATCGACGTGCCGCTCTGGGCCCGCTCCGCAAGCAGTGGAAGCTCAACGTCATCTCTGCCCTCGACGCCTGCTTTGCCCTGGGTCCCGAGTACAGCACATATGTCCAGATAGTCCGCCCCATCACCGCTGCCGAGCTCGCCCTCGACGACGCTGGCCTCTCTGCCCAACTCGGCGGCTTCTCACTCGGCGCTGTCGATGAAGATACTGCCGCCCACGTTGGCGCCGACCAGCACATGATGGACCTCGAAGACGCGGATTCGGTATGTTCCGCCTCCCCGCAGCTTGCCATGCCACACAGCTCCCCTCGCTGCGACTGAACCAAGAGTCCTCCGTGCCAGTCGGCCCTGCCCAGCCGACCCACTCCCGAAGAGCTGCCCAGCGTCACCTATGAGGTTCACCTGCACCCTACCTACCGAGTGCCGTGCCTATGGTTCTCTCTGCGCGGACTGCCAGCCGACGAGCCAGCGCTGGACCTGGATACGGTCTTCCGGCGCCTGGTTCCCGACCAGTTCAAAGAACGGCTCCGGACGCAAGGGCCGATTGGGGCCATCTCAGCAGATGTAAGCAAGTCTGGATATGCAGCCTTCTTCCGAGTTTCTTCCGAGTTCAGGGCCGGTCGGTCTATACTAACACGCTGCGTCCTCTTTCTGTCATTTTTCTTTGTTTCCCCCGCCTATCTTCAGCACCATCCCATAACAGGTCTGCCAACCTTCTTCATCCACCCATGCCTCCTTGGAGATGCAATGTCGGACTTCGACTGCTCCAGAGAAGACTATCTGATGGTTTGGTTGGGGCTGGTGGGTGGCTGCGTTGGCCTCTGGGTGCCAACCGAGATGGCATTGGCGTAGCAGACTTGGGTGGTGGCCGTCTAACAAGGCTCCAAGAAGGCGTGCCATACGGAGGGCTGAGACGGTTGTGTCTCCTCTCCCTCCCCGAGTCGCGTTTGGAGGCCGGATCGCCACACCGGATTTCGCGCGAGTAGGCCCGGTCTGAACCGGAAAAGTATGGTTGACAGTAAGCCTACTCGTCGTCGCTGTCCTCCTCCATGGCGACGTCACTATCCTCATCCTCATCCTCCTCATCCCTGACTCGCTTTTGGCCCCTGTTTTCGGCGGAATCGGCGTCCTTCATGGCGTGGTCGCCAGCTGAGGGGGGCTTGGTGGGAAGCCCGTGAGCTGCGGCCCCTGGCACAGGCGCGTTGAAAATACTCTGCTGCAGTTCCGTGACTTGGACGTTTGTGGATGCTGATGGGTTGGACAGCTTGAATGTGCCGTCCAGCTTGGCAACTGTGTTTGATTTTGTTTTGGCGTACTCGATTTTCTACCCATGGCAGGATTTCTTCCATCAGTCATCACACGCTCGCTAAGGGTGAAGGCGGTGCCAGACTTACAAGTTTGCTCCCAAAAAAGTCGAAATCTTGTAGAGAGCGCATGGCCTGTGTTGAGGCGTGTATGTCCCGGAACACGATATGGGCCTGTCCGCGCATTTTGGATGTCTTGAGAGCGACAACGTCGAGCACAGGGCCGTATGTTGAGAAAAGCATATATAGGGCCATGCGCATGTCCTGCTTCTGCAATCCCCTCGACGAGGGTATGTCTCGCACGTAGAGCCTGTTGGAGGTCGCAGGCGGGGTTCAGTGGCTGCCCGTACGGTCTATCGGTGTAAAGCGCCAGAACGGCACACTCACGTCTGATTCGGGGCGACCTGCGAGACCTTGGCTGGCAGGCCAGCGCCACGCGGGGCTGCGGCCGAGGCCGTGGCCATTGTGTCTGAGGGACCCTGTCGGGGAGACCGTGTCGGAGAGATCCTGTCTGTGCGAGAGTTTGTCGTTTGTCGAGGAGGTGCAGACGTTGGCACGGCGCGGTGCGGCGCGAGGATGCAGGGCGTGCCCTTTTGTTGGTGGAGAGGGTGGTTGTCGCGTCGAGGTCAAACACATATGGAAGCTCGTCTCGCTGCTGCTTGCTCAGGATTCGCACGAAAAAGGCGGGACACAGCTCCCGCCTGTCAGGTGGGATGAGTCATCAGCCTACGCACGGGCCTTGAAGCCCACCTTATGCACTCTTCGTAGCACTCGGCCTTCCGGGCCTTAGCCTAGAACAAAACACCGCACTTTTCATCACCAATCACGCGCACTGGTTTTACGCCTGAAGCTCGGGCGGTGTGGGACGTGGGAGCCCCTGCGTGACCTGCGTCTTGGTACTAACCCCACCCAGTTACGTCGCTGGGCCAGTCCTGCGCATGCATTGACTGAAGGCGGCTTGTCGTTGTCACTGGCCCTGAACCTGCAGCTTGCATGCGCCGAGTACCAAAGACGTCGACCCTGCTCCCATCCATCAACCATTGCCAGCTTCCTACCTACCTACCTACCTAGGCACCTACCTACTACCTACAGGTCCGGCACCGTGATAGTCGAGAGCCACTCCTATCACGAACCGTGCACCCCCTTCTTCTGCCCGCCATGGCGCCGCCCGAAGTCCACCACCTCTTCCACAACCCCATCGCCGACCACTCCTTCTCGGCCGACCGCCAGACCCTGGCCATTGCGCGCGACTCGACCGTCGAGCTCTACTCCAAGGTCGGCTCTGCTTTCAAGCTCAAGGACGAGCTTAAGGCCCACGACAAGACCGTCACCAGCGTCGACATTGCCCCCAACTCGGGCCGCATCGTTTCGTGCTCGCAAGGTCAATCACCCCCTTTCCCCCATGACTTGTCCGTACCTTGGCACCCGCTCACGCCTCGCGCCCGGGGCCACTGCCGCAAATAGACCGCAATGCCTTGGTCTGGGAGCCTTCGCCCACGGGCTACAAGCCGACGCTCGTGCTGCTCCGCATCAACCGGGCCGCCACCTTTGTGCGCTGGTCGCCGAGCGAGACCAAGTTCGCCGTCGGCTCGGGCGACCGCGTGATCGCCATTTGCTACTTCGAGGAGGAGAACGACTGGTGGGTGTCCAAACACCTTAAGAAGCCCATCCGCAGCACCATCACCACGGTTGCCTGGCACCCCAACTCGGTGCTCTTGGCCGCCGGCTCCACCGACGCCCACGCCCGCGTCTTCAGCAGCTTCATTAAGGGCGTCGACACCAAGCCCGAGCCCAGCGCCTGGGGCGAGCGCCTGCCCTTCAACACGGTCTGCGGTGAGTACCTCAACAATTCGGCCGGCTGGGTCCACGCCGTCGCCTTCTCGCCTTCGGGCGACGCTCTGGCCTTTGCCGCCCACGACAGCTCCATCACCGTCGTTTACCCCGGCGGGCCTGACCAGCCGCCGCGCGCCCTCATTAGCATCACCACCCAGCTGCTGCCATTTATGGGCCTCATCTGGAACGGTGAGGCCGAGATTATCGCCGCCGGTTACGATTGCGAGGCCTTCCGCTTCCAGGGTGGCGAGCAAGGCTGGCAACTGAGCGGCACCCTCGAGGCCAAAAGCCGCCCCGCCGGCCTGTCCGAGGGCCGCGAAGAGTCTGCCCTCAACATGTTCCGCCAAATGGACCTGAGGGGCAAGGCCAAGGACGACACCCAGCTCAAGACGGTCCACCAGAACACCATCAGCACCATACGCCCCTACCAAGAATCCGCTTCGGGCCTGGCCAAGTTCAGTTGTAAGTCGACGTGCGCAAAAGCCAAGGAAATGGCATGGGCAAAAGCTAATTTATATCGATTGACAGCGAGCGGAGTTGATGGGCGTGTCGTCATCTGGGGCACGTAAGAATTCTGTATTGTAGATATGTGGAGCTAGACCAGGCACTTGTTGAATACTGCAAGAGGGTTGTTTCATAACCTTGTTAGGACAAGATGGGTTATAGCAAAGGGAGATGGAGAGAAGATAAGAAGAGAAACAGGAATAAATTCCAAAAAAAAAAGAGGAGAAAAGCCGTACACACCAAAGGCTAAGTACCTCTATACAGCAGTGATGCAGGCAGCCAGAGCGTGGGGCCTGGCCGGCAGGTCCCCACATCCCGATGGATGCTGCAGGAACTTGCTTGCATATCCTTAAGCTTGCGCCAGCCCACCAGCCCACCCTGTCTTTGTGACAATACTTGAGCAGCTTCGATCCCGATACCGGCACCGACCCGTACATCACCACCTTGCCCACACCTACCCGTATCTTCTGCCGCCATGGATCTAGTGAACCAGTGAGTAGCGCCTCTTATTCATCTTCAGTCCGTTTTGCTTCAGATATCATCGTGTTGGATACGCTGACATTCGTGAAAAGCCTCGAGGGACGCCTCCTGTTTGCGGTGCCTAAAAGTGAGTCATGTGCAACTGCTGAATGGCCGTCTAGATGTCCCAAGCACCCTCCTTGGGTGCCCTAGAGTTCTAGATGGTCGCAGACAATCCGAATCGAGGCCAGCACGGCCCTGCGCTGACACGCCGCTTTGCTCCCCCACGTGGCAGAGGGCCGCCTGCAGGCGCACTCCCTAAACCTGCTCGAGGGAGCCGACATCCAGTTCAGGAGAGAGAACCGCCTGGACATCGCCCTGGTTAAGAACCTGCCCATCGCCCTCATCTTCCTGCCCGCGGCCGACATCCCCACCTTTGTGGGCGAGGGCCGCGTCGACCTGGGTATCACGGGCGAGGACCAGGTCCAGGAGCACGACGCCGGCGTCCGCGCCGCGAACCGCGCCCGGTGGGGCTCATCGGGCCTCGCCAGCCCCGAGGGCGAGGGCGAGGGCGAGGGCGAGGGCGGGCAGAAGCATCAGCAGCGCGGCTGCGAGACGGTGCTGGACCTCGGCTTCGGCGCCTGCAAGTTGCAGGTCCAGGTGCCACAGAAGGGCTCCTTCGCCTCCCCGGCCGACCTGGTCGGGAAGAACATCGGCACCAGCTTCGTCCACCTGGCCGAGAAGTACTTTGCCAACCTCGAGCAGGCCGCCGGCCTCGACGGCGAGTCGGCGCCCCCGAAGCTCCGCACCAAGATCATCGAGCTGAGCGGGAGTGTCGAGGCCGCGTGCGCCCTTGGCGTGGCCGACGGCATTGTAGACCTTGTTGGTTAGTTGTTCTCCCTTTTTTTTTTTTTTTTTTTTTTTAACTTCCAATGTTGGCCGATCGTCGCTTGCCCAGGTTGGCTAACCGGCTGGCTGTGCTCCTCGACGTCTAGAATCTGGCGAGACCATGAAGGCGGCAGGACTCATGGCCATCGACACGGTGGTGGAGTCATCTGCGATCCTGATCAAGTCCAAGTCCCCGAGCAACCCGGAGCTGGTCGAGCTGATCGCCTCGCGCATCCGTGGCGTCATCACGGCCCAGAGGTACGTGCTCTGCCAATACAACGTCGAGCGGTCGAGGCTGGCCGAGGCCACGGCCATCACGCCCGGCAAGCGCGCCCCGACCATCACCGCCATTGACCAGGAGGGGGCCGTTGCCGTCAGCGCCATGGTGGAGAAGAAGAATATTGCGCCCGTCATGGACGAGCTAACCAAGGTCGGCGCCACCGACATCCTGGTTCTGGACATCCACAATGCCAGGAGCAGCTGATGGCGTGGCTCGGGTTCCGGTAAAGGGAGAGGAAAAGGGGTTTGAGGCAAAAAAGGGAGGCGCAACATTAATAGAGCAAGATATCATATATAGGTATTAATCGGGAAATATTCGTACTGAGAAAGCTCAAGAGCTTGTGGCTGTGATAGCCAAGCAAGTGGACTAACCAAGGTAACCCGCTCATACGGCCTCGGGCGCCGGCCTCTGCTGCGCGGCCCACGCCAGGAACCAGGGCACGTCCTTGACGATCTGGCTCGGCACCGCCATGGCCTGCACCCGGGCGGGCAGCACGCCGCGCGCGTCCGAGGCCGTGGCCATGACCCACTCGATCTTCCCGGCCTCGGCCTCGGCCTCGCCCGCCCCCAGCCGCCGCACCCGCTCGACGCTGACGTAGGCCCCGACAACCACCCCGCCGTCCCGAGCCAGCTCCAGGACGGGCAGAAGCTTCCTGGCCACTTCTGCCTCCGCCTCCGCCTCCGCCCCTGCTTCCTTCTCCTTTCCCTTTCCGTTCCCCTTCCCCGTGACCGTCCCAGCTTCCCGCTCGCCCTCGGCCTCGTCGACGATTGGTATGCTCACAACCACAAACTCGTCCCCACCGCCAGCCGGCGCGGCGACGACGGCGCTCGTGAGCTGCAGCACGGCAAACACTCGGTCCCTGAGCAGCGGCCGCCCGATGCGGTGCCTGGCCTCCTCCACGGCGAGCGTGAAGTCGCCCCACGTCGTCGTCGTTGCCTCCTCCCCAGCCGCACCACCCGCCGCCACCTCGACCTCGACGCCCCCGCAGTCCCACGCCGCCGCCCTCCGGTGTGCCGCGATGCTCGGCGTGAAGGTCGCCTCGGCCTCGGCGTGTCGGTCCTTGAGGCCGTCGCGGAACTCGGCCCAGCTGGCCAAGCCCCCCGCCGCCTCGTCTCTGCTGCCACCGTCGCCGTCGTCGCCGTCGTCGTGCACCGACCGCCGCCCGATCCACGTCTCTGCCCGTATGCGCTCTGTCGGCCTGTGGCCGACGACGAGGGAGGAGGAGGAGGAGGAGGAGGAGGAGACGCGCGCGAGCTCCGCCGCCGAAAAGGTCCGCTCCAGCAGCTCTACCTCCGCCCGGCTGCCCGCCGGCCTCCTGCGTCCCTTGCTCTTCCACGCCGTCGCCTTGGCGTCTTGGGGCCCCGGCGTCGATGCCCTGGGTACGGCCGAGTCGAGGAGCCGGATCGCCTCGCGCAGGATCGAGCCGAGAAACGGCGCCAGCTCGTCCGCTTTGGCCGTCGTTGGCGGTAGCTGGTCCAGCCTGATGCCCCAGAGCCTGACCAGCGGTCCCAGCTCTTCGTCCGATGTCATTTTCTTTTCTTGCTTCCTTCTGCTCGAGGTGACTGTATGTGATTTCACTTCGTATATGGTCATAGAGGACGGCAATAGGGCTGCTCGTTTTTTGGGAATGATAGTTGTGTCGCTTAACTAAAGGCAAGGACACAACCTGTCCGATACAAGTGCCGTCCGGACTTCCCTTATATGGCGACGACCGCACAGACATTAACCGTCGTCCATCCTTGTCCTGCCGCGACGTCTGAGCCACGACCCCACCCCCGGCGCACCGTCCGCCAGGGTCTCTATATGAAAACATGGAAAACATGAAGTAGTTATTATGATTATCGAGGTTACGCGTGTGCCATATCCAAAAAAGTAGAGGCCAGTCCTCGTCATGCGGCCGAACGGGTTCCGTTCAAGCACGAGCTACCGTGCCAAAAATCCACGTGCCTCCTGTCATACGCAGACCAGCCAAGCCGTCTCGTCTAGTAAGGGTATAAAATCTAGGTATATACACTGCAATGTTTCCTTTCCCTTCTGCCCCTCTATTGTTTCAAAAAGGTCTTTGGTCTGGGTCGCGTCAGAATGGGCGCATGTCGCAGCCCTACTTGCGACGCCTCTCCCAGTGGATGTTGGCCGGCTCCAGAGGGCGGGAGAAGAGCGAGGCGTAGTCGGTTCCGGCAACCTTGTTGCTACCGTCCACGTTGCGGAACTTGAACTCGCGGACAATCATTGCAGTGATGGTCTGAAGCTGCACATTGGCAAACTGCTCGCCGATGCACCGATGCCTTCCAGCGCCGAAGGGCAGGTAAGGAGACGCGGTGCCCTTGCTGACGAGACCGTAGCCGTAGTCGATCTTCTCCTCGTCCTCGTCGGCGGCGGGGCCCAGTCGGGGTGCAAGGTGCGAGTCGGCCAGCCAGCGGTGCGGCTCCCACAGATCCGGCTCCGGGAAGAAGGCAGGGTCGCTGGCAGAGTGACCGGGAGCCGACATGAGGACGTGGCTGGACGGGATTACATACTTGGTACCGGGAACGGGCATGGGCTGCTTGACGGCGCGCATGATGGAGTGGATAGGGGCGTGCAGGCGAAGCGTCTCCTTGATGATGGCCTGGTTGAGCGGCAGCTTGGCAAGGTCCTCGTAGGTAAGCGGGGGCAGGTCCGCACCGAACGCGCGCACCTGCTCCTGGTACAGTTCCTCCATGATGTCGGGACGCGAGGCGAGGCGCACCATGATCCAGGAGCTGGTTGACGACGATGAGTGCTGGCCGGCCATGAGCAGGGCGATCATCATGTTGGCAATCTCGTGGTCCGGGACAGGGGTTCCGTTCTTGTAGGTCGAGTTCATGAGGTGGTACATAATGTCGTGAGCCTCCTTATCGGCACCACGGGCGCGGCGACGCTTGATGGTTTCCGAGTAGATCTTGGCAACGGTACGCTGGGCGTGGTCGCGGCGCCTGTTGGAGGGGAGGGGAGCCCAGTGCAGTTGGAAGTTGATGGGGGTGAAGCCCATGTCGAGGTCGTGGTACAGCGAAGCGAGCGACTCGTCAAACTGATCGCGGATCTCCTTGCCCTGCAGGGTATGCGAGGCGGTGAAGATGGTGATTTGGGCCATCTTGGGGCAGATGTTGACCACGCCCTGCTCACCCTTGAAATCGGGCGTCCTCTTCAAGTAGTTGGTGACCTCGTCCGAGATGATGGGCACGTACGAGCGGAAGGCCTCGGTGGTGAGGGCGATCTTCATGAACTGCAACCCAGGGATGGGGCGAGGTCAGCAAGGGTTCACGTTTAGCCATTGCGTGTTCTCTCCGCGGCAGCTCACCTTCTTCTGCTCCATGAGCTTGGAGTTGGGGCAGTCGTAGACGACATCCTTGCCGAAGACGGGAGTGGTCAGGGGGGTGTAGATCTCCTCAGCGCACACGTCGCGCAGCTTGCCGTTGAGGATGAACTCGTTGCCGTTGGTGCCCAGGTAGACGGTGGTTGGCTTGCCGAGGAGGACAAAGGTGAAGACGTCGCCGTACTATTCCGCGGCCGTGTTAGCAGTCTTGTGTCCGGAACAACTCGACGACAGGCCGGGGATGTCGGGCTCGCAAACCTTCTTCTTGCACTCCCGGAAGAAGCGGGGCGGGTCCATGCCGTAGGTGATGGTGCTGCCGATCAGGGGGAACCAGTGGAAGACCACGGGGGGCTTGGTGGGATCCCTGAACAGGACCTGCTTCAGAACGTTGAGGAAGACGGAGAGGAAGACGACGCCGGCGACGACGGCTCCGACCTGCGACGCGGTGCCCAGCTGGGAGAACCGCTGGAGCACGGGCTCCGCGACCTCCTGGAGAAGCCCCATCGCGTGCGGTTACGAGAGGGCGAGAGGGAAAGGGCGGCGGGTGTGCGGTGCGGTCAGACAGAGTGTGCCTTGTCTTGGTGGCGACTCGATGTCTGTGTGATGATGGCGACACTTGCGGTGCCGGTGAGAAAGCGGCGAGGGAGAGGGTCTTTATTCCCAATGAATCGCTAGACCACACCCTTGCGTCTAGTATTGGTTTTTTTTTTCTTGTCAGTCCATCTCCTTTTCTTCCCCATGTCAATTGATTGACTGGTATTGGATCACACTTGACAGCCAATCTGGACTCTTAGGGCCCCGCCATGACCCGCGAATTGGAATGACCTGATTGGCTGGTACTCGTATTCGTGTTCGACAGGAATGCGAGCGAACGGCGCTGACGGGGAAGTCACGGAACACGTAGGCAGGTACCTCCCGAATACGTTCACGGTTTGCGGGGCCGGCCACGAAGAAGCGTTGCGTGAGGCAAGGCCACGGCCCAATCAACATCACGCCATGACCGCGCCACAAGGCCATGTTGGAAATTTCCCTTGGCTGCTGCCGGCTTTGGACATCTGTGGACATCTGTTGAAATTCATTACCATTCCTCCATCCAGCCCTCGCGGCGGGGTGGACCCTTGGGTTACCGCCCATACCGCTCTCCACACCGCATCGCCAAGTGCTGATGGAGATGGCCTGATGAGGCCATCCCCGAGCTGACGACGGCTTCTGCAAATATCCCATACGCACTCTATCTCTCAGCCAAACGAGGCACCCCTTTATAATTATTCGGCAGGCGCTGAGGCCATTTTGGGTGGTGTTTTTTGTTCTACCTGGTTTTCCATATCTATGTACAAGAATGGGCCATGTGTCCAGCTCTGCCAGCCATTGCAAACCCCGAGATGGTCCGGACATCAGGAGCGGCAAAAAGGGCAACAAATAGGGAGGAGCGAAGGCGAGAGAAAAAAAAAGGCAGCAACGAGAAATAAGAAGGCGTCTGGGAATGTCGACAGCGCGATCCCACGTGCTGGGAGGGTATTTCGCTAGTATCGAGAGTTAAAGACAGTGACAAAAAGGAGGCGCTGGGTGAGTGAGTCCGCAAGCGGACCTTGTCAGAACGAACTGAGAAGACAGGGAATCGAGTAAAAAAGCAAACAATATGGGGGCGGCATCGTGCGTCAAGCCCGACCAAGTGACGCCAATAACACCGTCTCCCAAAACTCCAATGAAAATGCATGCAAGTCGCACGTTTACGTGGCCGTTCACCACTCACCACAGGCTGCCGTCCCAGCCGTAGTCGCCATCGATATTAACCCATCGGCCTCCCTCAAGGGCCTCGTCCCAGCCGCCGGGCATCATGACGGCCACGAGCCGGCACCCCATCGCGCTAACGGTGCAGACGACAAAGTCACTGGCCCTCGAGAGAACGGCCAGGTCCATCATGTAGGCCCTCCCGATCAGGCTCCTCAGCCTCAGCGTGTCGGCTGACGGCGGCGCCCCAGAGCTGCCCGACCCCTTGCCCACCGACGACCGCCCCAGGTTCCAGAACACTGCTGAGAAGAAGCCGCCCTCCCAGCCCCAGGCCTCATCCACAAACTTGTGCATCACTGTCCTGTCGGGGTTGACTTTTTGGATAGCCGTCTTGCTGGCCAGCTTGATCTGCTCCTGTGCCCTAAACGCAGCCGCAAACCCCTCCGACTCGTACACGACGGGGTCGTCTGATGCTAATAGCAGCACGGAGCGGGTTGGGTCCTGTGCCTGCGTTTTTTGTGCGCCCGTGCTGTCGCGCGCACCGTCCAGGATCTTCCCGATCCGCTCCGTGTATGCCTCGAGCGGGATGTATGATTCGCGATATTGGTACTCGAGCGGGCGCCGGTCCCCACGCCGCACATGGACCCCAACGGCCACGCCTCCACTGTGTGCCTTGCCAGCCAGATCCTTCACCCGCCTGGACACGTACGCCTCGTCCTGGTCATTGAGCCTGAACAGAGCATCATGCCCTTGGCGAGTCAGCTGGTACTGGTCCTTCTGTAGTCGCCTCTCGGAGGCGGGGTCATCTCGGCCTCCCTCGCGGGACGGCAGCTCAGCAGCCAGGGCAGTTGTGAAGAAGTCCTCGGCGGTGGCGGGGGTCACCACAAGGTGGCGCGCATGGTACGGACAGGGCAGTATCTGGTGACGCGGAGGTGATCGGCAGTTTGGCCGCGGAGGAGGTTGGAAAATAGCTGTGTAGTCCCCGTATGCCCAGCGTGAGTCGTCGATGAAGAAGGCCCTTCCCTGTTGTTGGGCCAGCCCATATGCCGTCCACATGGCCATGAGCGTCTTTCCGAGCCCGGCGTCGGCAGACTCGAGAACAAAAATCAGACTGGTGGCGCAAACCTCTCCGTTCACGAGATGGCCCTTGGGTTCGCCGACCATACCACGATCCTCCTCGGCGCCGTGCTGGCCCGGGGCCGGCGCCTTCTTGGCTCTCCCGAGAAGGCCCGGCAGAATTCCGACTCTCTCGGCCTCTCGAATGTCAATAAAGTAGGAGCTCGCGTCGGTGCGGCTGAACGGGTTATGTATCGAGTGCTTGCTCTGCTGTCGGAGCTCGTTGACCCGCCTCGAAACCTCGCGGCACTGAGCGGGCATCTCGGCATACTCCTTGACCGAAAGAGGAAATCGATGTCCCGGCGGGATCGAGACGGTCCAGCTGGCACCCCGTTTCCTGTCGTCGAGCACGATGGGGTTGGCGAAGTCGGGCAGAGAATCCCAGGGCACCATCTCGTAGCGTTCGGCTCCTTGCGGTCCGACCATGTCAAGCCACGACAAGACAGCCGAATCTTTGACCCTAGCTAGTGCCGAGTAGAGCATGAGAGAGGCGACCATGACCCAGAAAACAGCCTTCAGAACACGACTTGGCCGCGGTGCACCCGAGCTCCTGCGAGGCGGCGGCACCAGCGTGGGAAGCCTAGGGGATGGCGGCGGTGAGGCGAAGACAAGATGGTTAAAGCTGAAGCGTGACGAAGTTGAAGAAAGAGGGCCTCTGTCGCCCTGGTATGAGGCGGCCCTCCGCAGGTTGATCCTCGGCGGCGCCATGATCATCTTAGAGTGCGTCGCTCCGCTGAGGTCTAGTGTTGGAGGCATGATGTCTATGGCGCAGGGGTATCAAAAGACGCCATGTAGGCGGGGAACAAAGAGAAAAAAAGAGAGACAAAGACGGCCGGGTGCACCGACGCCCAAGCTCCGGCCAAGGGCCAAAGGAGACAAGGGGAAGTGAAGTAAAGGAGTGAGGAAGAGACCAGTGGCGGTGCATGCGATGGGCAGGGCGACGAGAGTGTGTTAAATAAATATCAAAGAAACAAACTTCAAGCGAGTCAAGAAGCGATGCGCAAGTGGGTTTGGGTGCCGTCCGTCGGAACCAGATGACAGGAAGAGGATGAATGGTCCCCTTCGGCTAGCCAAATGGAAACCTGGGGTGGCAGGTTAAAAGCCGCTAGGAGGCAGCTTAGCGTCAGACGCAGGCCTTGACCGAAGAAGGGAGCTCCCGAGGCTGCTCACGGCATCTCAAGCCTTCATCCTGCGCATCCCAATCTCCCTGGAGGGGGGGGCGGCACAGACGGTCGTTTGCTTGATGTATGCACCTTGGCACATGTACTTGGGGGTCGGTCAGATGGGGACCGCTCAGGCGAGGCGGCTGCACCACTTGTGCTTTGTGTGCTATTTACAGAGATCCCATTGACAACGCCGGTGGGGAACAGATGGCAACGTCATCGCCAAGGTCGTTTGTCATAAGGGCGGCGGGGAAAAGGCCGATCCCTGAGAGAAGAACCGAGTCAACGGGGGCCTTTCGGCACACGAGACAGAGGACTTGGTCACCAGACCATTCACAGGTCGTCGCCGGGGTGGGAAACGCGAGGACAGACAGACGGGGTGCGGGAAATGGCGCGGGGGGGCCAAACGGCCGCAAGCCAGCGGGTTTCCCTCACTGGCTGAATATTGATGTGCTGCTGCGTGTGCTGCGGCGTGTGCGGCGTGTGCGGCGAAGCACACACGCATTCCTTCCTTTGTGGTGCGCCTTTTTTTTTTGCCTGGAACAGCATGGAATGGCAGCCGCCGGCCGATCAACGAGAAGGGGATCAACGAATGTGAGCCCTGCCTGCAGGTGAGGGGTTCACTCGTCCGAAGACAGGGTGAAAGAGAAAGAAAGAAAAACCAGGACGAAAGATGAGCCCGATCGGCTGGCACGCTGCATCGTGACTGGACAGTCGTGGGAAAGGGGCGACAGAGCCAGACGGGACGGACGATCACCATCAAGAGCCCCCTGCAGCTCTGAAACACGCGCGTGCTAAAGTGGGACGCAGATCTCAGCCGGGGAAAGGGGTCCCACAAAAGTCCCCCAGCAATTAGGGGCCCATTTCCGCGAATGGACTGGCGTCAGCCCGCAAGCTCGGGAAAGCTTGGGAGCCATCCGCCGACTTGAAGGGGGGAAGGAGCAACCAGTCGGTGTGGAACATGGGATTTTGGGGATTTTCCGGCGGCTGCCGAGAAAGTAACCCGGTTTCGTTGATGTGACCGATGCGCATGTGTACGCTGTACACAGTCTCATACATACTGGGAGACACACACATACACGTGCGCGCCTAGGCAGGATGGTAGGTACCTATTGTGCTATCCTATTCGGTTCACGGAACGGGTAGTCCGACCATCGTGGGCCTTCTTACTTTTCATATGTTTTATGCGCCTGCGTGTCCGCCTGCGATTGCTTTTTTGCCTTGAGCGCACACACGTCTTGTCTTGAACCAGGCTGTGCATCCCTCAACAATGCGCCACCGACGCAAAGTCAAAGAATCGGCGGGGCACCTCCCTCGCCCTCGACCTAGGACATCTCTAGATGATCCCGTGCCTCGCTCATCGCGTGCTCACTGGCTCTGTCAGGGAATGAGAGATAGATAATCTTGGCCGCAAAACAGGGAGAGCCTGTCTGCCCGTAATGATGCCACATAATAAACTATGATAGCCTCCTCGCGCCGTTGTTCCCTTCTTGTCCACCTGTGTACACGCACTCGTCTAAACCATTCCTCCCTCCTCTTGTGGTCGTCAACATTATGAGGACTGCTCCCGATGCCAAGGGATATACACGATATAATACAGCTCGGCCTGGAATTGCGAGCAGTCCCTTCGCGGGATCTCACTCACCAATTTGTGAGGGAGCAAAAACAGCTCGTTAAAACAAAAGCCGTTAAAACAAAAGCCAACTTCGTGACTGGAAGAAAACCGAGAGAAGGAGAGAGAATAATTGCGTCGGGTATAGAACGGTCGCCCGCAAAATCATGGAGGAAAAAAGGGAGGTGACATGCGAGAAAGACGAATGAAGACAACCCAAGAAAATGAAAATGAAGAGGCAAGGGAGGGCAAAAAACGAAAGAGCAAAATGAAACAAACGTATCGTTCACAAGCCCAATCCAGAACTCCTCTTCGCCTCCAAGCCAAGCCCAACCCAAATATTTTCCCTTGCCCAAGTTATTTTTTAGTGTTTGGTAAAGCGGCCATCATCGGTGGGTGTGGCTGCTGCTGCCACGCCGAAGGAAAGAAAACAGAATGACAGCAGAGTAGCAGACGGCGAAAACAAACGACCATGTGCCATGGCGAGCCTCACACATCAGTAGAGACAATAATGGGTGCGTGCCCCGCCGGCTTGGTCGTGGCCGTAGCGGTAGGGCCTTTTCGATCATTCGCGATCCTGACACTGCCACGAGTTCCGCGTACAATGTGCCCGCTCTCAACTCGGTCCTGGATCTTTAAGGGGGAAAGACAAATCAGGTTAGCCATACATAATTTAAAGTTCCGAGGCGTAGGATGTCGGGAGGGCGCTGGAGGAAATCAAGCAAGAGTGCTGAACGAGGCGATCACATACCATTTCATCCAGGATTCGGCTCATTTCATCGACGCTTTTGGTCCCGCGACCTAGGTTCGACACCTGCCGAGCAATAGAGGGAGGGCTTGGGTTCGAGTCTGTCAGGGGAGACGGCTTGGGCGATTGCGGAGAATCCATCACCTGCGAGGATCGGGCCTCGGCGCGAGAGTCAACCCTGTCGGCGTTTTCTCTCGATCTGGCCGCACTGCGAAGCGCGGCCAGCATCCGGTCCTTGTCGTCCAGTCGCGCTCGTAGTTCGGCGATCTCGACATCCTTTTCCTTAATCACAGCCGCGACACTGTGGTCCTCGCCAACCATGATACCTTTGTTGGGTCCGAGGACGGAGGCACGCGAGGAGCTTGTCCTCCGGGCCTGGAGCAGGCGCTTCTCCAGCGTCGATATGTAACGGTTCTTGTCAGTTAGATCGGCCTGGAGCGCCCGGTTCTGGGCAGCCAGTGACGCAACCCCATCGCCAAACTCCCCAACACTGCCGTCTTCCTCCACCGTAGCTTCGCCCGTTGCGGAAAGTCGTTGACTGCTGGTCCGCCGGCCGACGGTAGAGGATGATGATGTCATGGACGAGGACCGCTCGAGCATCGAGCCCCGTGCCGTGGTTGCCAGAGATCTGACCGATGCGAGCGACGCTCGAGAGTGCATCCCCAGGGAGCTGTATGAGCCGCTGCTGTTCACCCCGATCGACTTTGAGCTTAATATCAGTCGGTTGAGGTGATCGATCCTCTCCTTCAGAGCCGTGCGTGCAAGTTGCATTTCCAGCAACTGCTCCTCATGTCGGTGCTCGGCCTGCTTCTCGCGTGCCCGCTCCTGCTCCACATCGCGAGCCTTCTCCGCCTCGGCCTCCTTTTTGTTGTTGTTTTTGGCCTGTGCATCAAGCTGACCCCGCAGCTCCAGTATTTCCATGCGGTACCTCTCGAGGAGGACCTTTGCGCCGCCCTCGCCACCAGCCCCGAGTGCCTCCTCGGCCTTTTTAGCATGGCTGACGATATTGTTCTTGGCGCGTGCGGCAAACTTTAATGTATTGATCGTTTCGTTGGTGTGTGTGCTGACCGTGGCCGCGCTCCCTGCGGCTCCGATCCCGATGGTGCATAGGATGCTCACAAGGGAGCCGCCCGATAGAGCACCTTGTAGCAGCCTGGTCAGTTTGCTGTCACGGTATGGTAGGTGCTTCCCGTCCTTGTCCGAGGGCTTTCCGTCCTTGTCTTTGTTCTCTGACAGCTTGGAGATGACGGTACCGAGCGTTAGCAAGCTCTTGTTGATGTGGGAACCCTCGGTACGTCGCTCTTTGCTCTCGGCCGCCTTCTCAGAGCCAGCAAGATCGATCAGGCTCAGAGTTGACACACGGACTCCGCCCGGCGCGAGGCCAGAGCGCTTGCTATCAGACGTCGAGCCCGGCGTGCGCTCGCGGCTCTCAACCACTATCTGAACGACTGCGTGGCTTCGCGAACTCCTCGCATTGAACTGCGTGCTTGCCGTCCTACGTGCCTGGTCGCCACGGGCGATCACACGCAGCAGCTGCGTCGGACTCTGCACAATCTCCTCTTTCAAGGGACTGGCATAGACTCCACGCTTGCTGTCCTCGCGCAGTTTGATCTCGTCTTGCCCGCCAGCGCCGCCAATGCCGCCTCCTGTGGACATGCTCAACAGATCGTGGATCTTTTCGTTGTAGATTTCGAGGTAGCTGACGCGTAGCAGAAACTCTCTGGAGGGTGTTTCCCGGATATAAGAAAAGATGTCGGTGATTGCGAGGGGAATGACGCCTGGCGACGAAGCGGTGCCCTGCATGGAGAAGGTCTTTCCAGTACCCGTCATTCCGTATGCGAAGACCGTTCCGTGGTATCCTTCCATGACTCTACGGACTAGTCGTTTGGCGATGTGATCGTAGACCTTGGAGTTGTCGTCGTGTGTCGCAAAAACATTATCTGCCGAGGAAGCATTGCGTAAGTCGCTGAACCGAGCAACCAATACGGGGAGTGAAAAGGAAGGGGGATTAGTCTTGCATACCATAAAAATAATCGCCGCCTTCCTTGCCGCGATATGATATTAGAGACTTCTTTCCCTCAACTATCCATTCGCCGTCTGATTTCGAGTGATCGTGTCCGCCGGCATCAGGTCTAACCCTCACGCTCACGACAACATTTCCCTTCCCCTCGAGCTTGGACGACATTTTGCTTGAGGTGCCCTCAGCTGCGCCAGCGCCCGGTTTTTGTTGAGAACCGTCTGCCAGATCATCATACTGAGTAGCCGACGTAGAGTAAGAGTCCTGTGCCGAGGAACTCCTGCTCTGAGGCGGGGATCCCACACTGATCAAGCCATCGGAGCTTCGCGTCCCAGGCCCGCGCGCAACAGATATACCTTCGGTGCCGTTGAGGAGACTCGGGGCGCCATTGACCTGATAGCCCAGCGCTGCCTGGCTCTTTGACTTCCGGGCAGGCGCCGGCCCGCTGTTGGAGAGTGGACTTGGTGGGAGACTGGATCTTGCGTCGCCGCGAGGTGGTTGTGGGAAGGAGTTTATGCTGACGGTTTTCCGTATCGTTTTCGTCGGGGCGGCCACGGAGACAGCGCGCGGCTGCGGAAGCGCCGTGGTGGGCGCGGGTGTTGTTGGAGGGAGGAAGGTGGACGAAGGAGCGCGCAGGCCGCTCCTGGGCGTGCTGCTGCCCAAGTGTGAGGGTGTTGCTGCCATGCCGCCGGTGCTCTTTCGGGTCTTGGTGATAGGTAGTGCCGGAAGTGCGGCTGTCGGAGGCCCATTCGTGGGCCGCGATGCCGTTGGGAGTGTGGCCGCCATATTTGATGGACGCCGTCGAGGAGAGTCGAAGACGCGGTAGTTTCGCGGGCGTGACCAGAGCTGCGCGGACGTGCTGGATTTTGTCGGACCCAGGCTCAGGGGGTAGATGCAACACTGGTCAAGCCCCCATCAAAATTCACCGAAGGGGGATGGCTGGGGTTATGCACCGGGCAGGTGGACCAGTGAAGTGCACAGGGCCGGCACAATCCAAGCCTGCTCATGAGGCAGACGGGAACAACGGTAGAGGGCAGTGGCGGTGGTGGACTTGTTGACCCGCCTGTTGAGTCCAGGGTTCTTGAAACGGGTTTATGCGTCAGTACATAAGGAAGGGCACGGATGTAGTAGGCGATCATATAAACAGAAGTGTTGTTTGGGATGGGCGGATAGAACGAAGCGTGTGTGTGCAATGGAAGAAACCCCAGGCTCTGGTCCTGCAGGAGGCCCGGCAGTGGAGGAGGAGCGAGCAGACGCATGACAATTGGTTTTGCGGAGCCGACCCAGGGTCGGAAGACAAAATATGAAGAGCAAACAAGCGGAGGGTGCCACAAAATGGCAATCAGCGCAAGGAACACCGGGCAAGGATACGACAGGAGCCGAGAGGCGACGAGTCGACCGAGTTGAGGGCGTCCTTGGGGGCGAGAGATGGTTGGGGATTCTGCACATACCTTGGTGGCGAGCAAATGTCGTCGGGTCGCCTGGGGGTTCCTTTGGCTTGTGGCCCGCACGATCCCTTTCCCTCGCTTTCCTTGTTTTTCCTCGTAGGCCTTTTTTCTTCTTCACCCTGGATGTTCCGTGATCTGTTCCGGCTCCTGCGCTGACCCTTGGTGTTCCCCTCCTGCCAGTGAGGTTGATGTTTCTGCCGGGCGATCGGGTCGACTTCGCGTGGTTGTGCAAGGCCGGTCGAGAGTGGGTGACGTGAGGATCTTGGACTGGCTGTACGTCGCGCTGGAAGCCAGGAAAACGGCAGCGAAAATGAGGGTGTCCGGGGAGGGGGCCCAGGGTCGTGGAAGTCTAGCGAGCGTGTGGTGTGGACGCGTGCGACTTGTCGACGACCGGGGTGGAGCGAACCAGGGAAATTTGTGCTGCAGGTGCTGCTGCTGCACGATGCGATCGATTGGCAAAGAAGGGGCCGCCAAAGCTTCGGCCGAGGATGGTCACGGGTCAATGGGACCAGAGGTGCAGCACAGGCGGGCTAGCGCGATGCTCTACGCGAAGCGTGTTCGGAAGGAGTGGTCTTTGGTCGCAACGGCGCTGGCACTGGCAAAAGAGAGTGAGATTGCGAGTGCAGGCTGGTGGCGTTGTTGGGTCCAGGAAGCGATGTCCCTGCTTGGCTGCGACTCGGACAGGGAGGGGCTAGCGGGGGATGCAGAAAAGACGAACAAAAAAGAATTAGAAGAATAAAGAGGGGAAAGCTCGGGCCACAGTGGATAATAGCGCGACGTGGAACAAGACCGTTATGAAGCTTGAAGCCCTCGGGACGCACAACCGGCCCAACGCACGCGCCGCCCAGCGAACTCTGGAGCAGGCTCTGGACGGCCCGATCCCGATAAGCCCGCCCCAGCTGTTTGACGGACGGGAGCGAGAGTATGTGCTTGTGCGTGTGTGTCCGAGGCAGGTGGCTGGAGCAGCAATTGGGCCGACCAGGACTCGTTGTGGTAATGCATGGACAAGTGCAAGAACCACTTTGACTGGACACACACACCCCTACGAAAAGAAAAGAAAAACAGCCTGGAAATTACCTGACGGGCCTCGGGGCTTGGGGCAACCGAGGCGGGGACCCCTTCACCAACACGCACACACAAAGCCTTAGGTTCTCCCAATCGAGAGCAATTGAGCCAAAGGACCACTGCAGATCCCTTCTTTTTGTGATGATCCCTTTTGATGACTTCACTCGTCCGCTCTCCTCCCTCAGCTGCACGTGCTTACACTTTAGTGCGGGGTTGCATTTTATTCAGCCGTGAGAATCCCTTCGTCGCCCAAAGCTGGGCACCAAGTCTGTGAAGAAAAGGGGTGGGGGTTGGCACCTGGATGACCCTTGCCGTGGTCCGTTCTGCCGTTCTGGGATCCCAAAATTCGATATCGGGCACTGTTTCGGCTTTCACCCTATATCGAACACTTGTTCGCATGTACCTCAGCACACCGTATTGGTGGCGCCTTGTCGCCCTTCCTTCGGGTGATGCCTCTTGAGTCCGTGCGCACCTTTAATTGGTCCCTCTCTTTTGTGACCACCCCTTGGGACGACCCCACTCCACACTAACCGGGGTAATCTCAATGGATGCTGGTACCCTCGGTTTTCCCCCCGTCTGGACCAATGGCCAGTTATCACTCTCCTCATCTTTTCTCCTAGATGGCCTAGTCGGGCGATACGAGTGTGGGAAGGGATGTATCCATTACTGGCGAATGCATCTCTCGAGCATGTCCGTGGGCCGTCCACATACCTAGGCACGCTGCTGGTGCGATGAATACTCAGTATACGTCCCACACAGAGGCAGGTACCAGAAAATCGGCTAGCCTCCTCTTTGGCACAAGCCGTTCTAGATCAAAAGTCGCCAAGGGTAGAGCGGCAGCCGCGCCTCGACGGTCGTGGCCCGGGAAACCTATGCGCGGGCGAGGGGCACTAGCAGCAGCTCGCGTTGGCGTGGCATGTCAAAAGTTTCCAGGCAAGCCAGGCAGCGCGCGGCGCAATTTAATCAGGCTTTTGGGGGGTCACATTGGAGGACGGGCTGCAATTTCCGCGATAGCCTCGAGTCACGGCACCAACTGGACTTGGGACCTGCGCCGCGCTAGCCGTGGGCCCCAGTCAAGGAGGCCCAATGGCACGGCACGCGGAGCTGTGGAGGTATTGACAGGGGTCTGGGCCAGTCAGCCCGGGAGACGGACATCAAATAGGCTGCCCGCATCAAATCCAGGGAGGGGCGGCCGCATGCTGGGTGTGCCGGATGCAACCCTGGTTCTTGGGCCGTGCGCTCGTCGAGGGTGGGGTGCCCATCACCCAACGGGATTGGATCATGCGGGCTGCTCTGTCTGTGCTTGGGCTACAGCTTTCGACAGTCCAGACCGAGATAGGCTACAATGGATGCCACAGCGAGCGCCATCGAAGCCCCGCAAAGTGGACGCAACCAAGACCTGCGTCGCCACGCTAACAAGTCCTGCGCGCCTACTAGGTAGTACGTCTCTATACAAAGGCACAGGAGTACCCAAGCAGAACTGTCGGCAGCCTGGCCATCTCCCGGATTCCGTGCCTTATGCGGCTGGGAAAGCCTCAGATCGGCTCGAGTTGCCTGCCGCCTTCGCGCGCCAACCGCTTTTCCTCTGCAAATATAGAGGCACCCATACCTGCCAGCTTGGTTATGCCAGTTGTGTTCGCTGGCACCTCGAAGGGGGTATTTATGTGAGTGTGTATGGTTCTCCTATAGACCTTCTATAGACAGGCGGGGCTGTCAACAAATTGCTTTACCGGGTAGTATTTCGAGACAGCATCTAGCTTCTCCCGGTAGACATAAGCGAGTGCAAGAAACATCACCCTTTTCGCCCGAGCCAGGGCGAGGGGGGGTCTCAAACGGCGGGGCGCCGCTGCCGTCACCCGCCCGACTACTTTGGGTAGCCCAGAACACGCAACCTACCCACCCTCTCGGCTCGCGGCGGAGAAGGCTCTTGTCGCTGCCACAGTATGACATCCGGCTTGGCATCCGGTCTATCGTGGCCCACCGGATGTTTAGTCGTCATGTGAAGGGTGGGCGGTGGACGGTGCGCCGCAGTTTGCTATATTACCTATAACACCCGCCGTCAGCACCGAACCCTTGCCTAGGTAACCTCGACTCGTCTGCCAAACGGGCACGGCATCAACACATGCCGTCCGACAAAGACAGGTGTCTTCTCTGGGCGCTTGGGTACTATACCTCCGTGGGCAGAACTCCAAAAGCACCATGCACATCTATACGTATTTGCGTTTTGTACCCTTTGGCAGGGCTGTGCTTGCAAGTTTCTACACATAGGAAACAAGTATCACCCCTGATCCGCGGCGCCTTTCGGCATGAGACGGGGCCAACATGGACCGATCATCCACATCATTTAGATAGCCATACATCCCAGCCAGGCACTACCTCCGTACCTATATGTGCCCGTCGTTACACGTTATATCTATTTCTCCGTTGTGCAACTTGTCAGTCGGACCTGGGGGGTCCCGTCGGGCTTCAGATCCCGGTTCAGGGCTTGGAGGGGAGCGAGGCAGGCGGACGCATTGCGCGTCGCACCATGCTTCACAACTTTAGGGCGGCGACACAAGCCTGACGCCCCTCCCGACGCACCCCGTCTCGAACACCTCCACCAGGCCCGCCCCGACCGCCTCGTCCAGGACCCAGTCGAACCGCAGCCCGGAGAACTCCTTCCATCGCCGCGCCCGACTGGGGGCCACCCCGAATCGCCCGCCCCTCCCCGCCTGCCGCCGCCCGCCGCCACCGTTGCCGCCGCCGTCCCACCTTTCCCGGAGTGTGTCCTCGGGCGCCTCCCGGTCCGGCAGCCGCGCGAGCAGCTCCGTCAGGTGCGCCAGCGCCGCCGCCACGAGCTTTAGCCCCACTCCCGCCCCGGGTATCGCGATCCGATACTCGGCGCCGCACCCGCTCCCGCTCCCGGCCCCGACGGCAGACCCACTACTGCTGAGCACGTGCTCCCGGGAGCCGCCCTCGCCGCCCACGGCCCCGACCGTCCCCGACGCCGCCCTCGCAACCGTCGCCAGCGAGATGAGCGTGCCGCGGTCCTCGGGCCGCGCGAATATCGACGCCCCAACCGCCGCCGCCCCGCCATGGCCGCCCGTCAGGAAGCCCGCGCGCACGAGGGCGGCCAGGTGCTCCGGCGCGAGGCTCCCCGCCGGGACGGCCTGGGCGGCCGGGTGCTCGCGCAGCATCCGCGCAAAGGCATCACGCGCCGCATCGCCCAGGCCGTCGGCCTCCCCCAGCATGCGCTCCAGGTCGGCGGCCAGCACCAGCACCTCGCCCATTGCGCCGCGCCCGGGCACCGCGACGCGGCGCAGCGTGCCGGCGCGCGCCAGCTCGGCCGCCCCGCGCTCCACCGTGGTCGGCGTCCAGCCCAGGAGCGCCTGCAGGTGGGCCGCCGACACCATGGGCGGGAGGGAGGCGCGCCGGGAGAGGACCGTTGCGGCCAGCGCCGACGGGATCCCCCGCTTCGGGAGCGCCGAGAACATGTTGTCGCGCGCGTGCGCTATGGCCTGTGGGATGTCGGGTGGCGTCTGGTCGCCGCCCGCGGGGACGGCGGCCGGGTCCGCGCCGCCGGCGATTCCCGCCTGTTTGTTGGCCGATGGCTCGCCCGCCTCCCTCCGTGGAAACCCTGCCGTCCATGACGAGACTAGGGCGCGAGCCGCCGGTGTGGACCCTTCCCTTGGGCGCTGTTTCTGGACGCGATGTGAGCTCCCCAGAACAGTCTGTCGATTCATGGCAACGTCCAGATCAGCAAGGATAGATAACGTCCTTTGTGTGGTGTCGTGACAGGTAGGTCGATTAATAGCCGATGATCCGACGAGCTGGGATTTGCTGTAGTGGCGACGCACTTGCTCCGACCTTCCCATGGCTGCCTGAGTGAGCCTTGGGTGACTAAAACTGGTTCGCCACCCGCCGTTTCCAAGTCGTGTGCCAGTACGTATCTCTTCCATCACCCAAGCCAACGGTTGCTGAAACTGCGGATTTAACGCGTCAATCCGTACACTCACTCAGATGCGCCACGTTTTATTATTTTCCTGCGCACTCAATTCCAACCCTCGCACAATATTATCTAGACCCAACAAATGCGAAACAACGCTTTTCCCCATTTCCCCAGTAAACAAGCATACCCATCAACACAGGACAAATCTTTTTTTTTTTTTTTAAGCATGGAGCAACATGTGTTCGCCCGACTGGCAAATCATGGAAAGCTGTCAGAATATAAACAACCAACATAAGAAATACAGCCAAAGTTCATCGCGGAGTGCTCAAGAGGCCACCGTCAAGACGTATGAAGTCATGACACTCATGCGCTCGCTGGTCAGCTTGAGGCCCATGCGGAGGAGCTCTTGCGCAACGTCCGACTCTTCTTTTTGCAGCTTGTCCCAGCCCTCCCGATCGATGAGCCAGACCACACAGTCACGCTCAACGACAGCTGTCGCCGTGCGATTCGTCTCGGAGAAGAAAGGAAGCTCGCCGCATGTCGTCCCAGCCACTATGCTCTCGCAGAGGTACCCCTGCGGAAGATCGTATTCCATCCGGATGATGCCGCTCTCGACCAGATAGAACCCGGTGGCTGGCTCTCTCTGCCGGTACAGCACGTCGCCAGACCGGTACTCTTTCCGCGTAAAGTAGCTGGAGGCCCGGAACCAAAAGTCCTCGTTCTTGTCGCTCATGTCTTGGAATATTTGCAGCATCAGCCTCAGGGGCTCCCTGAAGCTCTGCCACTTGGACTGCCGAGTCTTCCCGGCATCCGCAAGTCGGGTAGCCGCCTCGTACAGGTGGTTTCGGCGAGGAGAGCTGGCCAGCTGCTCTAGAGGTCCGGGCGACCTGTCATTGGTTGGGACCTCCAAGCTGCTTGCTCCAACATGAACCGGGGCCTTTACTGCCTCTTGTTGTGCGTACAGAGTCTTGAGCAGCTCGTTCTCGCACGCCTCGAGAGCTGAGTTCAGATCGGGCAGCAATGTGGCCTCGTCTTCCCCTACACCTAGCGCCCTCAGGTTGTGGCATAGAGCGCTGCTGCCGTCCACCCCGCTCAGGATGAATTCTATCCCCTTCTTGCTAAGCAGCCGGCGGATGGTGGCGAAAGCCTCGCCAGCAGAGTAGTCGAGCCCAGTAACTTGGTGCAGGTCCAGGATAAGGAACTTGATAGGCCTCTGTCGGAACGCCTCGTCCGTGATCAGATCTCGGATCGTCTCCTCCACCCCAACGATGGTGCCAAAGAAGAGGTAGCCGGAAAGCTTGACGATGGAGATCTGACGCCCGACCTGCTGAAGGAAGTGCTGTTGCGAGGGATTGCGTCGCACTGTTGACCCGACCACGTCACCCGACCAGCCAGCCCTGACTGCCGACACCTGTGCGGTCTGGAAGATCATGGACACAAACGCCATCAGTATTCCGACCCCAATCCCAGTAACGAAGTCGTAAATCCCCATGATGAGAACAATGGCGACGACCTGGCGGAAGCAGATATTAGCAAACAACAGTCCCACAAGGAGCAGAGCTCGGGTCCGAGACGCAAATGCCACATACAGTCAGGTACTCGAGCCTCTTGAGCTTCTTCCGGGGACTCCACAGGGCCTCGAGGAGAAGCTCAAAGCCGAGGTCAAAGATCAAGCAGCCGACCATCGAGATTGGGATGTATCCGATGAGTTTAGGCCCAATCATCATGACAACAGTAGTCAGTGCCGCGAGCTCGAATCCGGCCAGCCGGCTATCAGCCCCCGAGCGCATGAAGAAGACGGTGTTCGCGTAAACGAGGTAATTCTGGATACTGCCGCAAAGGCCTGACAGGAAGTTGGAGTAGCCATGGAGCTTGAGCTCGTGGTTGAGGTCAACGTTGTCCTCACCGGTCGATATCGCAAGAGCGGGGACATTGATAGGTACGTGGAGGATGCCAAAGAAAGTAAGTGCAAACATGGCGGGAATGGTCTGTACGACTGCATCCCATCGAACAGCAGTGAAGTCTTGATTTGCAGGTGCCTCCGTCAGTACTCGCTCCAGACTTCCTGCTGAACTAATGCCTGGGGAAATGTAGGATGATGGCTTGGGAGGTAAGCAGGACTAACCGTAAAGCGTGTAGAAGTGCCACCAAGGCTCATTCGCAGCAGGGCCTTTGAATACCCAGCCGGCTTCCCGCAAAGCGTCCATATCCAATTTGCCGAGGGCGAAAGCGATAGAATAGAAGGCCACCGGGATGCCGCAGATGTACAGTGGGAGGAAAAACTTGGACTGTATCTTCTTCTGGCAGTAGAAGAGAACCAGTGCCAACACCAGAGGAGTTGCCCAGAGAGGAATAGTGTCAGGCCTAGACAGTTTGTGTAGAGTCTCGAGGTTGTACTCGAGGCTCCCGTCGATGCGAGCCGAGACTTCAAAACCGGTGGCAACGAGAAACCACCCCACACCACCGATGCAGCCAACGAGGATATGCCTCGGGATGAAGCCAACAAGGTACTATGAAGGGTCCATCGTAAGCTCATGGCCAAAATTGCATGTGGAATTTGGTAGGGACGCAGATGGAGGGGTGGAAGAATCAGGAACATACGCCAAATCTGAAGAGGCCCATGAGATAAAATACGAGGCCAGTGAGCATGGAGCTCAGGGCGTATGCCACTATAGTGCTGGCAATCACGGCAACGTCGTTGCCGTCCCCAATGTGGGTATGAATCGCAAAGGCCATTGCGTGAAAGAAGGGGACGACCTCGATCTGTGTGTGACGTTTGATTAGCACTTACACTCGCTCCAAGCCGCTATGCCGGGAAGAGACGCCTACCAATTCAGAACCGATGCCGCCCCTGAAGACCGAGCCCGTGGAATATGTAACCTGCGACACAATGGTACTGACGTAGAAGATGGATATGCCAGCGGGTCCCAGGCTAGCAAATACCGGGTCCCCAAGCGGGAAAAGAATCATACCTGGCAGGCCACAGTAACGAAGCTATCAGCATGGTCCAAATGGGGCAGAGGGCAGTATCCGGTTTGCCACAAAGAGCTTGCTTGCACACGACCTACCGTACGAGAGCGCATCAAGTATGTTGAGCAAGAGGCCAACGATAACGGCAGGCAGACATGACACTGGGGCTACCACCAGAGTTTCCCACATCGATCTGCGGTTGAGAGAGGTCGGTTGGTCGCGAGCCGCATCGACGAGTGAGGAAGCGGCGCCAGCAATGCGACGGCCGGTATTGGAAATGGCGCTGTGCCAGGGTCTAGGCTGAGGAAACTTCTGATCTTCCAGATCCGAATCAAGACCGGGATCGGACGTGGCTGGGCTGTGGTGGGACCTCACAGACAGGAGCGGCGTGGTCTCGGTCAAGAGTTCGGCTTCCACATCCTGCCGACCCTGCTTATGATGCGCCTCCCAGTCGTGGGAATCGGTGGCCGTCGGGGCAACATGGAGAGTCCGCCCAGGGGCGGGGCTGCCATCCAGGTCCGCATGCGAACCCGGGAACTCGGGTGGTGATCGTCGCAGCATATTAGAGATTATGGAAGGGCCAGCTGCGTCCAAGTCCTCTTCCTCCAAAGAACCGTCAAAAGGCAAGTCTGGGACCTCCTGAGTGGATCCCGCGTCTCTGGTCGGGCCGGCCTCGACGTCGTCTGACGCAGAGTTGGATGACGGCCGTGAAACCTCGCGTGGTAGACGATTCGAGTTGGACCTTTGGCGATTCAAGAAAGCTGGGGCGGTGAGGCGGCTGCTCTGGTCGGATAGCAGATAAGACGCGAGCTCGGCCGTGTCCTCACGAACGCTCCGCGCGTACTGAGCGCTGTCGACGGGGGCTACGGCGACAAGGGAAGCCAATGCGATGTCAGCGCAGAGCTCTCGGCGATGTGAGGCAAGGCATGAGGAGACGAGAGTGGTGATAAAAAGTTGCGAGGGGGTGGTCTCGGAGATAGCAGGGCAAGGGACAAAACTCACTGGGTTGGTCTCGCACGCTGCCGTGGATAAATGACCGGATTGGCTCCCGATGGCTGGCGGTGGTGAGCGACGACGACAGACGGCGGGCATCATGGTGGCTTGGGGGGCTCAACGCCGATACGCCATTGGAGGCATCGTGAGCGGCAGGCTCCTGGGAGTGGACGGAACCCGAGCTCCTCCCCCTCCGGGTGGGTGAGAAGGGGGAGAAGCGCGAGACAGGGGAAGTCATGGAGACGAGCGAAGTCGTGACAGACGGGCTGCGGCAGTCATGGAACAACGGGATGGCGAGCTCAGAACACAGTCGGGCGCCGGCGTCGGACGGGGATGGAACCCTTGTTGGGTGGTTTTGGACGTGCTCCTGACCCAAGAGCCTCGCCTACCCGACCTGGCTGGCTGGGCACAGCCGGGGGGAAGCCGAAAAATGTTTGTTGTATGAGATAGTTTATACTTTGACGCACGCTTGGTTGGGGTGAAGATTGGACTGGCATCTTCATCCATTGTGGATTCGCAATTGCTGGGGGGATAACTCGGGCCTTGAACCTTGATAGCGCCGTCTCCCATGCATGAGCGGGGCGGAATGCGCCATCCTGCTGTGTGCAAGGATTATTACAGATGGATGGCGACCAAGATGGCGTCGAGGTTATTTCAATTTTTTCCTTCTTCCCTTCTCCCGCGTCGCCTCTGAACGGTCGAGACCCACTGATTTACCGGCTCACACTCCGGCCGCCCAAAAAAAAAAAAAAAAAAAAAAAAAGACTCCGATTCTAGTCCGATTCTAGCGACCCACCCCGCGCCCCCTCTATGGGCTTGTGCTCTTCCCACCCTCCTCCTCTGCCTCTTGACTGAGACAGACAGCCCTTCTGGACCAAGCACACCCGGATATATCATATATCTCGTATCTGCAGCCAGGAACCAACGATGGGGGCACCACAGCGCATTGCCATTGTGTCGGTCTACGACAAGACGGGCCTGCTGGACCTGGCCAAGGGCCTCGTCAAGAATGACGTCCGCATCCTTGCCTCTGGCGGCACCGCCAAGATGATCCGGGAGTCTGGGTTCGCCGTTGAGTAAGTCGATATGGCAACGGCCAACGGCGCAAACGGTTGCCTTTTTTTGCTCGCCTTTGCTAACACGCTACCACCCGGCTCCTCTTCTCCCCTCACGCAGGGATATCTCGGCCATCACCAAGGCCCCCGAGATGCTCGCCGGCCGCGTCAAGACGCTGCACCCGGCCGTGCACGCCGGCATCCTGGCGCGCAACCTAGCGTCGGACGAGAAGGACCTGGCCGAGCAGAGCATCGACAAGGTCGACTACGTCGTCTGCAACCTGTACCCCTTCAAGGACACGGTCGCCAAGGTCAACGTGACGGTGCCCGAGGCCGTCGAGGAGATCGACATCGGCGGCGTCACCCTCATCCGCGCCGCCGCCAAGAACCACTCGCGCGTCACCATACTCAGCGACCCCAACGACTACGCTGAGTTCCTCAAGGAGCTCGACGCCGGCGAGATCAAGGAGTCGAGCCGTAAGCTCTACGCCCTCAAGGCCTTTGAGCACA
Organism: Gaeumannomyces tritici R3-111a-1; assembly: GCF_000145635.1. NCBI lineage: Eukaryota > Fungi > Ascomycota > Sordariomycetes > Magnaporthales > Magnaporthaceae > Gaeumannomyces > Gaeumannomyces tritici. The sequence continues at coordinate 3,961,528 of NW_008804549.1, read as the reverse complement.
CGGCCGACTACGACGCCGCCATCTCCGACTTCTTCCGCCGCCAGTACGCCTCGGACGGCCTGCAGCACCTGGCGCTGCGCTACGGCGCCAACCCCCACCAGAAGCCCGCGGCCGCCTACACCAAGGGGGGTAAGCTACCCTTCAAGGTCCTCTGCGGCTCCCCGGGCTACATCAACCTACTCGACGCGCTCAACGCCTGGCCGCTCGTCAAGGAGCTCAAGGAGGCCCTCGGCAAGCCCGCCGCCGCGAGCTTCAAGCACGTCTCGCCCGCCGGCGCCGCCATCGGCACCCCGCTCAGCGAGAACGAGAAGAAGGTCTACATGGTGGAGGGCATCGAGGGCATCGACTCGTCGGGCCTGGCCCAGGCCTACGCCCGCGCCCGCGGCGCCGACCGTATGAGCTCCTTTGGCGACATGATCGCGCTGAGCGACGTGGTCGACGAGCCCACGGCCAAGATCATCTCGCGGGAGGTGTCGGACGGCATCATCGCTCCCGGCTACGACGCAGCCGCCCTGGCCATCCTGAGCAAGAAGAAGGGCGGCCGCTACCTGGTGCTCGAGATGGACCCCGAGTACGAGCCGGCGGCGCGCGAACAGCGCACCGTCTACGGCGTCGGCCTGTCGCAGCACCGCAACGACGCAAAGGTCTCGCCCGCCTCGTTCGGCACCGTCATCACGCCCAAGGACTCGCCCGCCGCCGCCGCCGCCGCCCCGCTGCCCGAGAGCGCGCTGCGCGACCTGACCGTCGCCACCATCGCGCTCAAGTACACGCAGAGCAACTCGGTGTGCTACGCCGCAGGCGGCATGGTCGTCGGCCTCGGCGCCGGCCAGCAGTCGCGCATCCACTGCACCCGCCTCGCCGGCGACAAGGCCGACAACTGGTGGCTGCGCTTCCACCCGCGCGTCCTGGGCGCAAAGTGGCGCCAGGGCGCCAAGCGGCCCGAGAAGAGCAACGCCATCGACCTGCTCGTCAGCGGCCAGCTGCCCAAGGGCGGCGCCGAGAGGGACGCCTTCGAGGTCCTGTTCGACGAGGTCCCCGCCGCCTTCACCGAGGCCGAGAGGGACGAGTGGCTCGGCAAGCTGACCAACGTCGCCATCTCGAGTGACGCCTTTGTAAGTGTCTTTTCCTCTTCCCTCAAAGCTCCGACATTGTCGTTGCGCTCGCCGACCTTTCCGTTAACCCCTCCGCCAGTTCCCCTTCGCCGACAACGTCTTCAGGGCTGCTCGCTCGGGTGTAAAGTACATGGCCGCGCCTACTGGAAGCCAGAACGACGGCATCGTCTTCGAGACGGCCGAGAAGCTGGGAATCACCTTCGTGGAGCAGAGCACTCGCCTCTTCCACCACTAAGCTCCTTTGTATAGTTCTTTTTTTTTTTTCAGCCAGGCAAACGCAAGCCACAAATCTTGGAGAGTATATATAATCCACCCACGATGCTTTTGGCCCCAACTCTGTTGTCAGGCATGTCTAAAACGGCCAGAGACGGAGGAAAGGGGAGAGCGAGAAACAAGGAAAAAAGAAAATGCTCAGAATAAAAAATTAAAAAGATTGCACTGTGGCTGTACGACAGCTTCAGAGCAGCCCACAGCGGCACAAAGCGGGACACAGTAGCACCAACACCGTGTGGGTGCACGGGCGGGCCCATCCAATGCATCTGATATCATGTACGCCACACCGTTCCCTTCCATTGTCGGGGGTGCAGCCGACCCCCCCATGCCCAGCCGGCTGTCGCTCCGGTGGCATGCCTGCATGTCGACTCCCACGCTGCCAAGAAGCTACGGCTACGACTGGTTGGGTGGGCTAAGTACATGTACAGCAGCCAGCCATCCAGCTGTGCGCCTTTCTTGTTTCCCTTCCCCTCTCTGCCTCTGCTGCCCCTCCCTGGTGCAGCTACTACCTGTCTCCTGGAAACATGCCATTCATCTTGGTACATACCCGGCGAAGCGCAACTGCTCGGCTCGATGGGTGTGGGTGTACCTACCGATTTCGGACCACGGAAAAGACGGCATGTGGCCGACACAACTCTACAGACCCGCGGCATCTGATGTCGAGACGGCCGCTGTATCAGGGTATAATTCGCATTACGTGTATTTGAAAGTGATGCCAAGTCCCTCGTAGGTGATGGCCCGCAATTGGCTTGTACGAAGTAGAAAGAAAAAGAGAGAAAAGAAAACGAGAGAGATATGCCTCGCACGGAGGGGCGGCACCACATGGACCTTGGGAATTGGGATTGATAAGAGTGCATGAGAAACTCCTAGGCTACCCGCAGAAGGTTTTGCCTGTATGTAGGTGTTGAGATACGTGCCGTGCATGCTTCACTCACTTCTCCCAAGCCTTGGGGACGAGCGGAACCGCTTGTGACCTACATAGTCACCCCTTTCCCCTAGCAAAAGGGAACTGCCATTGCTGATGGCCCTTAGCATATGTAGATGCAGAATCTAGGTTTTCGTTATCACCGCTAGTAGCTAGCCCCTCGCCCACGTCTACACGACTCTCTTTCTCGACGGGCCTGGCACACGTCCAGGGGCGTATGGGAAGCCGAGATAGACACGGCATGGTAAATGAGACTACTTGCCAATGGGCCAGAAGTACTCAGCCCAGCTTCTGCAGATAACCCTGGGCAATCAGCCGCTCCACGTCTCCCTGACGCACGTAGAATTGGCTGTTTTTGCTGAGCGTGATGGCGCTAAGTCGTGGAAGCAAGTCCACGTCATGTCAGCTCGGGTAGGCGCAACTCTGCGAGACAATGCCTTCAACGGCGGACGAAGGGTAGGTGGAAGGAATAGCGACACGGTCAATGACATACCCGTATTCAGTCTGGATCTCGCCTGCGTCCTTCAGGACTCTGACGTCGATAAAGAGGTCCCTGGGAGGCTCGAGGCTGCCTGTCAGGTCGATGTCGGTCCACTGGCCCTTGTACGCGGCTAGCAGATCGCTGTACTGGCGTACGTAGTCCTCCTCCTGGGGGCTGAGGCTGCTCGTGGGACCCTCGGTGTTGGCGGCGCGCCCGCCGCCGCCGCCGCCGTCGGCCGCCGCGCCTTCTCTCAGCTGCTGGCCGGAGAGGTCTAGGACATCAGCGCCGCTCCAGACGAGGTCCTCGAGCTTGTCGGTGCGCGTGCGGTGGTAGGCCAGGAGGCAGCGCTTGTTGCGGCGCATGGAGAGGTGGTCGACCAAGAGGGCGCAGGCCGTGGCCTGGTCCGCGCTGGGGTCGAAGGAGCCGTTGAAGGGCTCGAGGAGGCTGGCGACGTCCTTGTTGAGATCGCGCACCTCCCGCGTAGCCGCCCTGACCATTTCCGTCTGGTATGGCGGGAGGTGCGCCAGGTTTTGTGTCCGTTTGGCATGCTGGACCTGTTTGACCGTCAGACTGGTGCGCCTGACTACCGCGCAGGAGGGCACGTATAGGGGTGGCCAGGGCCTAGACACATGCTCCGGTGCCTGATCTGCTGCCCCGGTGGCGACAGGTAAAGGGGGCACCAAAAAAAACAACGAACCAGTTTATTTCCTAGGTCACCATACATCGTGGCCACCCAAGACGTAGGTATGCTCTACCTATATCTGTCTCTACCCAGCCAGAGGGACATGTGTTCGACGCGACGCGCCACGGACGACGGCGTGTGCACATGCACATGCACATGCATCCAACCAACCAATTCTCATAGCTAAACCCGCCAGGGCTTCAGGGGCCCGCCCCCTCCATGCCCCGCACATGCGAGCTTCCATGTTGCCCAGATATCAATGATTCCGTCTTGCGTCTCGCCTCCCCTCTAGGCTCACACAACACTGCTTCCAAGTTATGCCTACGACAAGATAACTTCCATCGAAATGTCATGGAGATGCCAACAATAAATGGTTCTCAATACTTTCTTTTGATTTCGTTTTTGTGCTCGGACCAAGTTCTCTGGCCAATCCCGAAAAGCCGGCAGGCAGAGAGCCATGGATGCTTCCTAGCTACATGGTCTAATTTTCTAGCTTCTTGGCTTCCCTCGGACCATCAAACCCACACTCCCGCGGTCAACTGCTTACAGCTTCTGCATGGCAGCCTATAATTGGAAGAAGAAATTGTGTTAGCGACGGTCCCTCCAGGTAGTGATAGTCATGAAGCAGTGGCAGGGTAAACGTACAACGTCGGTGGACTGGACATAGTCCTCGATCTCGGCAATCTCGTCCTGAAGCTCCTGGATACCAACCTTGTCGTCCTCGACGACCAGGGTGATCTGCAGCTTGTTGACACCGTAGCCGACGGGGACGAGCTTGGAGCCACCCCATACCAGGCCGTCCTGCGTGATAGCACGAACAGCCGCCTCCAGGGCCACCATATCGGTCTCGTCGTCTGGCCAGGTCCAATTCGTCAGCATAAGCTCTCGCGCCGTGCGTCATGACCGTCGCGCCATGACTTTTCATATGACCACATACCCCAGGGCTTGACGTCCATAGTCACGATGGACTTGGCGATCGTCTTGGGCTTGCTCTCCTTCTTCTTCCTGTACTCGGCCAGGCGCTCCTCACGGATACGCGCGGCCTCGGCATCCTCCTCCTCGTCGTCGCTGCCAAACAGATCGACATCGTCATCCTCCTCGGCGGCGGCCGGGGCCTTGGCAGGGTTCAGGGTAGCAGCGACCTCCTCCGGACCGTACTCAGTGTAGGGCTTGGCCGAGTCGCCAGGGAGCGTTGAGAACTCGTCCTCGAACGAGGCGATGTGCTTGTACCAGCGAGCAGCGTTGGGGTACTTCTCGGCGTCGGGGGCCGAGCTCAGGGCCTTGAAGGTGACGACATCAGCCTGGGTGGCAGCGGTTCTGTGCAAGCTCTGTTAGGATATGCGCGCATGAGGATGCTCGAACACTCGGAGCCGATTCCAAATTTAGGCTTGACAGCGTGCGTGTATGGTGGGCAACCAGAAGAGAGAATCAGAGGTGCACATAGTGCTTGCTTGGTCGTCATGCGCAGGGTCTTAAGCTGCTCGGAAACACGGACCAATGTTTCTCGTCATGTGTATGGGGAAGATGGCGGCAGAGGGTGCGAATTTTGGTGCGGGAGGAGATCACAGCACAGCCTGAGAGGGACGCCGCGCAGGAGAAGGGGGCAAAACGTACCCGACAATGTAGGAGCGGGTGTTCAGCCAGCTGTCGAGCGCTGGTGTATCCGTTAGCAACCGAAAGACATCATGACAAGCAAAACAAAGCGAGGCGCAAAACAGATATCCTCGCGTCTAGGAGGCCGCAGGATAAGCAAAACATGTGTACTTACTGGCAAGGCCAGCACCGGTGAGGATGTCAACGAAACCCATGGTGATTGGTTAGAGGAAGAAGGTAGAGGCCACTTGGTTTCTGTGAGAGGGAGGTTGTGAGGCGGAAAGTGGGAGGTAAGGAAGAAAAAAAGTAGGAGAGATGGAGTCGGGTCAGGTCGGTTGTAGGTGGGGTTGGGGGGTTGGCCGGCGCGCTGGACTCTCTCCCAGGTGGTGAAACCCGTTTTTTTCTTCTTCCTCTTGTCGCCGTCCCAGGATGAGGGGTCCTGGCTAAATTTCCAAATTGCCCCTCCATGCCCGCGGTCTGGCAGGCAAATTCAGATAAGATAAGAGGACAGAAGTGGGTCTAGGCCCGCGTTGAGGCCCAAGGTGAGCGAGGTCCCAGCAAGGGAAAAAAAAAGGAGACACAGAGAGTGTGAATGTGCTATACAGTGACAAAAGACCGGAAAAATATAATGAACTGAATCGAATGAAGATCCCACCTACCGCTTCATCTTTTCCGCATGTTTCTGTGGCAGGTTTACCCCTTTCTCCCCCTGCGTTTAAACATTTGGTTTTCACTTTCATCCCTTTTTCGGTCATTATGTAGTGATTTTGTCACCAGATTGTCCACCCAGAGGCAGGTGGAGCTCTGATTCAGTCTCGAAGCTGCTCGAACAGTCGAAATGCTTCAGTTTGGTTCTCGACAGCCGACGGCAGCACGCCATAATTGATATACTCGCCACCATATCAGGATCTATTTAACTGTCTGGTGGCTGCTCTTTCCTCTTCAGTTCCTTGACATTGCAGTTCTGGAAACACCCCCTTGACGCAGCCACGAGATTTGAGAATAAGCTCACGCATCATCTCTTCGGGTATAGATAGACCTGCCGATTTATATCCGCGCCTATCTATAACAATACCCACCACCTACCCAGGCAGTGACTATTTGTTTGCCATGCGCTAGACGAAATCTGTGCGCAAACAAGGCACAATGATAGCCAGTGCTGGAACGTCGAGCCGCCTCCACATGTTGGCACCGCGCTTCGCAGCACGAACGCCAGCCGGGACTCTACTACGCCATGGGCAGCCGAGGTTTGCAGCTGCCGGGTGCGGCGCGCGACTCTCGCCTCCTGGGATAGCTGCCTCCGTTGGCGGGTCCCGGGTGTTACCAAGCCTGTTGCCAGTAGCCCCCGTGCGATGCTATGCCAGCGGACGCCCTCACCCCCCGGGCGGCACCCACCGTATGAACCTCGGAGCGGAGGAAGAGAAGCCAGCTCTGGAGCAGTATGGCGTCGATCTTACGGCGAAGGCAAGGGAAGGGAAGCTCGACCCCGTCATCGGCAGAGACCCCGAGATCCAGAGAACCATCCAGGTCTTGAGCCGTAGGACCAAAAACAGCCCCGTGCTCATAGGAAAAGCCGGCACGGGCAAGACGGCCATTCTCGAGGGCCTTGCCCTGCGCATCGTCCGCGGCGATGTTCCCGAGAGCATAAAGAACAAGCGCGTGATAAGCCTGGACTTGGGCTCGCTGATCGCCGGGGCCAAGTTCAGGGGCGACTTTGAGGAGCGCCTGAAGAAGGTGCTCGCCGAGGTTCAGCAATCCGAAGGCCAGATAATATTGTTCATTGACGAGCTGCACACCTTGCTCGGCCTCGGCAAGGCCGAGGGCTCCATCGACGCCTCAAACCTCCTGAAGCCTGCGCTGTCGCGGGGCGAGCTCCAGTGCTGCGGAGCCACCACACTCAACGAATACCGCCTGATCGAGAAGGACGTCGCGTTAGCGCGGCGGTTTCAGCCCATTCTCGTCAACGAGCCCACGGTCGAGGACACCATCAGCATCCTGCGCGGAATCAAGGACAAGTACGAAGTCCACCACGGCGTGCGCATCACCGACGGCGCCCTCGTGGCGGCTGCCACTTATTCGAATCGCTACATCACGGATCGTTTCCTTCCCGACAAGGCGATCGACCTGATGGACGAGGCGGCGTCGTCGCTGAGGCTGCAGCAGGAGAGCAAGCCAGAAGACATCATGCGCCTGGACCAGAGGATAATGACGCTGCAGATCGAGCTGGAAAGCCTCCGGAAGGACAAGGACGTGGCCAGCCGCGAGCGACGGGAGAAGCTCGAGGCGGACCTGAAGGCGCTGCAGGACGAGGTCCGCACGCTCAACGAGAAGTGGGACAAGGAGCGGGCGGAGCTCGAGGCCATCAAGAAGACGCAGGCGGAGCTGGAGCAGGCTAGGGTCGACCTGGACCGGGCGCAGCGGGACGGCAACTTCGGGCGGGCGTCGGAGCTCCGGTTCGGCGTCATACCCGGACTCGAGGCCACGCTTCCCAAGGACGGCGAGTCCCCGATCAAGGGCGGCGAGGGCGCACTGATCCACGACTCGGTGACGGCCGACGACATCGCCACCGTGGTGTCGCGCGCGACGGGGATCCCGGTCGCCAAGCTCACGTCGGGCCACATCGAGAAGCTGGTGCACATGGAGGACACGCTGCGCGAGTCGGTCCGGGGCCAGGACGAGGCCCTCTCGGCCGTGGCCAACGCGGTGCGGCTGCAGCGGGCCGGTCTCAGCGGCGAGAACCGGCCGCTCGCGTCCTTCTTCTTCCTCGGCCCCACGGGCGTGGGCAAGACGGAGCTCTGCAAGAAGCTCGCCGGCTTCCTCTTCTCGACCGAGAACGCCGTCGTGCGCTTCGACATGAGCGAGTTCCAGGAGAAGCACACCATCAGCCGCCTCATCGGCGCGCCCTCGGGTTACGTCGGCTACGAGGACGCCGGGCAGCTGACCGAGGCCGTCCGCCGCAAGCCCTACGCCGTCCTGCTCTTCGACGAGTTCGAAAAGGCCCACCGCGACATCTCGGCCCTGCTGCTCCAGGTCCTGGACGAGGGCTACCTGACCGACGCGCAGGGCCACAAGGTCGACTTCCGCAACACCATCATCGTCCTGACCTCCAACCTGGGCGCCGACATACTGGTGGGCGCCAACCCCAACCACCCCTACACCGAGGCCGCCGACGGCACCATCAGCCCGGACGTGAGGGGCGCCGTCATGGACGTCGTCTCGTCGGCGTACCCGCCCGAGTTCCTCAACCGCATCGACAGCTTCATCATCTTCAAGCGCCTGGCCCTCCCCGCGCTCCGGGACATTGTCGACATACGGCTGAGGGAGCTGCAGGACCGCCTCGCCGACCGCCGCATCACGCTCGACGTGCCCGGCCACGTCAGGGACTGGCTCGCCGAAAGGGGGTACGACCCCAAGTTCGGCGCCAGGCCGCTCAACCGCCTCATCACCACCGAGATCGCGAACCGCCTGGCGGATAGGATCATCCGGGGTGAGATCAAGACGGGCGACGTCGCCACCGTCAACATAGCAGATGACGCGACCTCGCTCAAAGTGACGTGCTCGACACCGCAAACGTGATGCTCCTGGTTTGATGCCTTGCGTCGCGATGTCTGATATCAGAATTCTCTTGTTGGCCGCAAACTTACGTTTGAACGATACGAGGATGACTCATGTAAAATGATCACAACTCCGGTCTGTAGCATGTATGCATCTTATTGTTCGATATTTCCACTTCTTTCATACGGACCTGTAAAGTCAACAACCATTAACTGAAAAATGGAATCTAAGACTTGGACACTACAGACCTAGGCGCCTCTCACCCCCCACAGCCCCAATGGATCCCTTGGCGTTCATGTAGCCTGCATGGAGGTGTGGACTGATAGAAATTGCAGTCAAACTACCGTAGGTTGGGAAGTTCCGTTCCATCGCTACTTGTATGTTTGTTGGGCGACACATTCAGTTACCATCAAGGGAACAACGGAAAGTATAGTCGCATTAAAGTCACATTGACAACATTCAGACATGAGACAGACACCACCGCGATACGCAGGCAACAGTAAACAAGACGGGCCCCAAGCGGAAAGAGAGCAAACTAGTCGGGGCGGAGCGAGTGGCCCATGTCCTGGCGCGGTTTCGAACCGCAGAGGTGAAAAAGGGGGGCCGACCCGGGGAAGCGCGAGATAATCCGTCGTGATTCAAATCGTACAAAGATTCCAATCCAGCACGCCCCTTTCTTGAGAGAAAAAGAAGAAACGTCGACAAGAATTTCCCGAGCATGAGAGGGCGCTTGAGTTTTAAAAAAGTAAAGAAAAAACGTCGAGTCGGGAGTCATGGCATTTGCTTGCTTGGACGCGCGTCCCGAGAGACCACCGCTGGCCACAGTGCGGTTGGGCTTGACGCTGAAGTGAGGAGAACTATTCGATTGGTATGACGGATACTTGGCGAGTTACAACCGAGCCTCGAGGAGGCGACTGTGGGAGAGGAAGAAGGGGGTCCGAGCTCTTCGTTCTTTACTGATGACCCGCCTTGCGGAGGGTCGTCGCAAGCCATTCGAGACCCTCGTAAAGACCGTCTCCAGACGTGGCACAGGTCGATTGGATGTACTATAAGATGCGGTTAGAACACAGAACCACCGGCACACGCGGGTGAGGAGAGCTCGTATGAAGCTGGGATATATGCTTACCCAGGCACGTTGTCTCAAGCTGTGGAGGCCCAGCTTGTCTGTGATCTCGGCCGCGTTCATGGCATTCTAGAGGCAGGCAACTCGTGTCAGCAAAAAAACGTGCCAAGCATAAACTAGGGCACGGATGGGGTAGTTGAGGACGTACAGGAAGATCCTGCTTGTTCGCAAAGACCAGGAGGATGGCCTCTCGGAGCTCGTCCTCGTTGAGCATGCGCTGAAGCTCCTCGCGGGCCTCGACGATACGGTCACGATCGTTGGAGTCGACGACGAAGATGATACCCTGCGTGTTCTGGAAGTAATGTCTCCACAGAGGCCTGATCTTGTCCTGGCCACCAACATCCCACACGGTGAACTGGATGTTCTTGTACTCGACAGTCTCCACGTTGAAACCTGGTCGAATGAGTCGCGTTAGCCTCAGATATTGCATAGCGCGTGTTGCGTTTGCGGGTGTGGACAAATCACAACATTCAAGCAGGACATGTGCCAGCAAGCCATAGCTAGGAGTCGGGGAGATATGACACCGCACAGCCACGGGCAAGACAACTATAATGTGCTGGGGAAGAGCGAGCTCAGGGGGCCATACCGATGGTGGGAATCGTGGTAACAATCTCGCCGAGCTTCAGCTTGTAGAGAATGGTGGTCTTTCCGGCAGCGTCGAGACCGACCATGAGAATTCTCATCTCCTTCTTCCCCCAGAGCCGGTCAAACAACTTGCTGACGCTGAGACCCATCTTGGCGACACGATATGTTGTAAGCGCAAGTGCTGTGGAGAGTTGATAGACGCCTTCTTGTCGATAAGAAGGGATTGAGTCTTTCTGTCGCGGGAGGGCAGGGTTAGCACGGTGTCGAAATAGTCAATGCGGCAGTCTGTTTTCAACGACACTCTGACGAGGGCCGAGCGAGCTGTGCAGATCTTCCGAGATCAAAGTATGATGCTGTTGGCGCGTCTGGGGTCGGATTGCAGATGGATATTGGGGCAGAGGGGAGGCTCGAAGTGATATAAAGGATGCGGTGGTGAAAGGACAGATATGCGTGCTGTTGACGCGACGGTCATCCAGGCAGACTAAGCCGGATTGCGCGCTGGGATCGCGGGGAGGACTAGACGAAGGCCAGGCAGCCGACAGATGACAGCTACCGACGGCAGAGAGGGTGCAGGCCAGAGAAGGGGCCGGGCAGAGCAAGGCTAGGCGGCGGCTTGACTGGGTGGGAGCGGGAGGGGTGCGCGGGAGCAGTGGTGCGTGGGCATGCGACAGAGACAGCAGCAGGAGGCGAGGCCGAGGGGGTCAAGGCCAGCAGACCAGCAGCAGCAAGAAGCAAGCGACGGCTCCAGCGTGTCGAAAGGGCGACGTTGGGTGGATGGAATGGCTCACCTTCGGCGCGGGATGGGCAGACGCGATGCCGTTGTGTTCTCGTGGATGGCGATGTACCCGTGTGCGAGGTTGAGTCGGTGTGTGGGAATTGAAGGTTGGAATGGGAGCAGAGAGTAGAAAGTGGATGTGGTCTCTTCGACCTGTCGGGGGTGACGGCCCACAGGCGTCAGTGGACTGTGCTGCTGGTGGGTAAGTGCAAGCGGACTGGTCCCTTTTTTTCTTTCTTTTTTCTCCCCCTCCCTTCTTTTCTTCGCTGATTACCACCTCGACATTTCCAGTCCCCCGCACCCCAGCAGGCCTTGCAACCTCAGCAAACCCCGACCGCAGGCTTCCAAGTCTAGGACTCTAGAAGGCCAGCTGACTGGCTGTTGACGGCCCAAGGCGTCTGTGCACCGCCTACTCGGCTCCCCTACGGAGTGCATACATGCTACATATGGATACATGGCAGATAGCAGCGCCGGGTGGAGCCTGGGTATGCCTGTCTCCTGGACCAAAGATAATGAGGCGGCTGCGCTGACTGGGCCACAGGCGGTGGTGCTCGTTTGTGCTGCACCCCACCAGCGCTGCCCCTTGACTCCTAGCACCACCTCGGGCTGCTGCCGCAGCATACCGTGTTCTGTTGCCCTGGCAGTGGGCGCTACAAGGCAGCAGTGCTGTCTCTCGCCGCTGCTAGTAAGATTGACACTCCTTGCACTCCTTTGTACTCGCCCTGGCCGAGTCATCCTCGAGATCGAGCCAGAACCTTGGAACTGCTTTCTTGCGGCGACGTGTTCGATCCCTCGGCAGGGCCTAGACAAGCTGTATTCGATATAAATTTGCCACTTGGTTTGATGGGGCTGCTGAACGGTGTCTTTTTCTTTCAGGCCGTGGCGCGGCTGAACAAGTGACCGGATTTGAAACTCGGCCATTGCAGGCCCAAATGTTCAGCGGGCAGGGGCTGCCGCAGAGTGACTAGCTAGATACGTTGCGTGTCAGGCTGGCTGCATCCGAGGAATGGATCCGATCCGAACCAGCAGGCTTCGGGCCAACAGGAAAGTCGACCCGGCGAGCACACCGACGTGGATGGGCAGTCCTAGAGCACAGGATCCTGGGCTGGGACTGCGTCGATATGTGGTTAACATGCGGCTTGACGCACTAATCTAAACATGGTAACAGGCTCTTAGGCGGGCTGTAGAAATCCGAGGGGAACGAACCGCCGCCATTGATCTTCGCCCCTCATCATGTGATAGGCCGGCCACAGTGGAATGGCGCAGGCTCCGCTCTGGGTGACAGCAATCATCCAGCCACGCCAGCGCCAGCTTGTGGCAAAGCGAGCGTTGTGTTGTGAGCCTCAATTGTGGAGCCATAGTGGGGCGGTTCGATATCGCCAAGTTGTCCAGCCTGGAACTTCAAGCTGTGCCTGAGGTTGGTTGGCCATTGCCGCGAGCGTGAACAGCGGCCCCTATAGCACACCCATCGACGACAAAGTCTGAACGCACGGCCACACAGTAGCACGCGAGACAGCCAGCGCAAAAGGAACCATGAGGCTCTTCTCGATCCCCGGCCTGCTGGTCGCGGCCGGCCTGCTCCAGGCCACTGCCGCGCACAACATCGCGCTCCCGGCCCACGGCCGTGAGTGCTTCCACGAGCAGCTACACAAGGACGACAAGATGACCGTCACCTTCCAGGTCGGCGATAGGGAGTTCGGCAGTGCCGGGAACCTCGACATTGACTTCTGGGTAAGATAACCCGCCGCCCCCCTCCTGCGAGGTGGCCTGCCTCTCCTGCCTCGCACACCACGAACCCACCCCCTAACGCGAGGGGCCAACCCGCCGCCAGGTCACGAACCCGACCGGCCAGTACGAGACGTTCGAAAAGTCGACTTCCAACGGCGACTTCTCCTTCACGGCCCACCACGACGGCCAGTACACGTACTGCTTCGGCAACGAGCACTGGGGCGCCACTAGCAAGGAGGTCTCGTTCAACGTGCACGGTATCGTCTACGTCTCCGAGTCGGACCACCCCCACGACCCGCTCGACGCCGCCGTCAAGCAGCTCTCGGAGCTGCTGGCCCAGGTCAAGGATGAGCAGAGCTACATCATCCTGCGCGAGCGCACCCACCGCAACACCGCCGAGAGCACAAACAGCCGCGTCAAATGGTGGAACCTGTTTGTCATTGGTGTCGTCATTGGCGAGTCCGTCTTCCAGGTCTGGTGGCTGCGGAGGTTTTTCGAGGTCAAGAGAGTGGTGTAGGGTGACTTGTTGGGGGCTTGAAGTGCTGCTTTCGTGAAGTGTACCATTAGAACAGACATTTACAGAATCCAGCTGGAGATATTTAGTCTCTATGCTTGCGATGTACCACCCGAGGACGGCTGGCAAGAGGGCAATAGGGGTCTGGGCAAGTCGAAGCACAGACTTAAACTCCCAAAATGCGAACTAGTTATCCGAGGGCTAGGGGTTGTTGCTCTCCGAAGTTGTTGCCCATGTTTATTTGAATACTCGTTCTTGTCATTACATATTCGGATCACACCCCATGATTTTACTCTTCTGCGCTTTCCAGTCAAGTCCCTAGCTAACAGATTCAATGTCCCGAATTTTGGTCCTGTCACTGTCTGTGAGCGTGTGTTTTAATCATTGCAGCTACATCTCCAGCGTTTGTGAGGTAGATTTGACAGAGATGACAACAGTGCGGGGGTAACATTAACGCGTCTATAAACCAACAACCCTGGTATGGAACGAACCGTCCCCTTCTCGACACATATCATCGTGTAACAAATCCCAGACAGCTTCAAATAACAAATAGCAATAATCCCATCCATATAAAACGCCATGCAGTTCGCAAGAAATTCGTTCGCCGGCCGGATACGCATGGTGAACGCGGTCAGATCCCCAGAACAAGAAATTCAGTCACAAGAAAGAAAAACCCTGCTCGACACTCAAAGTGACGGATCCGTGCCGGACACACCATGGCCGTCGAAGGTCTCGTCCAGGTTTCGGTCAACTGGAAGATCAACGTCCTTGATAGGATGGAGTAGCATTGGGGGGAGGCACATGCGGCCCTCTCCACCTCGCATCTGGCCGACGGTGCCGCTCTCTTCCCTTTGCTCGTCCTCGCTCGTTTCAAAGGAGGGGCCCCCGTCGTTGTTGACCTGGAGACCGAGCCAGCGCCTATACAGGTTTGGCCCGAAGCCCGAGTTGTAGAACCACGACATGCCCTTGAAGTTGTGCTCGCGCTGGCCAAAGACCGAGGTGCGCGAGCCACCCGAGGCCCCATTACGACCGCCGTTGAACAGGCGTGCCATCAGGTCCGTCGGCCAGCGGCGGTCCACAAAGAGGGGATGGGGAGCATAGACGGCCTTGTAACCGTGATGGAGCGCCACCGTTGCCGGCCACATCTCGGGAAAGGCGTGGTGCTTCTTCAGCGCTGTCTCGCGGTGCATGGTGAGAAGCAGTCTCCTCGACATACGCGCGGCCGAGATGATGGCTGCCCTGCGCGGTGGCTTGCCCTTTCCGTCCGTCTCATTGTAGCCAGCGATGTCGTCGGCCAGCAGCCAAGTTGTACCCTCGGGGTCGAAGATTGGCGAGAGCGTGATCAAGTCTGCCTCCTCGCCCACTCCCCACTTGTACTTGTCCCGCTCGGCCGTCGTGGGCGGCTCTGGGTCGTTCTCCTCCTCGAACCAGTCGTTGGGGTCCTGGGCGCGCCTCGGGCCCCAAACGCTTGGCTCCCCATGAACAGCCGCCTTGCCGCCGGGGCCCTTTCCGCCCAGACCGCTCCATATGTTGTCCGCTCCAGTCGTGCCCATCTCGGTTTGTACGCGAGCCATCTGCCTGAAGTCGTCCCAGGTCCCGTGCACAGAAGGCATGTAGAAACGCGCATTGCGTTCCCACATGCCCTTCCTCGGCTGCTGCGATGCCCACTGCTCCAGGCGGGAGAAGAGGTCGTAGTGATGCCCTGTGTAGCGGATGTCCATCTCCCACTGCCAGAAGAAGTCATACTCGGGGTGCGTATGGGCAAAGTACTGCATGGCCATCTGCAAGCCGCGGTAGGCACCATGCACGGGATGCTCAGGGCCTCGCGTGAACAGGTCAGGGATACCGTGATACAGCGAGAGCATCTGCGTCTCGGTCCAGAGCGTCACCAGGCCGCGGAACTCCTCTGGAATGGTTGCCTCGATCCTGACCCGATACGCCTCATCATCGGCCCAGATTGGGTGCGCCACGTCGTTGCGCACCTGGACGAGGAGATGAACATCATAGCGACCACCGGATGCGAGAGAGAGCTCCGTTATGAGCGACCGTAGGTTCATCTTGTCCTCTTCCTTGAACAAGTACTCATCCCAGCATCGGATGACAACAGCCGTCCTGGACTCTCGCCCATGCCGCTGTGTCTCCGACGGGGGCGTTTTGGTCGAGTTTGAATGCTTTGCCTGTGCGCCCGGGACGGCAGTGGCGGTGTTGTCCTCCTTGGAAGCCGAGGCCCCGCCACGGCGACGGCGGCTCTTCGTGTCGTTAGGGCGCTGGCCAACGTAGAATCCGCGGGGAGGCGCCGCCTTTAACTCGAAAGCCTTGAAGCGGGCAGAATTTGATTCATAACAGCGGCGCTGGGCGTCGGCCCAGTTGACGGAGCGGAAATCGACCTGCCGTGAGGACGCCCAGACGGCCTGGGCGCCCTCACTGTCGCCGTGCTCGCCGATACCGAGACCGCCGTTGCGAGTAGAATAGCCAAAGCCATAGGGGCCGTAGCGGCCGTATCGGTCGAAACAGATATCCTCAGGGAGAGCAAGGAGCTCGTAGGACCCCATGATGTTATCCGGAAACCCACTGGGCCGCCCGTCAAAGTACCGGACGGGAGGCACCTTGACGGTTCCCTCGGCATCAAGGAAGCATTCGGCAATCTGCTGATGCTTGGAAAACACTGATGACGGGTACTGAGTGGCGAACTCCTTGCTCTCAGGGAAGTTTCCATTTGCAGGTGCGGCCTTGGTGCTCTCGCGTGGCGGGGACAGCGAAGGATCGGCCGGCGATGACTTGTTCACCGCCTCATCCTCCAGCCGGGGGTATTCGGGGCTGTTGTCGGCCAGGGGGATCAGGGACCGGACGCCGCCGTAGTATCTGGTCAGGAAAGGATAGGACTCCCAGGCGGGCGGGGCGGCCTTGGGCTTCGGCAGTTTGCCCTCGGCCAGCCTCCTGTTCTCGAGCTGGCTCGCACGGACCAGACTGAATATCAATAGCAGGATACCAATCATCATGCCGGCACAAAGGTAGCGCACTATCCTGTTAGGAAGGCGGTAGAATGGAGAGCGGGTGGGCCGTCGGGGCATGGCGCGGAATGTTGGCCTCCTGGGCAGCATGCGAGTTGCCGACGAGTACGAGCCCGATGACTGCCTTGACCTGGAAGCGCTAGGCGTTGATGCGTCCGAGTAGTCTCCATCGAGGTCATCGTCGCTCAAGTCGTCCTCGTCGCTGCTGATGTCGTCGTCGTCATCATTGTCTCGGTCTGACGGTGCGTTGGCATGATATTTCTCCTTGGTTGGAGACGGGGATGGTAGTTGCTCGTAAACCGGAAGTGTAGCCTTCTGAGGGTTCCGCCACCTCAGAAGGCGGAAGGGAAAGCCTGCCATGCGATGCGCTCGCAGCAATCTGCTGCTACGGCTATCCCTGCGGCAAGCCCAGACGGGACGCTCGATATTGGTGATGGGCTCCTGTGTGTTGACCTGCAGATATTCGTGACCAGGCGAAAAGGCGGAGGGACGTCAGATTTGCTGGCTAACAATATGTCGACGGCGTGGTCTGTGCCAGGCGCATAGGTAGATAGAACAGGCCAATTTGATCTTGGGGTAGTAATGGAATGCTTGACGGCCAAAACGGGGTTGAGGTCTGGGACCTGGCTTTCGAATTTTAGCCGCGCATATTTTGATATTTTGGCGTGGGCGGAGCTCGTCGGTGTGGTTGACTGAGCAACCAACCATACATGTGCCAGGCGCGCCTGCCTGGGCAGCTCCCCCAACAAGCTGTTCCTGTGGAGGACACTGTGTGGAGTAGCCAACCATTGACAACTCGCCCCTGCGTGCCTGCCATTGGCAAACCACAAACAGCCAGCCCAGGCCAAAAAGAATGCCTCCTAATTATTGCTCCATTCACGACGAGCTTGCAGACGTCAGTCCGGCGGACAAGGTTTGAAAGCAGCAAGCTGGTGTCATGTCCGTCTGCTGATCATAACGCTACCACCCTTTGGAGACAGAGACGACCGACGTCTCGTGACCCCTCCTTTGCCGACGTCGGCAGCTCTGATGCTCCCTGCTCCGGCCGCAGAGCGCCGTCAATCGCTGCTGGCCACCATGGTCGCCATCCAAGAGCAGGAGCGCGTGACTGCTTGAGGAGAGCTCAGCACCGCTCTCTCATCCGAACATGGCACGGCTACCTGCTTCAACACTGATGCCCAAGTGGGACGGACATGGGAGCGTGCCAGCACAGCAGCCATTTGTCGCATCTTCCCACGCCGCTGCTAGTCCGGCCATGCAACGTGCAATGCATATAAAAACGACTGACTGTGGCTTGGTCCCTCAGAATTGCACTCCTTTTTTGTTGTTCTCTTTGGGTCCTTACTCTCGAGTGCCCACCTATGCCTTGGTATCCGACCGAGAAGTCGTTTGTCAACCACAAGATATTACCGCCCAGATACTCGAGCGAGCTGAAAACCTAAAACAAGAATACTTCGAGTCAATCATTGAACCCATTGGGTACTACAAGGAGCGAGCCTCCAGGACGACGACGCTTCAACCGCACCCACATGTTCTCTTCGCCCGAAACATCAGCATCTGTACTCATCGGAGGCAAAGTCGCCATGACTGAACATTCACCGGCCATGTTGCCCTCTCCCCCTCACTCGGCCACGCTCGGCGATGAGTCGAGGGAACATGGGCTTGCGATCAACATGGTCATCCGGCAGGACCCTTTTTCCATCACCCTCGATGCGCCGGCCCTGTTGGCGGTAACAATGGTGCTTATCTTTGGCATGCATACAATCGAGCAGCACATGTTTGCTTGTATTCTGGTTAGCATGCCTATTTTGCTGCTAATCCGGAATGACTACAATAATTTCCTAAATCTGGGCCCCGGCGGGACTCCCCCCACGCCCGCGGGCTACGTACGCCTGGCATGGTACCGCATATTTGCCCTCCGGGACCCCTTTACCCCGCCACCGACCAGCCCTGATAAAATACCGACTATGGGCATCCTCCAAGAGCAGCCCCTGTCGTTCCGTGCAGGCCCGCGTCCCTCTGTCGCCGGCCTGGCGCCGCAGAGGCAACTGGATCAGTGGGGCAGCTGGCAGCTCTGCGAGCTGCTCAAGACAGCTATAGAGAGCCTCTGCGCCAGGTACCCAGCCAAGTTCGGCGTTGGAACGTCGAGCATCGAGAAGCACGGATTTGCGCTGTTTGCGAGACACCCCGTCAATGTCTGTGGCAACGGCGAGATTGTTCATTTGCACAGCTCGGACAAGTCTATGCACATGAACCTCCATCCGGACGACATCAAAGAGGTGCTCCAAAGGGGCTGGGGCCAACGACACCCCCTGAGCTTCAAAGGCTGGGTCCAGTCACCGCTCCCAGACACCTTTATGATGATAGTGAGTTGGGCTGCTCAAGTGACATAGTATATCGAATACCGCTGACAACGCCTCTGCGCCTGTTTTGTTTTAATGCAACAAAGTACGCACCGCGAGGTAAGTTCGGCTTCTTTGCTCCTTGTGTGGACAACTGGCTGTTCTAACTTCATCTGCCTTGACCTCATATCGTCAGACCAGAATGATCTTCAAATTACATGCAAGATTATCGAGGCCGCTATTTGGTACACAACAGCCGAGAAGATCGAGCTGAACCTCGCGGAGAGTCCGTAGGGTATCCATCCCATGGCTCATGAAGCGGCTGAGCTCCATCTTACTCTCGTTCTCCAGATTGTGGTATCTGTTTGTGCTAGGCGTTAGGTTAAGACTGTTGACGATGTGATTGTCGCCTGCGGGCAAATTTACCTTGTGATGGTTTATCCCCATTCGTATAATTACTTTCTGTGTCGCTTTTCCTCTTCCTTCTTCTTTCCTTGTCTGAAATTGCCGATTTTTGTTGGTCGACTAGGTTGGGCTAAAAGCAAAGGTGGGTCCCCGGCTCCTCGTAGGGGTGGGGCGGGGTGACGTGACGGTGCGCATTGATTCAATCTGGGATACTCCGCGCACAGTACATAAGGTTTCTCGGAGTACGTACCTTCCATAGGTCTGTGAGGCTGCCTGCCGAAAGGTCGAGTTGAAGGTTTGATCCGAGAAATCAGCCAATTCAGAACATTCAACGTCAGAAGCACACCTTGAGCTTATCAGAGTGAGCGACCTCGAATAGTCTATTCACAGTGCATCGCAACCACACCACAAGGTCGGCACCTCGCTTTCGTCCCAGGGTGGGAGCAATCTGGGCTGCGCGTCCCTTGTAGTTTGGCAAAGTGCTTCCTGGTCCCGGATCCAACTCTCTTCTCCCACCTTCCCTCCATCCCAGAACCTTCTTCCGCCCCGCGACGCGCCATGACCGACATCGCCGAGTTTTGGTCCTTCCCCACCAACCCTGCCGAGTTCGACTTGGACGACCGTATTTCCTTTTCCAAGCTCGACAACAAGCACATCGCGGTCCAGGAGGATGGCGCAGAGTACGAGTGGGACGGCGGCCTCAAGCGGTGGATCCCCGTCCTGGACGATGCGCTGATCGAGGAGCACCAGGCCGCCTACGGGCACGTGTCCGACGCCAACGACAGCCCGGCCGGCCCCCCTGCCGGCGGTGCCCGTAAGAGGAAGCACGACGACACGACGGCGGGGGGCGCCTCCAACAGCAACGGCGGGAGGAGGGGCGGCCCCAAGCGCCACGCCGCCTCGGCCGCCCCGCCCGCGCCGCGCCAGAACACGGCCGTGTACGTGACGGGCCTGCCGCCTGACGCTACCCTGGACGAGATCGCCGAGCTCTTCTCGCGCAAGTGCGGCGTCATTGCCGAGGAGATCGACGGGAACCGCCCGCGCATCAAGATGTACACGGACGCCGACGGCAACTTCAAGGGCGACGCCCTCATAGTCTTCTTCAAGCCCCAGTCGGTCGACATGGCCATCATGCTGCTCGACGACACCGACTTCCGCTTCACCAGCTCAGGCCCCCCCGCCCCGAGGATGCGCGTGCAGCCGGCCGACTCGAGCTACAAGAAGACGAACTACGATCAGCGCGACGAGAAGCAAGACGGCGGAGACGCGCCTGCCGCCGCCGCCGCCGCCGCCGCCGCCACGGCCGGCAAGGACGGGGCGGGCAGCAGACCGCAGCGCAACGCGGGCGACAAGCAAAAGATCATCAAGAAGACCCAGAAGCTGGACGCGAAGCTTGCCGACTGGGACGACGACAACCCTTACCCGCACCTCGCCGCGGCGCTGCCGCCCGTCGACGAGGGCCGGGCCCCCACGTCTCGCAAGGCGGACCGCACCGTCATCCTGAAGCACATGTTTACACTCCAGGAGCTCGACGACGACCCCGCGGCCCTGCTCGACATCAAGGAGGACATCCGCGACGAGTGCGAGAAGCTCGGCGACGTGACAAACATTGTGCTCTTCGACCAGGAGGCCGAGGGCATCGTCAGCGTCAGGTTCCGCCAGCAGCAGGCCGCCGAGACTTGTATCAAGCTCATGCACGGGCGCAGCTTCGACGGTCGTACAGTTGAGGCTTCATATTCCACCGGCAAGGAGAAGTTCAGGAAGTCCAAAGACAGGGGAGACGATCTCGACGAGGATGACGAGTAGTTTGGCCTCTCACGGGAGGTGTAAATCATGGCATGTTCTTCTTTTTGCTTGGTTTTGGTGCCCAGAGGTCTATATCCTCTGCTTCCGAATGTATGATATATGATAGGAGGGACTGCTAGGGCAGATCACCTAGTAGACGAGGAATATGCGCCTGCAAAGCGCGCAACACTGTTTGTGTAGGAACTCACTGAGTGCCCCCGATCTCCCATCATCATTATCTCTCCTCCTTGACCGTTTTTTTGACGCCCTCGACGAAAGCCTCGATGGCGTCGCCCCCGCCCAGAGGAACACTACCGCCGCGTACGAGGCCGCCGTTTTCGACCCGGATGCCCAGCGCCTCGGCTATGCTGGGCAGGCCTCCGTCCCTCAGCGCGACCGAGAGGCTCGAGAGGCTCTGGTGAAACTGGGGGCTGCGGAGGACCTGCTTGAGCAGCTTCCTCTTCTGGTCGAGGGTCATGGCCGCCTTGGCTGACGCGGCGGCGGCCGGCGTGGGCTCGCCCTCGTACTGGTCGTCCAGGGCGAGAACAAGGACCGTGGGCGGTAGTAGGTCCAATAGGCTGTCTAGGTGTTGGTCGGCAGCGGAGTCGACCACGGGTATTGTCGTTGACGGCTCCATGAGGTCCGTCAGCAGCGGGTACACCTTGCCCTGGCTCTGCTGCTGCACATTCCCCATGCCGGAGCCGCCCTTGAGCGAATTGAGGAAGTTTTGCACAGCCGTGGCTGCATCGGGGACGTCTCCGCTTGCACTAGTGCACCCGTTAGCCGGTCTAGTCTCGATTGAGTACCAGGCAGAGGAGACGCAACAATGACAAAAACAAAACCCCTTGTTAAAAACATCTCGCTGTCCACTAAGGTACAGGCAATTCATGCCGCGTGCGGGCTTGCGCAGTGGCATTTGAGGCGGCGGTGGCCAATCGATTTGAGACACCAACAATGTACCAGGCAAGGCCGTCTTCGCTCAGCCTACCCAGTACCTGCAGAAAGGACCAATGACCCCTGGGGGAAATTGTGACAGAGAGTGAAAGCAAGAAACGGCCGAGGAAAGCAAAATGAATGCTCGAGTGGAAACCTACGCTCTTGCGCCATCTGCACCACCCTCTCGGGCATCCTCGCCCTCTTCCCGGACGTCGCCTCCCGTGGCGTCCGCGCCGGCGCCACCGCTTGCGCTCTGGTGCTGGCGGTCATTGGACGCGCCCGGGCCACCGACGTCCTCCATGGTATCATCGTCGTCGTCCTCGCGTCGACTGTCGCCGCCACGGATGGCAGCCAGCTCCCGGGTCACATCCACCTCCTCACCCTGCAGCAGGCGGTCGACGACATCCCCGATCTTCTTGTCGCGTGGGCTAAACCAGGCCGCGTCGCCCGAGGTGCTCTGCGACTTGGACTGGAGCCAGAAGAGGTATCTGGTGGATGACGAGATGAACCTGAGCACAAAGATGCGGCCGTTGGTTTTGGACGTCGGCTGGTCGGCGTTGGTGTAGGGCACAAAGTGGCCGTCGCCGGGGACCATGACTAGGTCGAGCGGGGGCTCGTCGTCGATCGCCTGGGTCCGAGGACGCCAGCAGAAATGGATAAGTGCTAGAGGCCTGTCAGCGCGCAATACTATAGCTACTGGGTGATGACTGGGTGACGGTGCGGCGCGTGGGCTTTGGCGTACCATCCTCGGCATAGAGATAGATGTAGCCCGGCTGTGCCAAGGCCTTCACCTGGTGCGGCTCACTATCCGTCTATCGTTTGTTTTATCAGCTCGAGATCTGGGCGGAGGTAGGTAGCTCTCTGTACAGCTCCGTGGGATGGCATGGATGGGGAACTGAAAGCCAAGGCACGGTTCCAAAGAGCTGGACTGACATCGATTTCGCACTGCCCCGCCTTGAATGTGATCAGAGGCACGACAGACATTGTGCCGTTGTGAAGCTAGGTTCTGCTGCAGACGAGGCCCAAGAGTTCTGTTGAGTGAGGGCGAACGGCGAAGCTTTGAGAGTCGTGAATTGCACAGTGAGGCTCTCGGGTCGAGCGGGTTGCCTGGTCGTGTGGAGGACCTCGGTCGCAGCGTTTAGCTCAGGCTCAATGGATGCAGTTGAGTTGGAGTTGAGGGTACCTGGCCTAGGTAGCTCCAAATTACGTAGCCCCCAGCTGTTACAACCACACCGCCCGGCAGCAAAAGAATGGGGCTGCAAGGGGTGACCCAATTGTCCAAGATATTTGTGAGCTCTGCCCGCTGGAAGGGTGGAAGGCCTCCTCTGGAAGTGGAGCAGCGCACAATACCCACTCTTCTCTCCCCCACTTCTCACGTGCCTTGGCCACCGCCACAGAAACCACCGCTCCGCCACAGCCCCTCCAAAGGCCGCCAGTCCACAAAGGGCTAGCGCGGAATTTCCGAGGGCTTGCCTCTCCTCATGCGCACCCACAAGAGAATTTCACGCAAGAATTGGGACTGGCGTTTGGATCGACAACTTCACATTCCCACGACGACGACACGACATCTTTTTTCTTCTTTCCCACGGTCCTCCAACGCGAGCGGGAAAGCTACAGCACAATGTCGACGCAGACGGAGCCCACCACCAAGACCTTCGGCAAGTCGAGCCGGACGGTGCTTCACCACTCCCAGAAGGCCCAGAAGTGGTACCCAGCGACCGACGATGCCGGCCCCCGGAAGGTAAGCCGACCGATGCATTGGAATACCGCACACTTGTCCTTGTCGCTGCCGGCTTGCTTGGGACTCGGCGGCGGGCGGGCCGCTTGAGAGGTTGGGGGGGAATGCACGATGCCTCGGCATTTGGGGCGGGCGGAGGTCTGCAGTTCGCTTGCCGTTCTGCGAACAATCCTCCTTGCGCCACCGGTAGGGGGAGAGGCGCCGCTAGGAGGAAGACGACGAGGGGAATAAAACGGGAGGGCAGAGCCCGAGAGCACTTGGATCGGGGACGAATTGGCCCGCGATAGAGGTTGATAACCGCTGCAATGGGCAGCGGCGGCGGCGGCGGCGGCGGCGAGGATTGCGCCGGCAGCAGCGAAGAGGCGAAGGCGTCTATGGCGGCAGCCTTTCCCCCAGCAAACACACAAGGATCAGACAAGCGCACAATGCCTCCCCGCAGTCCACTCACTAACACTCGTCCGAAAATGCAGGTCCGCAAGGCCATCCGCCCCTGGACGCCGCGCAAGTCTCTGGAGCCCGGTACCGTCCTGATCCTCCTCGCCGGCCGGTTCCGTGGCAAGCGTGTTGTTCTCCTGAAGTCCCTCGACCAGGGCGTCCTCCTCGTTACCGGTCCCTTCAAGATCAACGGCGTGCCCCTGCGCAGGGTCAACGCCAGGTACGTCATCGCGACGTCGCAGAAGGTCGACCTGTCCGGCCTGGACGAGCAGAAGATCGAGGAGGTTTCGCAACCCAAGTACTTCACCGCCGACAAGGCCAAGGAGAAGGCTGGCGAGGAGGCCTTCTTCAAGCAGGGAGAGAAGCCAGAGGTGCGTCGCCCGTGCATGAACCCGATGGACCGCCCCCCCTCCTTCCCGCATTTTTGCCATGATGGCTTGGTCCAGAAGTACCGGCGGCGCCATCGCTCTAGCTGGATCAATAAGCTGACCTCATCCGCCCCTCCGACAGAAGAAGGAGGTTAACAGCACCCGGGCCGCGGACCAGAAGGCGATCGACAAGGCCCTGATCGCCAACATCAAGAAGGTCGACCTTCTTGCCTCTTACCTGGCCTCCTCCTTCAGCCTCCGCAAGGGCGACAAGCCCCACGAGATGAAGTGGTAGGCGGGGTAACGGGAGACGGGGGAGGTGCATCGGGTTTACTGGATTGGGGCTCGGCGCGTGCGATTTTTCTTGCAGTGGATGATGGGCTGGTATGGCTTTGTTTGGCCAATTGCATCCGGACGTTGAAAGGGTTTGGTCCATTCTGGCGTCTGTAATCGAGGTTTACACAGTCAACAAGAACAAAAAAGATCCGGATCTTCCATGGGGTTATTATGGTCACACAAGGCATCTCTTTCTGGTTCTTTTTGGGGGTCTCTCTTTTGAAGCTAGAGCTATCGAACTTCTTTTACGCGGCGCCACCTGGCGACTTTCTGATTCGTGATGTGAAGCGCAGAATGCAGCTTGATATGCAATACCTCTTAAGCTCCATGCACGGACATGAGCTGGAGCAGACTGAATGTCGGGATCTAAAACGGGCCAAGACAAACCCCCCTTTGTTATCTGCTCAAGCCTCACGGTCTGCCCAGGACTTGATCATGCCCTCCGGAGTCGGGTCGTACTCCTTGAGCGTTACCTTGCCGGTGGCCTCGTCCAGGTACGTGTTTGCCTGGACAAAGACCTTTCGGGGCTGCTTGTTCTCCAACACGACGTCGCGCACCTTGGTGCCCCAGTAGTCGAGGCCGACGGACGACATGTCCTGAAAGAATTTGGAGCCCGTCTCGACATCGGCAGTGGACTTGTAGATGTGGATCTTTTGCAGGAAGTCGCCGACGGCCTTCCTGCCGGCCGACAGGATCTTGGAACGGTCGAGCTTGATGGTGAGGTCCGAGAGGTCGTCCTTGGAGTGCACAAGCTTGCAGAAGTCGTCCCCGGCCTCGAGGAAGCACTTGAGGATGGCAAACCGGGCCTGGCAGTGGGGTTGGCCCCATTTCTGGCTCTTTGGGTCCCAGAATTCGACCGAAATCAGGCCCATCCGGGCCATGCTCAGATACGACGCATACAGGACGTCGCCTGCTTCTCCGTCCATGTCGACGCTCCCATCCCCAAAGCCGAAGATCTTGAGAACGGGGAACTCGCAGCTGTCCAGCGAAAGCAAGAAAACCCTATTAGTGCTGATGACCCTTGGACAACAAAATGGCACACAAACTCTAGGGCTACCAAGTGGGACGACTTACCCGAGATACATAGCGACGAGCTCAGCTCGGCACTCCTCGTAGGCACCGGCCAGTCCGCCAAACACGGAGCTCCAAGTCTGGCCGGGCTTGTACTGTAGGGGAGAAAAGCTTGGGCGTTAGCACAGACTTCCTTGAAGGGGGAGAGACATGCAACATACCCAAGTGGTGACGGGCTTGTTCGTAATCGGGCTAATAGGTGGCTGGTTGATGTCAAAGTTGTATTTGCCGGGAGCCGTCTCCTGGAGTAGCTTGCCGCAGCCGTGCCCGGTGAGCTCGTGGAGACCGACCTGGACCTCAAACGAGTCGTCCCGGTATTTTTTGTACACCTCGAGATCTTCGTCGGCAATGAAGGGGATCTTCTCGTTGGGTGTCTTGGCGCTCATTACATTGCCTAGGCTCACGTTTTTGAAGCCGTCGGTCTGTCGGATGTCGTCGTAGTTGGGGATGTTGATGCCTAATATGTGCGTGGTAGGGGGTTAGGGTTAGCATATGATACAGACGAGAGCCATATACGAGCATATAAACAACCATACCAGCCGGGATCCCAGAACCACAAAAGGTTAAAACCTCGAGGGAGGTGAAATCAGGCGAGAGGAATTTGTCCTTCTCAAAGTCCTTGGACCAGGGCAAGATGGGGATCAGAGACGGGGCTGCGTCGACAAGAGCACCAAACGCACGCGTCCTCTCAAGGTTCACCATGGCGGCGAAACCCTCCCACTCGCCCCTCACGCCGGCAGGGTCTCTGTAGGTCTCGATGAAGCCAATGTTGCACTCGACCATCGGGCCCTTGTCCCTGATCCATTGGCGCTGGCTCTCCTTGAAAGACAGTAGTGAACCGTTGTCGAAGGAGGCGGCGTAGGCCTTGTGCATCTTCTGCTGGGTGTCATTGTCGCTGTTTTCGACCGCTTTGGTTATGTTCTGGGCGATGACGGCCATTTCGGCCGCGTAGTCGCCATAAACGAGCTTGACAGTCTTGCCAGACAGAGGCCCACTGTCCAGCTTGAACTCAGTCTGGGTGCCGATGTCGCCGCCGCTCGGAGGCACCGAGGTCTGGGCAGAAGCAATAAGAATCTCAAAGACCTGGCCATCGGCGGATTTGCGCACGCGCGTGTTCTCGGGTAGGAGCCCCTTGTCCCCGGAGAACTTGGCGATTGTATCAATCTCCTCCTTGGTGATGTGAGGGGAGTCTGGGTAGTAAGCGGTCAGGTGGCCATCGTCAGGAAAGCCCAGATGGAGCAGGCCGGGCTTGTCGGCGGAAAAGATGGCGCCGTTGGTGGCCTTGTAGTGGCGGTTCGCATCGGGGTCGCTGGCAGCAAGGGCGGCCGCGTCGCTCTCCTGGCAGCGGGGCAGGAACTTGGAGTCGCCAAAGCTCTTGTAGTTGCCCGCGTTACCGAGGAACTGGGCGGCGTAAGCGAGGAAGTGCGTGACGGCCTCATCAGACACACCCGCCTTCTTGCCCAGAGCCTTCCAGTCACCAGCGGCGGCCTTGTGCAAGGAGATTATGAGGTCGTAGATGGACTCGGCCTCTGGCGAGACCTGGCGCAACACGATACGGTTCCCCGCGAGGGAGGCGCTGTATACAGTGGAAGGTCAGTGGGTGGTTCGCCTGGATTCCTGTGTCTGGATTCCTGTGTGTGATGGAGGCGAGGCGGGGCATACCGGCTGATGTAATGGGCATATCGCTTCTGCTTGTCGGACAAGGCGTCAAAATGCTTTGCGATCTCGAGGCGGACAACGCTCGGGGGCGAGTCGGCCAGATAGCCCCTGAGCTCCTGCGCCGAAAGAGCCATGGTTGAGGTAGCAAAGGAGCGCACACAAGCGGGGATGGGGCGGGTACGGAGACGGCTTGGCCGGGCAGCTACACCAAGGATATTGCCGTTGGCTGCGTGTGCAGAGTGCTGTACCAAATGCCGGCACTTGAGAAGGGCCTGGCGGGTTTGGCAGAGCACGGTACGATGCTGAAGTCGTGAATACATCAATGGAGCTGACAGGAGCCCCTCACTGGAGCTCCTTGATCTCGAACCCAAGACCTCAGCGGCGGGCGGCCAAATGTGGGGTCGGGCTGGATGCGGGGTAGGGGTACTTCAAGGAAGGAGGTACCAGCATGTGCCAGCCATGGAGAGGGTACTGAGAAGGGAGAATTAGTAGGTACATTGATGTCCGTACCGGTAGCAAGCCTCAGAATTTGGCCTTCACCCCAGCCCTTAGAGCCGGCATGCATAGGGCCCACACCGCTGTGACCTGCGTGCCTGCCTAGCTTGACACCACACGCTTGCCAGGATATGACCAGATTAAACACCAAAGGAACAAAAAGAAGTCTTCTGTCGTGTAACGTCCCGTCGTCATGTCTACCTCCATCTCCGGTGGTCATGTCGATGTGCAAAACACCTACCTGCCGCCCTACTCTGTCCAAGTCGCGCGTCATCAGACCTCCGTGACCACACTAGGCACCTCGACTTGGGTTCCCAAGAGTCACGTCACCGCCTGGCAGCCGTCGGGTCGATGGCACTCTGCGCCCTTGGGTGTCTCTAGTGCTCCCCCACTCCGCATGAAGCTCTGGCTGGGCTCGCCGACCTCCCATGTCGTCATAGGAGGTGACTGAGTCCCCAGTCTCCATCATCTGCAAGCGAGCCACGGGATAAACTCAGCGGCCGGCCATGGGTGGAGTGGTGGACTGTCTGCAGCCCTCACCGCACCGCTGGTAAACCGTTGTCTGACCTCGGAGCTTATTGCTCCTTGGGGCCTCTGTCCCGTGAGGGCTGCTTGAGGCTTTTGGCGCCTGCGTGCCTGGGGTGCCTAGATGGTCGAGTGCGGGGGTACTGAGAAGCGGCCCCCTAGCGTCCTCATAGCACAAGGTGTATGCTTCACCAGCAATATACGCCAGAACAGCATATTCACGCTACCGCATGCTGTCCAAACGGTTCACGCACCAGCTACGAACGCTCGAGTAAACCTCTTGCGTCTGACGTTGTATCTGTATGTGAGGCACCATACGTTGAGCAGCAGCCTGCCCGTAGCTGTATCCATCTGGCGACAGATGACCCGCCAATTCTCTCTTCTCAACTGCCGCCGCGAAAACCGCGGGCGTGGGAATCAGGCCATATTGTTGTTTGAGGCCCGGCGTCGGATCGGATCAGGTTGCCAGGCATATAATATTTGCGCGGACATCGATGGAATCCATCGAGGCATTTGTTGATTCCTTGGGCTACATCTGCCGCCCTCGCACACCCGTCTTTGGTTGGCTGGTGGTACCAAGCTCTTTTTCCCTCCCTTCGTCTCCTTTTTTTTTTTTTATCCCTTTCCGCTCATGAATGGGGGCCACACAAGAGAAACGGGCGGCCACACCGCATCGATTTTTTTTTCCTCAGCACATGACACCTACCCTGGGGTTACCGGTCCCGCCATTCACGTTGTAATTCCACTTTGCGGTTCTCGAATATATCTAAGCCGGGGTCCAGGATGGAGAGCGTGGGATTGGAGACGGAGGGGAGAAAATACAAGGACATGATGCCCAAAGAGAGGAGGTAGAAGGAGACACAGGCAGCCATAAGGATAAGCGCAAAGAAAAGGCTCGAGAAGGAGGGAGGCATTAATTATATTGTCCTGACAGAGCAGGCGCCGGACCGACCCAACCTGGCTGGCCACGTCACCGCTGCGCTTTGCTCGACTGCCGTTGCGCAGACGGGTGGAGGCTTGAGTGGGTGGGTATTCGCTTGGGTCGGGAAAAATAACCACAAGAAAAAAAGGCTGGGGCGTGCGGCTGTCAGACTGTCGCCTTCTCATGGAACTCTGGAAAACCACCTGCCGTCTCCATCCAGTCTGCGCGCTGCCGCCCGAGGTGGGCATTGGTAACACCAAGCGAGCAATTAAAACCGCGCGCACACACATGCAGTACACGCAGCACCCGGCGCCCTGGCAGCTGCTGGTCGCCTGTCGGGCTGGGTCTCGACTGCCTCCCTCTTCTCCAATGGCGAGCTTTCTGCCGACCTCGGCCTGTCTGAGCAACCCCTGGAACCCCGGCGAAGGAGCGAGGCGGCCATAACAGCAACGCCGCCGGGTAAAAGTGCTTTGAACCGAGCCGACCCGGGAGAGAAATAAAGAAATAAAATACCAAGGAAAGAAACAGAAAAGAATAGAAAGAGGGGAAAGGAAATTCACAACGAAGGGAGAAAAAAGAAATGAGCAGAGAAAAAAATAAATAAAAATATCAGCCTTCGTCCGAAGTTCCTCAACTACCCACTCTGCCCTACCCTACCGCTACCCGAGCTGCCTACCCAGGTACCTGGTGGTAGGTGCGTGGCCGGCCGTCTGACAGGGACCCTCCGCCTCGCACTCGCTCTCCTCCCGGCGGCCGGCCTTGGTTACCTCTTCTCTTGGGCGCTGGATGGGACCTGCTAGCGCACCCCCCATCCATACAACTCCCGCCGTATTCCTGGCGCGCCCGTCGTGTGGGCGACTCGGGCCGGGCCTCCCTACCTGGTCTACGGGCGAGCTATATAATGCTCAACTGCGAGACCCCAGCGAGGACTCCCGTCCCTGCCTCAACACCACCACCACCACCCGCCGCCTCAGAAGCACTCGCCCCGCCCTTTGCAAACACCCCTGCGCCCTCCAGCCCGAGCCCCAACCCCAGCAGCCCACCGCAGCCCACCCGAGCTGCCATGACGCTCTCGGCAGACCCCCCAGCCGACACCGGCGCCGGTGCCACCGCTGCCAAGGGCTCGCCGCCGCTCCACATCTGGATTGTCAGCGGCCCGGCCGGCTGCGGCAAGAGCACCGTGGCCGAGCACCTCGCCGCCGTCCTCGCCGTCCCCTATATAGAGGGTGACCAGGTGCGCTTGCGCTTCTCGCGCCGTCCTTTTCTCTCTCTTTTTGTCTCGTGTTTGTTCCAACAACCTCTGTGACCTCGCATGTCCCGTTTTTTTTTTTGGCTTCACTATCGGTCCAACACTAACACGCCTTCCCCCAGTACCACACCCCCGACAACGTGGCCAAGATGCAGAACGGCGTCCCTCTCAACGACGCGGACCGCTGGGACTGGCTGAGGTTGCTGCGCGAAGAGGCCGTCGGGCGGCTGGACACGGGCGGCGACGGCAGCGGCAGCGGCGGCGTCGTGGTGACGTGCTCGGCGCTCAAGCGCAAGTACCGCGACGTCATGCGCGTCGCCCCCTACTTCAGGCCCCGCGTGCGCCTGCACTTCATCTACCTCGAGGCCACCGAGGAGGCCCTCCTCAAGCGCGTGGCCGCGCGCGAGAACCACTACATGGGCGCCAACATGGTCCACAGCCAGTTCGAGGCCCTCGAGCCCCCCACCGCCGACGAGGTCGACGTCATCCACATAGACGTCGGCCGGCCCCGCGAGGCCGTCAAGGCCGCGGCCGAGCGGACGGTCCTGGAGATCATGGGCCAGGAGGCATGAAGGCGTGTACCAGCCATCTTCAGCAGTCCCTGGCTTTTTTTTTTCCCCCCCACTCTACTTGTCTTGATGTTTTCGCCCTGTTTTCTACCCCATTTGGCGTCAAGCAGTCTCAACATTGGCGTGGTGGCGTTCGGCAAACGTACGGACCTTGCTCCCATGGGTGCAACTGGATTTGGGAAAGCGGCCGACATGACATGCTAGGTCACGCGCTCTTTTTTTTTTTTTTTTGCTCTCGTACCGCATGCGGCATGTATCTGGCCTGCGTTGACTTGTGTGCCATTTGCTTTTACCATACTCTTTTAATCTCTAGGTGCTACTCTGTTCACTGTTTGCATCCAAATCTGGTCGTTGTTGTGATACACCCACTGCATTTCTCCTGTGCGTTTTCCCCTCCTCGCGCTAGTCCAGTCCTTCGAGGTCGTCGGTCGTGCTCGCCACTTGCAGCCATTCCTTCACCGTCGCTCCGCCCGGCCAGGCAGGCAGACAGGCAGGCAGACGTACGTCCGAACGGCTAGCTGCTCCGTTTTCTGCCAAGGTCCCCGGACAGGAGACCCGCATATGCATGCATGCAGGGTGAAGGCTTTTGGGAGGCTTGCATATTTGGGAAGTTGTTTGCCCGCTAGTCCGCCTACCCAGACTAGCCACTCATAGTGTCTGCCACCTCGTACCTTATCGGGCGTGCCTCACCCCCTCCTTCAAGGGTCCTATCATCTTCTTTCTTTCTTTTTTTCTTCGTCTCTGCTGCACGGATATGCCATGTCGGGTGCACTTGCCTTGCCTCTCAGTGTGCGCATCCGAGACGCAGCCTTTGGCGCCGCACTAACACGGGGGTAAGTTGCTGTCCAAGACAGCCGACGTTATCACACTTCAAGCCAGGGTGCAACATATGCAAACACAACGCACATATATATATGTATAGGCTGAGGGTACCGAGACCGCAGCGATGAGCCGTGGTGCACACAGATTCTAACTTGTGTAACAGCGCTAAGCCTCAGCC
This sequence comes from Gaeumannomyces tritici R3-111a-1, assembly GCF_000145635.1. Taxonomy (NCBI): domain Eukaryota; kingdom Fungi; phylum Ascomycota; class Sordariomycetes; order Magnaporthales; family Magnaporthaceae; genus Gaeumannomyces; species Gaeumannomyces tritici. The sequence goes on along the minus strand of NW_008804549.1, from coordinate 3,929,336 downwards.
GGGCGACTGCAGATGGAGCCATCATGCCTTGGACGCAGCCTGCCGAAAGGGGAAGAGAGATAAGAAAGACGGTCGTATTCCATGTCCGAAGGGGACTGATGGGAGGTTATCCGCTCTCCCTGACTTTTCTTCATCATTCTTTCATGTTGGTTGGTTGTTTTTCAATTTCCATCCTCTAGCATTTTCTCTTCTGCTTCTTTTGAACCCCTTTCTTTCTCTCTGGTCTATGCCGCCATAAAAAAAAAGAAACGAGCTTACACCCACCCGACTCCATCAGGGGCGACGGTGAGCATATCATTCTGCACAGCAGTGGATGCGTGGGCATATGCGTCTTATGAGGGAGACGGGGCGAGGTGGCAATGAGTGAGTCTATATCCTCGACACCTCCACAGCAGCATTCCCGATTCGGCCGGCTGCAGGAAGAGCCAGGCCGCCCGTTGCCGCAAAGGGTATTCTCGGCGGCAGCTAAAATATGTACATGCCAATCTAGGTCCCAATCCCCGGTAGGCACTTGAAATATCACGGCCTCATCCATGCATGCAGCCATCGTGCCACCTCGGAGGTGGGGACGGCATGTGAGCAAGGTTGGCTTCGAGCCGCGCCCGGGCAATAGAAAAGTATCACAGGTGCGGTGCAACCAGCAACACCGCCCTCATGCACCCGTGACCCGGCCACATTCGTAGCCGTCGTTGTCGGCCGCACCCTCGCCCCCCACCACCTTAGTGTGACAGCTGCGGACGCGGAGACGAGGCGAGCACGCGCGGCCAGGCCGGTCCATTCATGCGTCTTGCTCGGTCTCGGCAAGGCCGCCCACGCGTCACATCACATCCCCCTTCATTATCTTCACCTGAGGTGCATAATCATGACGTCGGGCTCCTCCACCACGCGGCGGATGACGCTAGCGGCGCGAGCGACGGTGGCGCCGTCGACGACGCGGTGGTCGGCGCACCAGCTGAAGTTGCAGACGTGGCGCTTGACGATCTGGTCGTGCTCGTCAAAGGCCGGCACGGAGCGCACGCGGCCGATGCCCAGGATGGCCACCTCGCGCTCGACCACGACGGGGCTGAGGTACGTGCCGCCTATGCTGCCGATGTTGGACACGGTGATGGTGCCGCTGCTCATGTCCTGCGGCGAGAGCCGCCCGGCTAGCGCGAGCGCCTGCAGCCGGTTCAGCTCGGCCGCGATGGACAGCACGTTGCGCTCGTTGACGTTCTTGACCACGGGCACTAGGAGCCCTTGGGGGGTGTCCATGGCCACGCCGATGTTGTGCTGCTGGCGGAACACGAGGGCGGGCTTGCCGCCGGGCCCGGCGGCATCTACGCGCGCGTTGAGGATGGGGTACTCGTACAGCGCCAGCGACACGGCTTTGATGATGAAGGGGAGGTACGACAACTTGGGCACCCCGGCCAAGGCCCCGCCGGCGGGACCGGCCTGGCCCGGGATGCTGCCACTGGCGAGCACCTTGTTCAGCCTGGCCCGCAGCTCGACGAGATTGGTCAAGTCGATCTCGTCGGCGTACAGGAAGTGCGGGATGGACAGCGAGCGGGTCATGGCCTTGAACATCATGTGCTGCGTCGGCGACAGCTGCACCACCGTCTCCGACTGCGCGGAAGCTGTGGGCGCGGAACCGGGCATCTGGTGCGGTGGCTGCTGGGACGCTGGGACGCCGCTGTCGGTGCCCGAGAGGACCGTTGGAGACATGTCAGGGGACATGTCAGGGACGACTCCACTATCCCGGCTTTGCACAAACTTGTAGATATCCTCCTTCAGCACGCGCCCATCCCTGCCGGTTCCGTCCACACTTGACAAGTCCACTTTGAGCTCCTTGCATAGGTGGCGCACAGCGGGCGTTGCCAGCCCCGCGCATTTCCCCTTTAGTTTTTCGGGGACCTCGCCAGTCACAGCCGCCGGGGTCCCTATCATATCCGGTACAACTGCCGTAGGTGTCCCAGCCCCCGGTATGACAGGAGTTGTTTGCCCGCTTTCGGCCTCTTGTAGTGCATCCTGGCCAACCTCAGCGGGCGTCAGGGCGTCCAGGTCCTCGGGCCTAGCCTCACCCTGGATGTCAATGTCGACAAAGGGCTTGCCAACCTTGGCCATCTCACCAGCGTCATAGTGGAGCTTCTTCACGACACCAGTGAAGCGGCTTGTGATCTCGACCGAGGCCTTGTCGCTCTGCACCTCGCACAGCGGCGAGAACTCTTCGACACGGGCCCCCGGCTCGACGAACCATTGGATGATTTCGCATTCGACAATGCCTGCGACGCGATACGGGTGGTTAGCCTGGCTAGCCTGACAGGTCCTGTCAATGGGGCGGGAAACCGGACAAACCTTCGCCAATGTCGGCTAACAGTACGGGCTTCACCACGCAAAGCCTGCTCGTCGTGTGGAAGCCCGCCGACAGGCAATTGCGGCGCTGGATCGAGGCCCTGAGCGGCTGGTGCCGCCGAGCGTGAACCGTTTCTAATGCAGCGCTCGACGCGCGGATGGATGAGGGCCTTGACAGGCGCCGTACAAGCAGCAGTGAGCTTCGCTGGAGGAGCATGGCTGCTAGACTGCGAGCCCCGAGGAGGAGGAGGAGGGGGAGGGCGATGGCGGAGAGGGAGAGGATGCGCGAGGATGCGCCGAAGTGAGTAAGAACGGCACACGGGGTCAATCTCAATCAGGGCAGGACAAGTGCAGGAACGAGATAGCTGTGGGTGATATTGTCTACTCTGCCTCTTTGTATCTGATTCACCGCATCCTCGAGGACTCGAGAACGAGGGCTGACACGTCCAGCGCCGAGGCACCAAAACCCAGCCCCTCGTCGAAGCGCCGTGGTTTACCGTCGGCTTTGACGGGTGCAGATGACGTTGGCAGCGAGGCGGGTGAACCTTGCCCGCGAATAGCCGCACACCCGACGACCCCTGCTGGAGCAGGAATCACGCCCCCGCCTGGGGGTGTGGGGTCAGATTTGCCTGTTCGGGGAATTGGTGGGGTCCTCGGTTGGGGTAGACGTGCACGCCGCTTTGTATCAATCCGTTCGGATTTTGAGGCTAATTTTTTGAGAGCTCCAGAGCTCCAGCTCGGCTGCTTCGACAAGGGAGCCCGTCGCCCACCAACCGGTCCGACATGCAAGCCGCCATCCGAGCCTACGCCAGCCCAGCCCCCCGAGGGCTGAGGCGCCTGGCATGCCAACATCGCGGCCTCGCCGTTTCGGCGCCGTTGTTGCGGTCCGGTCCAGATGCCAAGGCTGACCATGCCGACGCCGCAACCCCCGCGCCGCCGCCGCCGCCGCCGCCGCCAGCTGCCGCTGCCCCGAGCCCGTTCGGCAACGCCCCGAGATCGTACGGCCGGCGGGCCAGCGAGGATTTCATCCCCCAGCACCTCGGGCGGCCCATCGGCATGGCGAACCCCCCGCGTCCTGGGGAGAACACCGGGCTGGACACGCGGTCGTTGCGCGAGCGCCGCGACGACTTTGTCGACTACGGGAAGCACCTGGCCCGCCGCAAGGAGCTGTACGCAACGCAACACCCCCACCCTCTCGCCCCGCCCCGTCGCCTCGCAGCCCCTGTGTGCCCCCGCCTCCGTCACTGACCTTGCCCGCTCGTCCGTCTCCTGTGCAGCACCCAAAAGATCTCGCGGCCCTACTTCCGCGACTGGTCCAATATGAAATATCAGGAGGGCAAGTCCTTTCTCGCCCCGCCCCGAATTTTCAAGGCAGACAGGTCCCTGTACTTCCCCAACTTCTTTGGCCGCACCCTGTCCAAGACGGACCCGGGCCCGCACGACACCACTCCGGCCCTTTTTGGCAAGACCTCGGTCGTCGCCGTTTTTAGCAGCGCCTGGGCCGAACAGCAGGTCGATACCTTCGTCTCGCCCAAGGCGAACCCTGAGCTCCACCATATCCTCGACGGTAGCGGCGCCGCCGCCCAGTTGGTGCGTCTCAACATCGAGGACAATGCCCTCAAGGCCTGGATCATCCGCCTTTTTATAGGCTCGCTGAGGAACCGGGTTGGAAGTTCGAACTGGGACAAGTATTTTCTCGTCAGGAATCCGGTCTCTCCGGAGATCAGCGAATCTATCGGCATCCTCAACGCAAAGGTCGGCTACACCTATCTCGTCGACAGCGACTGCAGGATAAGATGGGCCGCCAGCGGCAACAGCCAGCCCGAGGAGAGATCCAGCCTTGCCAAGGGGCTCGAGAGGCTCCTGCGAGACTGAAAACGGCGTAATCTGAGTAGGTAGGGAGTGAGCAATGCAGTCTGCTAAGCATCAGAAGAAGAAAGCTGGCGGGTTGTGTTAGCACCACCATTTCGAAGAAGCCGCCACTGTCTGTTTGCCGCTATGGTAAAATTTCTGTTGCTGAGGACGGGGGACGCTGGAAATGGACATGGCCATGTACAATAACGATAAATGTAAAAATAAGGAGAAATAGACAAACTAAAAAGAAAAAAAAAGAGAAATCATACCAGACGCCCCGTGTCAGTGGTTACGCGTAACGCCAATGCCCTAATAAAAGCTATGCGAAACCTGAGAAACGGTCAAAGCATTTGTAAATCAAACCTCCGCGCTGCTCATGAGCGGTGGGCTGGTAGCCAAAAACAGCACCAAGGCAAGTGGGGATGTGTTATAAGAAGAACCAGAACACAAGGAAGCAAAAGGCGATGAAGCTGCCCATAATGAGGCCGTCTCTCCTCTTCTTGGCCGATATTCTCCCGATCAGGTTGTTGAGCCCAGGGATCTGGCTGGCGGCCATGGTGATGCGGCGGTTGATGTTCAAGAGCGTCTCGCGCTGCAGGATAAAATTGGCGTTGACGGCGTAGGCCTGGCTGAGGACGTTGTCCGTCGTGGCGATGCCGTTGTCGATGCGGCGGCGCTCGTCCAGCATGTACTCGGCCTCGGCCTGCTCGGGGTTGCTCGCGCGGTAGGCGTCGATGTCCTGCCGCACGTTGGACAGCAGATTGGCCCGGTCGCGCGCCTCCTGGATGCGCGACCGCAGCCGCGGCAGGTCCCGCCGGTGCTCCGCTAGCTTCTCGCGCAGGAGCACCAGGTTCTTCGGCTTGAGCGCCGACGACGAGATGGCCGCTTCCGAGTCTAGAAGCCGAGCCAGCTGTCCAAGCACGCTCTCCCTCTGCGTTGGTTCGACAAGGGTCAGTCACATGGCCGATACATGTGTGTGCAGGAGGCTCAAACGGCCCGCCCGCCTCGGGAGCTTTGCTAGATTCCCCTCCGTACCTTTTCCAGTGTCTCCTGCAGTCGCGCCTCTGTTTCCCTCTCCTGTTCCGTCGGCTTGGCTGGGATGTTGTTGGCCGTGGCGATCTGCGAGTATGTTTGGAATAGCGTCTCGGTCTGAGCAGCACAGTCGCCGGGCGTTAGTCAGGGAGTCTTTCCTCCGCAGGTCAGCTCGCAACCGGGGCTACGGACCTGTTTCTCCAGCGACCGGGCTTGTTGTCGCAGCTGAACCCAGCCCGAGGCACCAGAAGAGGATGCCATCTTGTCGCGCAAATTGATTCGGGCTGTGTGGAGGCTATCGAGCCGGAATGGCGGCAGATCTATGTATGCTGATGCGTGGGTTGTCCGGCGTAAACTCGCGATGGGGTCGAACGACAGCAGCTATGTTCGTGGGGAAGGCGTCCAAGGGGGTGATGGTCTTGTCAATGTCGAAACGAAATGGACAGGTCCCGATGCGGCCGGGTGGTCCCTGCATGGATGGCCATAGCCGTCGGCTGGAACTGGTGGGTCCAGTTCTACGTAATGACAAGAAGCGACGACTAATTGGAACCCCCATTGTCTCCTTCTGGTTTCACATTCTTTTCAAGTGTGGCTGGGTGCGGGATGTGGCTGATGCACCCTTGCCGACACAAGTGGGGTCGGGTGGGCACGCCAAGGGGTGTTCAGACTTTTTCCTAAAAGGCAAAAAAAAAAAAAAAAAAAGAATCGGAAAGCAATTGGCAACACGTGACGCTGAATTCGGTCTCACACACACATTTCCAACCCTAAATTTTCGCCGCCTTGCTTTCAGATCTTCCCCCCAGCAATTGCCCGGCGACGCGACTACACCAACCAAATCACCACTCTCCTCCCCCGGATCCGACGACTAACCACACCGAAAATGGTACGTCTGCGACGTTACTCGATGTCCAACCTGCTGGCCCTCTACTTCCCCGAATTGTTGCTGCATCTGTGTGCACATCAGGCGATGAATGCGGGAACCGCCCTTGCCCCGACCGCTGGGAGATAGGGATCCGGGGATGGCGGCATTCTGGGCGGGATAGATGCATGGCGCAGCCACGGGATTCCTAGGATCTTCCTGGATGCTGCCGCGCCGGCAAGCAGGTGCGGAATTTGACCAGACTTGGCTAACATTTGGAGGGGAACCAAACAGTCTACCGCTAAAGTCAAGGCCGGCGCCCTCTGGGGCAAGGATAAGGATGAGCTCACCAAGCAGCTCAGCGAGCTCAAGACTGAGCTCAACCAGCTCCGCATCCAGAAGATCGCCTCTTCAGGCACCAAGCTGAACAAGATGTACGACTCTTCCTGCCCCGCTTTCCGTTAGACACCCGCGTCGATGCCGCTCCCGATAGTTCGGCCACTTTTTCTGTTGCTCGCCCCGACAAGAACTGCAGACGCGCGATTGGAAAGGGGGTTGATGAAGGGTCTTGCCGGGGCGAGATCATGATGAGGACCATATCACCAGCAATCGCTCGGCATCAGAGATGCCAGGAGATGGTGCCGAAGCGATTGTTGGATTTATGGGGCAAATGACACAAAACCTCACAGGCGCAATGGCTAACGACCGGGTTTCCCCTCCAATAGCCACGACCTGCGCAAGTCAATTGCCCGCGTCCTGACCGTCATCAACCTGAAGCAGCGGTCGCAGCTCCGCCTCTTCTACAAGAACAAGACCTACCTTCCCCTGGACCTGAGGGCGAAGCAGACTCGTGCCATCCGCCGCCAGCTGTCCAAAGAGGACGCCTCGAGGGTTCTCGAGAAGACCCGCAAGCGGCAGCAACACTTTTCCCAGCGGACGTACTTCGTCAAGGTAGGTGGTCCTCTTTCGGATCCGGGCCGGCCAGCGACATTGCGTCCTCCTGCCACGACACCACTGTCAGGAGCCTTCCTTGCTGACCAGACGTCCCTTTCATCATTTACAGGCCGAGTAAATCGGGGTTTTCGGAGTTTCTAATTTGGTCGCATCTGGGGCAAGGGGGGTTGCGTTTCTCTCCAACGGACTGCTTTCTCGTCGGCGCGGGGTTTATCAAGAACAAAAACAAAAACGCGAATTTCTCTCGATACGCTTTGCATTGCATCCCGGGGACATGTGTTTGTTCAGGGAAAGGGGTTAAAGGGTATTTTCACGAGGGATAAAAATGATCTTTTTCAGGGGGATCATAACAGGCAGCCCAAATCAGCTGTCAAATACCAACGGATGAACAAAACAATCTCGAGCCCAGAACCTCGTGCAATGCAGTGCAGTATGCATTCTCTCACATTGCCAAAGTCCATGAGAGAGCGCTTCATTTCTCTATTTAGTCCTAAGCATCAATGTAGCCTTGGTGGCCGGTATAAAACGGGAAATGAGGGATACTCTTTGAGAAGTGAAGGGAAAGAAAATGGAGTGCAGATCCAACAGCAAGATGACTATAAAATTACCAATACAAGATAGCACGCTCTGGGAAATGAAGGAGAGAAAGAAATCAACGCCTGCAGGTTGGGGTATCCTTTTTAAAATGCGGAATGAGGTGCAGTGACGACTTGAGAAAGGGATGCGTGTTCATCTCGGACGACTTCACAGGGACTCGCTTTCAGACATGTCGGGGGACGTGCTGGTAGACTCGCCAGGGTTGTCGCCGGCGGCGCCGTCGTCCTCGAGAGTGCCCGGGGCCGCTTGGGCGGCCTGGTAGGCGCCCCCTCGGCGGATCTTGATCTTGGTCTCGTGGGTCTTTTTGTGGCGGCGGAGCTGGTCCATGCGGTGAAAGGTCTTACTGCACCCTGGGTGGCGGCACATGAAGGCACCGACCTCGGCGTGCGTCCTGCGGTGCTTGGACAGGTTCGACGACTCGCTGAAGCGCCGCCCGCATATGTTGCAGGCGAGGGGCTTGACCTTGGTGTGGGTACGCATGTGCATGGCTGTGGGAGGGGGTTGCATGGTCCACAAAAGTCAGTAAAAAGAAAGCACCAGGCCGCACACGGCCCCGAGACACCACGACTGTGCTACTCACTCCTTGCACTCTGCTGCCTGAATGTCTTGTTGCAGCCAGGGTACTCGCAAGGCAGCGGCTTGGAGCCCTTGTGGATGAGCTCGTGCTGGTCCAGCGCCTGCTTGGCCGAAAACGTTATGTGGCAAGTCGGGCACTTGTATGGTTTTTCTGGTGCATCAAGGGAGAAACATCAGCTCGGCACATCCTCCGGGGTCAAGATGACAACATACCTCCCGTGTGGGTTTGCACATGACGCTCGATCTTGCTCTTCTGTGGAAACCCTTTTTTGCCCTCGGAGCTGCGCTTGCAGCCTTGCCAGCCGCACACGTAGCCGCCGTCGCTTCTTTCCAACATCTTGACGTGGTAGCCAATGACGTGGAGATTGAGATCTTTGGGATTGTCAAACACCTGCCCACAGCAGCTGGCGCCGGGGGAGTCACACCACAGACACTGAAAGGCCTCGCCGACTGCTTCCGGGTCACCAGCTCGTGACCCTTCGTTGGGGACGACCCCGTTTTCATTGAGGCCGGCTGGTGTTGTCGGCGGCGGGGAAAAGGCTGTGGACGCACCCGTCAGCGGGGTGGCGATGGTGGACGGGTCGTGGGTGAGTGTGGTGGCTGGTGACGACGCCAGTGGGTGGTGCGCGTGTACTGCCAAAGAATCGTCTTGAGATGGTATGAATGGCGGCGTATGGAGGCGCCCGTGCGACGATATGGCGCCGAACTCATGTTCCAAAGGGCGATCGAGGGGGTGTTGCTGGTGGTGTGGGTGAAGAAACATGGCCCTATGCTGCATGTGCCAGTGCTGAAGGAGCTCGTCTCCGCTTGTCCAGTGGGCGCTGCAGTCTGATGCCAGCGCCGAAGGGTTGTCCCAGTCCATCGGGCCGTTGCTGTCGAGGGCCGTGAAGAAGAAGCTGTCGTCACATGGGCACTGGTGGCCGTGCAGCTGGGGGTGTTCCAGCAAGCACGGCATGGGGCAGACGGAGTAGTTGGGTGGCTGGTCCACAAGGCAAGGCCGAACGCAGGACTCGGCCGACGGATCATTGTGCCTCTCGATCAGATGCTGGATGACCGCCTTGGGTGCTACCATGGAGCCATCGCAGTGGGCGTTCCGGGCGGTATCGTGCTGTGGCACAACCGAGGACGTCGAGGGGAACGTCGAGTGGCTGGCCTGCAAAGGTTCAAGGTGCTGCCGCTGCGCGGATGGGGTTGCGCCAGCATCGGTGGCGACGAACGAGGCTAGGGTGGCGGCGGCCTTTGTTTCTTCGCAGGTATAGGCTGGACAGGACTCGTCCACGCAGACGGGCTCGTCGTCGCAGTCTGACGCGTCACATGGCTGGTCCAGCCCACACTCGTCGCCGAGCTCGCAAGGCTGGTCGAGTTCACACTCGTCGCCGAGCTCGCAGGGCTCGGCAATGTCGCACCGATCGCCGTAGACGCATGCGCTGCTACAGCTGGATCCTGCGCAGCTGCTGGTCGTCGAGTTCCTGCGCACCAGGGCCGGGCCGGGGGCACCCTCATGCGCGACGGCAGTCGAAGCAGCACTATCCGGGACGGCGGACCAGCCAAAGGCGCTCTCACTTTGTGCCTGGTTGGCATCGTGGGAGCCAATTAGGTGGCCAAACCCATCGGCGTGCGACATGGACAGCGCCCCGGACGAGTAGACATAGTCGGTGGGGTCCCATGACGGCGCGTCGGCCGCTAGAAATGCCGGGTAGCCGTCGGCGATGAGCCAGTCGTGGTCGTGAGCGGCCGCGGTGAAGGCGGGCGGCGCGGCATCGAGTCTGTTGGCCGCGTGAGCCGGGGCCTGGAGGAGCTGGTGGGTGTGGCCTTGGTAGCCGACGAGGTCCTTGTCCAGCCCGCTGTTCATCTGGCGGGCATGGGTTGCGGCGCCGGCGAACGAGAACACCGAAGCGGCGCCGCGAGGGGGAACACCCGGAGTGTTCCTGTCCGCTTGGATCATGGTGGTAGCATAGGGCGCGAGGCCAGCGTCGGACGGTCCGCGGAGATAAGCAAGATAGATCAGAGCCGCGCAGTGCGAAGGCGTGGGGTCGTCGAGCAAGAAAAGGACAAGCAAGCGTGATGCGAATGTGGCACTGCTTCAATTGAATTGATTATTTTTCGACGTGGGGCTCTTTCGGCTGTCTGGCAACGGCTTCGCGAGTGTTCCGTATCGACGCGGGGCGGCGGAATGGCGAGGGTCGGCGATTGTTCGAGCGGGCCGGAGCACTTTGTGTGAGAACCTTGATGGGCAATGAGAGACGGGCTGGATTTTAGACTCAACTTGCGGTTTTGTCAGCCCGCCGCCCTGTCTCGATTGGACCCGATTTGCGGGGCAAATGCGGGGCCGGTGCTTTTAGTGGTGGTGCTACCGAGGCAGTGCGAGGCACTCACGCACTCCAGTATGAATTATGAATGAATGGATGCATTCGTCACCCACCTCGCATACGAAAGAGCGCGGCAACCACGGACGACAAGGAAGAAGATCGGATTCCAACACATTCAACTAGGGGCCTCTTCCGTCTTCCATAGTGACTCACATCGCTCCATATACGCGCCCCCAACGGCGACACACACAAACGCGCGTGCGCGTATATTTCGCAATTGTCGCACATGATCGCCGGCTTCTGTCGCTTTCCGCTCTCCCCACCACCGCCTGCCCCTTTGATTTGACCAGAGACCAGAGCGCGCACGACACGGTCTATCTCTACGCGACTCGCTCTCTGCAGCGGCCGCCACCTGAAGCTTCTGCCCGTTTGGCCCCGCCGCCTGCGTCCCCAACCAAAGGCCCCCGCCTGGCGTTGGCGCAGGACTGCCAGTCGCCTACCTTTACCACTACCAACAACCGACGCCACCAGCACCGTTGCGACTGCCATCATGGGAAACTGCTGCGGAAAGCCCGAATCGGACAACTTCGCCTCCCAGGGCCGCGTCCTCGGCTCCGCTCCGCCCAGACAGACCACGGCCTCCATCCCGGCTTTGGCCATTCGTCCTAAGCCCCCAAAGGTCGGTGGCCCGCCCCGTACCCTCGGCGGTGGTGGCGGCGGAGGTGGCGCGAGCAGTAGCGCGTCCTCCACCAGCGCCGAGGACGCGAGGAGGAAAGCCGCAGAGGCGGCTGAGGCCCGCGCAAAAGGCAAGTCGGCAGGGAAACTTGGGAGCCAGCTCGAGGTTCAGAAAAAGAAAACGAGGAACGAAACCCTGAAGGAGGTGAGCGAGGAGAACCGCCGACTGAGAGACATTGACGACCAGGCCAAGGCCTTGAGCCATAACTGAGGCCAATGTCTTCGAGCTACCCATTCCCAATATATCCATCCATCATATCCAATCTTATTCTTTGCCTATCTACTACTTATTTCCAGCCTAGCCTAGCCTATCCCCCGGCCTTTCCCTTCCATCCCCCACTCATGTTGCGCCTTTTTGTTTGCCGGGTCTCTCTTTCTGCGGGCGCACAGAACGAATCAGACGAGATAACCCCCGTCATACCGCATTAACCGTTGAATATAGAGATTAATACATGTATGGACTATATATGTAACACACCCTGGGCCTCCTTTGCGGCCAACACAGCCCAATTCTAAGGGCCGTTCCTGATTCTTCCGCGGCATGTGCCCCAATCACGTGATGGTGTACCTGCCACTGGCCGGGGCACGGCTCTCTGCATCCGCGGCAGCTATCGTGCCTTCGCGGAGGAGGCGCGTGAGCTCTGACAGGGCGTTGCCCACAACAAGCTCTGTATCGCCCTCGATAAGAATGTACAGCTTGGGGTCTGCACCCGGCGCCGGTTCCTTGCCCGGAGCGTAGTAAGTGCCCTTTGTAGTGATGGAGGTGCCTGTAGCATCCAGGATTTTTGCCACGTTGGTGCGGTTGGTGACAGCCCAGCGCGCCTTTTGCGGGAAATCGTTGATCTCTAGCGTCGCGTGGAAAGCCCCCGCGTCCGGCCCCTTGTTGTCGATGGGCTGCCCGGGCCTCAGCTGCCCGGCCTTGGCGAGCCGCGCGTTGATCATCTCGATGGCCGACGCAGCCTTGTCTAGGGCCCCGCCCTTTGCGCCTGTCGAGACTGCGGCTTCGTTTGAACTTGCTGTGCCCTTGGCCTCGGCTTCGGCCTTGGCTGCGTCCCGAGAGACGATTGCCGACACCGCGGACAGTATGGCCGTCGACGCCTTCAGCTTCTTCTCGTCGTCCTTGCCCGTCTTCTCCTCCGGCACGTCCTCGTCTTCTCCTTCAGCCTTGTGCGTCTTGCGCTCGCGGTTGCGTGCCGCTTCTCGTTCCTTGTCCAGCCGTTCGAGACCTTTGCCGCCGAACCCGGATTGGTCCTTGGCCTGGCCCGCCTTGATCTTGTCCTTGAACGCCTTGCGCATTTCAACGAGCCGCTCCGGCACAGGCTGACCACTCTGCTCCAGAGCCCTAGCAATTCCCATGGCGCAGTTCTCCTGCTCCTCCGTGATGAATGTCACCGCCGTGCCCGTATTCCCTGCCCGACCCGTCCGACCAGCACGGTGGACGTAGTCCTCGAGGTGGTTTGGCGCATCGTAGTTGACTACAAGCTTTAGCTGCTTCACGTCGAGGCCCCGCGCCGCCACGGATGTGGCTATGAGGATTGGGCAGACGCCCGACTTGAAGTCCGAGATGGTCGAGTCTCTGTCCACCTGGTCCTTTCCGCCATGCAGGGACATGCAACCCCAGCCCTTGTGCAGCAGCTCGCGCAGCAGCTCGTCTGCCTTTTCCTGCCTCTCGACAAAGACCAGCGCCCGGACGTCGTCATCGTCCACGTAGAGCGCTCCCAGAAGCTCCAGCAGCCGGTTAAACTTTGTCTTCTCCTCCCTGATCTCGACAATCTGCGTAATCTCCGACGCAACCACGCTCTTGCCGCCAACCTCAATCTCCACCGGGTTTTTAAGCACCTTTTTGACGAGTGCGTCCATGATTTTCGGCATCGTGGCCGAGAACAGTACCGTCTGGAGGTCTGGCCTGGCGTTGCCCAGAATCTTTGTGACTTGGGGCTCGAAGCCCATGTCGAACATCCTGTCGGCCTCGTCGAGGACAATGTACGTGGTCCGCCGCAGGCTAACCACTCGACCTTGGTTCGCCGCCAGGAGATCAATCATCCGGCCTGTCGTTGCTACCACAATCTCTGCGCCCCGCTTCAGGTCGGCTATCTGGTCCTTGATTGGGGGCCCGCCGTATGCGCAGACGGCGCGCAGGCCGAGCGCTTTCAGAAACGGTTTGCAGTCGCGGAAGATCTGAACGGCAAGCTCGCGGGTGGGGGTCAAAATCAGGCCGATGGGGCCCTCGGCGTCCTTGACGGGCTTCTGGTCCTTGATGTGGCGGAACATGGGAAGAAGGAACGCCATGGTCTTGCCGGATCCTGTCTTGGCCACGCCCACCATATCCCGGCCCGACATGATGACGGGAAGAGCCTGCATCTGAATGGCAGTTGGTTTGTCGTAGGCCAGCTTGTCAATGACATCCAATATCGGCCGTGTGAGACCGCAGTGCGACCATTTCTGCACAGGCTTTGGAACATCCTTGCCTGACACCTTGATGCCGTCCAGCTCGAGGCGCAATTCGGCCACCTCGGCTTCCGACATCTCGCTCAACTCCGAGGGCTCAACCCAGAAATTCTTGCGGATCACCCCAAGATCGAGCTTGCTATAGTCAATCTTGGGGATCTCCTTCTTCTTGCGCTTCGCAGTCAGAGCAAGCAAAGTTTTGGCATCGGGATCCTCCGCAGCGCCAGATGCAAAGTCGTCGTCGTCACTGAAGTAGGCCTCTGGGATAGGGGCCGGCTTGGAGCCGCCCGCAGTCTTGGCTAGCTTGCTTCGCGCACTGGTGGCTGGCTCTTCCAAATCGGCCATGAAGGCGTCGAGCGGATCAACGTCGTCTTCCACTGTATTCTTCTCGTCGACCTCCATAGCCGTGATCTCATGGGGTACTACGACATCAGCATCAGCTGTCTCGCCGTTTGCTGCCGATGGGACCTCGCTGTTGTCATCTGTTTGTATGGCCATGCTCTGCTGTAGCATCCGTTCCTCGCGCCGCTCATGAGCAGCTCGGGCCGCAGCGGCAGCCTCCTCTTCGGTCCCTGCGAAGTTGTCACCATCCGAGGAGTCGTCGTCATCAGCCTGCTCCACGTACGACGTGCTGTCCGTGGTTTCAAGAGATACATCAGGTAGCTTGGCAAGTTTGCGCTTCGACGTCTCCTCGTCGTCCAAATTCAACTTGCGCTTTGTCGGGGCCTTGTCATGTTCAGACGACTTTTGGAACCCAAAGCCACTGATTGGTTTCCCTTGCGGTAGCGAGGACGCTGTAGGTCGGTCAGCACTTGGACATGTGGCGTTGAAACAACAAATATTCAAGCAACGAGAAAAACCAGGCGGGTTCGACCTACCGACCAAGGAGGTTGTCGAGACCGTGGCGGTCTTGTCGACAGGGTGGCCCTTGATGGACCCGAGAACAGTGGGGGATTGATGCCGGGGGCCAGATTTCTTAGCTATGGCCTTGGGATCAAATTTACCACCGTAAGGGACGACTGGCTGCGCCTCCTGGGCCGATTGGGGGGTCGCTGGAGAGCCGGGCCCCGTGGTCGTTCCGTTTGACGGAGACAAGATAGCAGCGGGGATTCCGGTGGCTCTGATGTCCATCTCGGCAAGGAGTTTCCTCGTGCTGCCAGGTGTTGCACCGCCCTCCTTACGCTGCTCCATCTCCTTCTTCTTCTTCCATGCTTCCAGCTTAGCCAGTCTCTCGGCTTTCTTGTCGGCCTCTAACTGCACCTGTGACTGGGCGGTCTTGGCGGCCTGTGGATTGTCAGAAACTCTGTTTACCAAGATCAAGTTGGAGGATTTTTTTTTCCTGGGACAACATACATCTGCTTCCTTGGGCTTCCCGCCGTGTGCTGTGCTAGACACACGTTGGCGCTGGTCATCAGCTCTGCCACGCGGCCCCAAATCGGCGGCATCCTCGTGACGAGCACGATTTCTATCTAGGGAGTCATCTCGCCTGGCGCGGTGATCGCGATCGACATCACGGCTCCGCGGACGGCGTCTTGGCGGTGATCGTTCCCGGTCGCGAAGGCGGTCGCGTGAGCGGCGACGGTCGCGGTTGGCGATGCCGTCCCTGCGTCCGCCGCGGTAGTAGTCGTCATCTCGGCGATCTAAGGACCGGTCACGGGAGCGATCGCGGCGGCGATATGTGCCATGGTCTCGATCGCGGTCGCGATCTCGGTCTCGGTCTCGGTCTCGGTCTCGGTCTCGTTCTCGTTCTCGTTCTCGATGGCGGCGCTGTTGCGGGCGCAAGTTAGTGGACACACGCGGCAAGTGGCCAGGCTCAGAGAGTGCACTCACGTCGGCAGGACTGCGGGAGCGGTGGCGATCGCGGGGCCTGTCCCGGTTGCCACCGCGATCACGTCTCTCTTCATCCTTTGCGTTACGTCTTGAGGACTGCTGGCTTCCTGCAGGAGATGGTGAGCGTGACGTTCTGGGGCGAGCCATTGTGCTGCTGGCGGCTCAAGAGGCACTTTTTCTTTTTGGTGAGATGTACTTCTTTCGAGGGTGCTGCAGAGTCACGGTTATTGAAGAGGCGCCAAACGGTGCCAACTCCCGTCATCCACCAAGAGACAAGGCTGAATAGAGGCGTTGACGTGGAGCAAAAACGATGGTGGCCAGCGCTGGACTCAGAGTGCAGCCGATAATGTGTGTTCAGCCACAGCTGGAGGAAGAGTTGATTGAGTGCCAAAGGACCCCGAGATGGCGGTCGCGGCTCTTTTCTTCTTTCTTTGTTTCTTTCTTTCCTTTTTTTTGGAGGTTTTTTTTCTTGCTTGTCAAATGATGGATCCTTGGCTAGCTGGACGCCGATGAGTCTGCAGCCCAGCCGCGGAGTGGATTTGCCGGACACACTCCTGGGGGTATCTGTGGGTCACCGTGCACGTGCCACCTTGCGAATTCAATAGCGTCACTGTATAGCACGTGATATCGCTTGGAGGACACGGAGGGGTACACGCTAGGTCGTGCCGTTGGGCGCAAGCCACTCAGGCTCAAAGCCCTGGAATTTGCGCCGAGCAAGGTACAGTGCCGCGCATGGCTCCCACGCTCCCACGCCATCCGTTCCCCTCAATGCGAGTGTAAAACAAGGCTGGGCTCCACAGTTGTGTGAGTGAACGAAGCTTGCATCCATGCAGCAAAAAAGGTGGAAAACAGATTCCTCCACTGATAACTGACCTACCTCATCAACCGCAGACCTTGATGTCGGTGGAACGCTTGCTGGGCCACACTCCAATTCCAATTCAATCAATCGCTCAAAGTCCACACAAACTGACGCCGCCACCGGTGATCGCTTGAATCCCAAATATCAAGCGCCGCCTCAACTTGCAACAATGTGGTCTATCGTTCGTCCCGCTGCGCTGCAAGCCGCGCGCGTCACTGGGGCCACCGGCTCCCTGCCCGCCCGCCATGGCCTGGGATGGCTCTCGGCGCGGGTGGTTCTCAACCGCAGCGCCTCGTGCGCCTACCGCCTGACCGTTGTGGCCCGGAGCCTCGCGACTGCGACGGCCAAAGCCAAGACTGCCCGCAAGCCAGCCGCGGCTGCTACCAAAGCTACCGCGACCAAGCCCAAGGCCCGCGCCGCTGCGACGAAGAAGCTGGCGACCAAGAAGCCGGCGACCAAGACGGCCAAATCTGCTAAGGCGACAAAGACTACCAAGGGTGCCAGGGCTGCCAAGCCCAAGGCTAAGTCCAAGGCTGCTAAGCCGAAAAAGAAGGCAACCAAGGCGAGGAAGCCGGCGAAGACCCCCGAGGAGAAGCTGGCTTCGGACAAGAGAAAGCTGGCGAAGAGTACCCTGTCTGTACCGACCCAGCTCCCTTCGAACTCCTGGCTGGTTTACCTCAAGCAGAAGATCCAGGGCAAGCACTTCAATGTTACACAGGAGACACCCGCTCTCAGCAAGAGCTTCAAGGAGCTGCCGGCGGCAGAGGTCGAGGTGCGTAGTGTCTTCCAGTCGCGACAAAACGACAGCAAGTTGCTGACAAATAGCTTCAACATGATTAGAACCTAAAGGAGACCGCGCGGGCGAATGTCGAATTAAACAAGGCTGCCTACAAGGCTTGGGTGGAGAGCCACACTCCAGCCGAGGTGCATGCCGCAAACAAGGCGCGCTCCCGCCTCCGCCGCGTCCACAAGGTCTCGAAATCGATGATCAAGGACCCCCGTCTTCCCAAACGCCCGATGACGCCCTTCTTCTTCTATATTCAAAAGGGCTTCACGCCTCGCGATCCCGCACTCGTGAAGGTTACGGATCATGCGAAGGCTGCTGCTTCTCAGTGGAACACACTGGGCACGGCCGAGCGCAAGGTATGACGAGATGACCCAAGGGGTGCCTTTTACTATCATAATTACTCGCGCCATGTAAGACCGATGAGCTACTGCTAACATTGGACGCTTACCAACAGCCCTTCATTGACATGGCGATTGCAGACCGGTCTCGGTACGAGGTGGAGAAGAAGAACGTAGGCTTGTTGTAGGCTCTATGTCTTTCAAGCTCGGCGAGCTCCGCTACCACTCTTGTCAATCCCATCATGCTAGTTGCAAAAAAATGCACGATACTAGGTGGACAAGAGGAGCGAGTTTCGGGCTCGACGACCTCAACTCGTCTGTCTAGCTGTGTGACTTGAGGGGCCATGATTCGCATGTCAGCGCCACTCCAAATTGTGTCTAAATAGGTTTCGGTCGTTCTGGAATTCCAGTCGTTACGCTTTCCTTATTTCAACGCACGAATACCCAAACTACCCCCTGAAAAGGGAACAGCACACATCTTCTTTTCTCTCACGTCCCTTTTGCAGTTTGTGCATCTGTGGTTATTTTCTTCCCATGGGTGATAGTTGCGCTGTGTGGGCAGTTTTTGTGCGTCGTAGGATTAAGCATTAGGGAAAAGGCGAGGAATGGAGGCACGTTGGTGTATGTATAATAGCTCGAAACGTGGTAAATCCAGGGGAAGTAATTAACGAAAGGAACATCTCTCCCGCTTCCCGAGTAGAAGTCAGTCCAGCTCTTCACATGTCCCAGCGATTCTTGGTCGCCGGAACGAGGACGAGGCCATCACCGCCCGACGTCCATGTGCAGTCAAGGCTGAGGATACGGCGGCGGGTGGCGGTGTAGAGAAGAAGATACATGTGGCCCAATACGTGGCCGAAGGAAAACAGACGTATACTGTCGGTTGCGTTATCCCGCTTGAGCCACACTCCCCAGCCAGCACGGCCCTCGCCGACGTAGCGTGCAAGGTAGCCCCAGGTCTCCCTCTTGGCGTCAGGGCCCCAGCCTGAGCACGCGAGCTCCCAGAAGCCGCGCTCCGTCGGTCGCGGCTCCCTCCCCTGCAGCAGTCGTCTCTTGGACACGAAGCGCCCCGCCAGGCCAAGGTCGGAGTCGAGCTTGACGAGGTTGTAGGTGAGCAGGCTCGACGGCTCGAGGTCGTCGCACGAGCCGTCGGGTTCCGGGGCGAACACCTCGAGGGCTCCCGCCAGCCTTGCGCCTGGACCGCCTTGTCTGGCGGCCCTGGCTTCGTGCGAGAGCTCAGGGCGCCCGGGGCCGACGTCGCTGAGGCTTTTGGTCATCAGCAGCTCCCGTCGCAGCGGCGAGAACCCCGCTCCATCGGCGAGGAGGGGCTCTGAGTCGGCCCGGCCCGAGGACGGCACCGTGTCGTGGCCATCATGTTCGGGATCGTCGTCGAAGGCATCAACGTCGGAATTACTAAGACCAAGGCCGTAGATGCTCGCGTCTATGTCTCCACGGCCGGGAGACGACGACGGCAGTGCTAACGAGGGCGGTTCACGACGAGCCGGACTGTCACTCCCCTGCGAGGACCGGATCCCTAGGCGCAGGTGGTGAAAGGGTTGGGAATCCTCAACCTCGCTGGGCGGCACAGACAGAGACGATTGCGAATCTGCGGCCAGCACCTCGGCGTCTGGATATCGGGGTAGTTCGGGACGGGGAGAGCCAGCGTTATCCAAGACATCCTCAAATGAGAGCTGCGGGGAGTGGATGACCTGATTGGGCGATGGCGGGCAGTCGGGGTCGGGGTCGGCATCCCTGGTGGGCACCAGGAGAGTGATCCGGGAGGGCTGGAAGTCGAGATAGGCACTTGCCAAGGCCCGGTAGTAGGCGTCGTGCGAAGCCCGGCTGGGAGCGGCGGCGTGCACCAGGATCTCGGTTTCTGCTTCGGCCCATACGGGGTCCATATCCAAGAAAGAACTTGAGCGCTGAGGATGGGCGTTTAGGACTGAGCAGCTAGAAGCCCCGGAAATATCCTGCCATTGTACGGGCCATGGAGTGTCATGCCCATCACGGACAGGCCCGGACCACAGACCTAAAGCCGAGCGCAAGCAGTTGTTGTTGCTGGAGAGAAGCACAGATGCTCCATTAAGGCACCAGCTGAGCGGGCTTGTTCACGCTCGCCTAGTGGGGGGACGGGCCTGGAGCCGTGGGCTGATAGCCTGCATTGTTGCTGGTTGTGGGTCTTAGGTAAGCCGGGTTGTACGCTAAGGCCCTGCACAGTTAGTGGCCCACTCACGACGGCCAAGTTTGAGGTCTAATTGGATTGGAGGATCTATGCACGTCCAAATATCCGGCCTTTTTTCCCGCCAGACTGGTTGGCTGTGGCCGTCTCGACCTCGACTGTAATCCTCCCACAAACAACCCCAGCCCCCGACCCAGACCCTCGACTACGATCCAGGCTCCAAGCCGCACTATCCGTGCGCCTCCCTTCAGACCGCCCCGACCCGGGACCAGGCCAGGTCCGCTGCCAGCCCAGCACCACCACCACCGCCGCCGCCGCCGCCGCCCCTCCTCCTCCACCCCCGTTGACCGACTCCGGAACCGGCCCAACGCCACCCAACGCCAGGACACCCCCCGAACAATGGCGGAAGAAGCAAAGCCCAACCTGGGCAGGGTTCTCGTCATCGGCGGGTGCGGGTTCCTGGGCCACCACGTGGTGCGCATGCTGATCGAGGGCTACCGGTGCACCGTCTCGGTCATCGACCTGCGCTGCACGCGCAACCGGCGGCCCGAGTCGGACGGGGTCCGCTACGTCGACGCCGACATCACCGACGCGGCGCGGCTCGCGTCCGTCTTCGAGGAGCTCAAGCCCGACGTGGTGATCCACACGGCCAGCCCGCTCGCGCAGGGCGACGACAAGGCCAGCCACGACCTGTTCCGGCGCGTCAACGTCGACGGCACTGCCGCCGTCGTCGAGGCCTGCCGCTCCGCCGCCGTCAAGGCCCTCGTCTTCACCAGCTCCGCCAGCGTCGTGAGCGACAACCACTCGGACCTCGTCAACGCCGACGAGCGCTGGCCCGTCATCCGGGGCGCCGACCAGTCCGAGTACTACTCGGAGACAAAGGCCGCGGCCGAGCAGATCGTCATCGAGGCCAACGAGCCCTCGCGGCTGCTGACGGTTGCCATCCGGCCCGCGGGCATCATCGGCGAGGGCGACGCCATGGCCATCCCCAAGATGGTGCAGGCCTACCAGGAGGGCAAGTGGAGCGTCCAGGTCGGGGACAACAACAACATCTTCGACTTCACCTACGTCGGCAACGTCGCCCACGCCCACCTGCTGGCCGCCCGCGCGCTCCTGATCACGCACGAGTCGGCCACGGCCCCGCTCGAGCACGAGCGCGTCGACGGCGAGGTCTTCCTCGTCACCAACGACTCGCCCCTCTACTTCTGGGACTTTGCCCGCATGGTCTGGAAGGCCGCCGGCTCCCCGCACGGCGTCGACCGCGTCTGGGTCCTGCCCCGCGAGGTCGGCCTGGCCCTCGGCTGGCTGAGCGAGATGGGATGCTGGCTCGTCGGGAGGGCCCCGACCCTGAACCGCCAGCGCATCATCTACAGCTGCATGACGCGTTACTACAACATCGACAAGGCAAAGAGGCGCCTGGGCTACAAGCCCCTCGTGTCGCTTGAGGAGGGCGTTCGGAGAGGCGTCGCCGACTGTCTGAGTCGGCAACAAGCCGCCGCCGCGGCCAAGTAAGGGGTCCAGGAGGCGGGTGGGGAAGAATCGGCTTTAATATTTGTCCGGCACTATTTTAACTCGGCTCTATCTTGTCATGATCGAAGGGATGATTGCCGGCGGGATTTACATATGTTTCATCTATATAAACTACAGGACTTCCACTAATATACACTTTTGACCACTTTTCTGCTGTCTGTCTCTCGAACAACTCCCTTCGTCCGCGGAAAAGTTTGAGGGTCAATCTACCCATATTCCCATAATTCTTTTCCCAGAGTGGAACGTGACAAGCGCCCCTTGCATGGGTTACGGTTTAAACGGCTGCAAGAGAAGTAGGATCCAAAGTGGCGATGCGCAGCACGAGGCTTGGGATTTGGCGAGCGGACTTGGTCAAGACGATGCAGACATGTTTCGTATTGCTCTACACCCCAAGTATGAGTGGCTCTAGTAAAAGCAGTAGTGAGAGAGAAAAAAAGCATTACAAAAAAAAGAAGAAAAAAAGGTAGGCCACGTAGCGCATGGGAGGGTATATCGAAGTCCATCCCAAGGACCAGGTTATGCACGAGTGTGCACCAACAGACAATGACGGATAATCCGATTGCTGTAAACCGGCAGGGATGGAAGAGTTACCAGAGAAACCATGAACAAAGAAAATAAGGAGAAGAGCAACGAAAGAAACCAAAATAGTTATATAGAGTAGAAAGAAAGGGAGAGATAGGACAAAAAAAGAAGAGGAGGAAAGGTGGGGGGAAAGGTGGGATGGCGGCGCGAGAGGTAGGGAACACGGTGGACGAGTAAACAAGCTGCGGGTAAGAAAACACAGGATGGGAAAAGACCGCCGGAGGAGGATAAAGATGAAATATCTGATCGAGTTTGGCCGCAGAACGGCCTTTTTTCCGTATTCTTTTTGCTTTCGAATGTTTCCAACAAGCCAGCCATAAACCCAGACATGCGCCGTCACCCCGTTCCTGTGACGCCGACCGAACTATTCTGTCTGCTCCATCCCGAGTTGCGCCATTCACGCCGCTGACCACGATCCTGGCCGTCAGGCGTCATCCCTGGAGGCTCAAACTCGCTGCCATATGGTGATGGGTGCCCTTCCTCAGGCGGAGGGCCCCTTGGCTTCCCTGGTGAGGTGTGTGGGTGCTGGTGGTGACCGGGAGCAGCATAAGGCGCGTTCAGATCCTGTACTGGCCGCACACTCCGCTCGTCCTGCCAAACTGAGGGGTCCGTATCCACTCGCTTGGCAAACGGCCGATTGGGCGTGTCATGCCTCCCGATGATTTCAGCCGCCTCCCCATGCGGGCGCTGGCCTCCGCCATTCATCAGAGGCCGGTCGCCGAACCTTTTCAGTATCTCCTTGGTTGTTATGTCGCCATTGTTGTTGAAGAGGGACGGGTCGTTGAGTATGTCGACCAGGTCATCAGGAACCTAGAGAACCCGGGGGAAGAGAGTGGGTGATCTGTTAGCAGCACGCACATAGAGACAAGGATATCGAAACATAAAGTAGGGAAGAGGGGGAGAGAGAAAAAAGAATACATACCAAGCACATATCTTCTATGTATGTGATGATGTCCTCAACCGCGGTGATGGCAAACATGGGGTCGCTGTCCAGAGTGAGGGCTTTGGAGCTTGTGTAAAGAATGTTGGGCGCAATAACTGTTGACAAGTTCTTGACATCCATCTTGGAGCCAGACTCATCATCGACCTGGTGAAAGGTACCTGCCCACTTCAGGAAGCAGAACAGAATCTCGAGGCAGTCCCGATGACACTTGGGCAGCAGGCAGCAGATCAGGTGCAGGCACTGCCGTCGCTTCTCGGGGTCCGGCAGCTTCGCGGCGGCCAGCCACAACCGATAGAGCTTGTGCGTCATCAATGGGTCCGGGAGGTCCCTCAGGTAGCGCTTCAAGAGAGCGGCCACTTGGACGACTGTCTGGCCGCTCAGGTTCACGCTGTCGCAGCCGTCCCGGTCGATCTTCTCGCAGAGTTCGCTAAGCTTCTTGATGTTGCCGTTCTTCCTGAACACACCTTCGACCGAAAGATCCATCTGCCTCATGGTCGCTACGATGTCGTCGACTACGGCAGGGATCCGCAGAGTGCCTGGCCCGACCCCGTCGGTCGAGTCGGCACCGTCGCGATCGATGATTATCTCCAGAGGCACGCCGAAGACGCCCTTTTTCTTGACGTTCTTCTTCCCCTCGTTCTTGAATGCCTTGCCAAACTTGTTCCAGAAGGTCGCCGGTTTCCTCGACTCGATGAAGCCAAGGAGCTCCTCGAGTGAAAATTCAGTCTCGAGCATCGGGTGCATGGTCAGGACGGCAAGGTGCCGGACGATAAAAGACTCGAGACCCGACAGCTCCGAGAAGTACTTCCTGCCGCCGATCCCCATGCCCCGCTGTGGCGACATTTCGCCAGCCCGGCGGGGGTCGGCATCTCGTCCTGGTGAGAGCTCCCGGTGCTGGTTCGACCCAAAGTTCGGCTCCGTAGCAGGCGATCGGAATAGTTCCTGGCGGGCGTAGGCATTGGGCCTTTGCTCGCGAGCTTGCTCGGCAGCAACAATGCGGGGAATGTCGTCCAGCGTCAAGGCATCCTGGTTGCCGAGCATCGTGTCCGTGGTCCCTTCGTCGGCCGGGCCCCTATCCTCGACAATCTGAAAGCCGGGCTTGGTAGGGTCGGCCCCTCCAACGCCTCCCGCTGAGCCTGGTCTCGTGCCTTCGGGTCCGTCCATGATCCGCGACGTCCTAGCCTTCCTGAAGCTGGACGATAGCGCCTTGTCCAGCCGCGTGCTCCTCAGTCTCCTAACATCGTTGAGGGTGCTCTCGTACGACGACTCGCGGTGGTGCGCCTTCCCGCCGCCATAGGACTTGGACCTAGCATCGCCCCGGAGATGCGGAGCCTCTCGGCTGCCGTCGAGCGATTCGTACCCATCCACTCCAGCGTCCTCCGAGGCCTGCGGGAGCGCGCCAGTGCTCCGAAGAATCTCCAGCAGCCTCGCCAAAGCAACCTTGAGCAAGAAGACATATTGCTGGAGCTTGGTGACCTTGGTGAACCCGTGGGCCTGATCGCCATGGTACGAGCCACAGTTGCTGCAGAATATCTTCTGGTCGTAAGGGCTGAATCTCGCGTCCTGCAGGTTCCGGCCCAGCTCTTTGCCACATCGGCTGCAAGCAACACATGCCAGATGCCAACGCTTGTCTTCAAGCTTTGCGCACTCATCCTCGATCGGCTTGCGGCAGAGGGTGCACTGGTCCGAATCGTTCGCGGATAGCCGAGACATGCTGCTCGTGATCTGGAAAGCGGGCTCGTCGTTCTTCAGGCTGTCGAGGTTACCCAGATCATCCAAGAACTGGTACAGCCCGTCCGATGTGCCTCTCTCCTTCTCTATCCGAAGCGCGCCCTGGAGACAGATGCGGATCAGCAGCTTGAGGTAATGCGCCAGGCCGGTGACTAGAGACAGCAGCTCCTGCGTGACGCCGAGCTTCCGGACATCTTTGTCCTGGGCTTTCGACAGGAGCGAGAAAAAGGCAACGATCTTTTTGCACAGCAACTTTGCCTCCCTCCCGTAAGACAGGCCTGCAGGATGGTCAGGTAGGAAATGTCAGTAACGAGGTCGGGCCAGTATTTGTGGTGAGCGCCGTACCTTTCATATCAAGCCTTGCCATGGCCGCATCGAGCCCGTCGGCGGACTTGAACAGAATATCGACGTGCCATATGAACTTCTTGGCGACCATGACGCCCTCGACATAAGCACCATTGCTGACGTGCAAGAGCATATCCGAGATACAGGCAGCCGAGGACTCCTCAAATGTCGAGAGCACGCTCCAGATTCGGTACACCTTTTCCTCCATGCGCTCCTCGCCCTCCTTTACGAGCTCACGACTGGCCTTCTCGTCTTCATGTTGGTAGGGCTCGGCCGGGGCTTCCTGGGGCGGTGTGAGACGGACGTTCCAGAACTTGTGGATCATGTAGCACTCGGGGTGCCAATGCTGGTTCTGTCCGTTGCGGTAGATCTCGACGAACTGCTTCAGGATGGCGGTCTGGCAGCCGTTGCACTTTTGTGCAAACTGTGTCGAGTAGTGGTAGTGGCAGTAGACGCTGCCATCGTGCTCGTAATAGCTGTCCTGGGCGCCAAAGACGGTCTCGCAAAGGGAGCAGGTAAAATGATCGACGTGGTACTTGCGGTCTAAAGCTGTTATGTAGGACCCTCGCAGGGCATTGCCGCACTGGAAACAGAGCAAGCCAAGGCGGCGAAAGTAATCCTTCTCGCACAAGGGATACTGTCCACCGTTTTCGTCGTCGGCGGGAAAGAATTTTGACGCTACTATTTGTCCGCAGTCCTGTAAAGAAGAAACTCACGGCGGGTCAGCTCGAAGGACGATGAGAGGGTATAGAGAGCCGTGCAGATGCACAACCGAGGTGCGTATGGACAAAGCAGAGGCGAGGAAGAGAAAAAAGAAGAAGAGAAACAAGGACAAGAAAATAAGAAGCTGAGGGGCGAACATAACCAGCAGCAGAGATGATATACAGAATAGACGGGAAGGAAAGGGGGCGATCATGAGCAAGCGAGTGACACTGCGAACAAGAAAGGAAAATGGCATGCACAGTTTGGTGGGTCGAGGGACGAGATACTCACCCTGCACTTGAAGCAATCTAGGTGGAACGTGCCGTCCAGAGCCCTCACGAACTGGCCGGTCAAGGGCTCGCCGCACTTTTTACATATGCGCATCTGACCGCTGGCCGAACGGCCGTTCCGTGGTCTCGATCGGTTTCTTTCCCCACTGCGGCTGCGGTCGTCTCGGGCGTGGTCGCCGCCCCGGGTAGGGCCCGGGCCGGGGCTTGGTGCCCAAGAGGGTGACGGGTTGCGGCCATGCCCGCCGTTTGGGCGGGCCGGGCCCGGGCCCATCGCCTGGCCTTGGTAGTCGCGCTCGGGTTGGTAGGGCGCTTCGGCCGGTGCCAGGCGGCCGCCGCGGCCGCGCTCGTGGAGCGGCAGGCCGCCTTCGGGATCGGGTGCAGACATGGCGGCCTGCGGTGAGGACGATGGCCTACTCCAGCGACAACGCGCGAGGACAAGAGGCTCGCAGAGGCGTGTTTAGGGGGGCGAGAGGGTGAATTGATCAAGTGAGGGCGTTAGCTATGTCAGACACCGACCCAAAGCCCGATTGGCTGGAGGCGTCGACATCAATCGACAAGAGTCGTGGCGCCCGCGAACCAGGCTGCCCGCCTTTCCTGCTCAATCACGGCCGCGCTAGGACGACGGCTACGTGTCGATCGGGGCTCCGGGTCTGTCGAAGCGAGGGTGACGAGGGCCTGGGGAGATAAAGTAAATGGCAGGGACCGTCGAGGGATCGAGCGAGGAAGGGAATATGGATGAGGCGGGAAATTGGACACGGATGACGGGTTGGGTCTCGAGGGCGTCGCCGAGTTGGAGGGGCGCAGCTCGATCAATCGACGGCGACGGATCCTGACCGTGTCGGGCTGGATTTGGCCCTCCGCTTCTTCAGCAAAGGGGTCGGTCAGGAGGGCTGGCAGGTGACGAGCAGTGCCAACGAGTGGCAGGCCTGTAGCAACGGTGCGGTGCAGGTGCAGGTGTGCAGGGTGCCTCTGCCAGCGGGAAGTGATGGGCGACCCTGCACCAGCACCAAAGAGCCGGCACACGGCACACGGCACACGGTCCCTGGCACCCTGGCTCACTGGGCACAGCGCCCGACGCGGTGGGTTTTTTTTTCTGCGGGTGCCTTAGGTAAGAAGAATGGAGGGTCAGTCTGTGCCGAAGTGGGGACTCGAGGCCCGGGACGCTCAGTGCCGACGGCAAAACAGGCTAGAATCCCCGCCGTCACTATTCGGTGCAGACAGGATGGATGGACCCTGTGTTGCGCAAGGGCGGCAAGCGTCCAGTCAGGGAGGACCAGACGACCTGCGCAGTGCTACATCAACCTGCCAGTTAGATGTATGGAGGTGCTTTGATGCCTTCCCCGGGCTCTTTTCTAAACAAAACGGAATGCCCAGATCAATCAGACGTTGGGGTCTCGGTCTGTCACCGCCAGCCAGGGTTCCAGCCGCCCCGTCATCCCAACTCTAATGACTATCACCCATCTTTATATTTACTTGAGGATTCTACCTCAGTGCCTGTTTGTCTACTGTATTTTACCTGCATTTATCTGACAGCAGACACAAAAACCTGCAGGCGGCAGCCCGCGCCCCTCGAGGTATGTAGCGCCTTGTTTGCCCCCCCCCCTTGTTATTTTTGTCGTGGACACACAAAGCAGCACAATGTTGGCCTAATGCCGTGCATCTGTCATATCGATATTGCGTTGTCGGCCAAACCGCAGCTCATCTCACCTACCTCAGTCATAACGCTGTCAATTTTTTCAACCCAAAATCCGATTGTGGGTTACGCGACCATTGGAAGTCTGCCGTTCCGCCTATCCGAATCTGCGTCCATGCGTCCTAGCAATCAGCAGTTTGGATTCCGGTTCGGGCTTGGACCGTTATCTCATGGTTCGCAGCTGGTCGCCCAGACAGCTGGGGTCTGGACTAGCCAAGCACAGAAGCTTCCATGCCTCGGGTGCATCGAAACAATCAATTATCAGACTCGACATAGAAACTCTTTGACTTTGAAGCCAAGGCGGCTTCGGGGCATACGTCTCTCATTATTATTCCTCGTCCAGTAGCCGAAGCTTCAATATCCTACGGGTACCACGCCACCATTCCCCGTTCCCTCCACCAACAAACACGGCAATCTCTGTAAGTCCGTCTGCTGCTCGTCATACCTGCTATATAAGTTCCCCCCAACTCTCATCTCAAGCACGCACCAGCTGTGCAAGCCGCTTCTCGAGCAGCTCGCGGCCCTTGAACGTTTTCCAGACCTGGTGCGGCGCCTCATCTTCGATATCCCAGCTGACCAGGTTTCGCGTGAGCCTGCCGAGATCGCGCTGCTTCGCCTCCCACTCGCTGTCCTGCCGAATTTGAACCCCTGAGCTGACGATGGCCAGAGGGGTCTTGCGGTACTGTATCGCCCGGCTCGCTACGACCTCGCGCTTGCTGAGCGAGTTAGCCACCAGGCCTTCCTGCAGCTTGGCGAATATGTACTTTTCTCCCTGCGACGCCGATCTCCCCCAGACACGATCCTCTCGGCTGCGGCCGCCAAACACGGCGCCCGGGATCCTCTTGAGCCCCAAAGGCGCCAACACGCCCCGAGCCCAAAGTAAAAAACCCCGGCCTGGATCGGCAGTTCGTGACAGCAAATCCTCGTGTGTCGGGTCGATCATCAAGATGCCCCTTGTCTCCTTTCCGTGCCTGGACGAGAAAACACGAGAGTAGAGTGAGCCGACGCCGGCGCTCATCAGGATCCAGGGGCCCCGCTCGCCTGCCCGCGCGAGCGCCTCGCTGAGGGCGTCCGTCGCCATCCCTACCGTCAGAGGCGAGGGCGCCGTGTCGCTCTACACAGCATCGAATATTTGAGTCAGTCGGGTCGGATTGTCCAGATGGGAGGGGCGGGCTGTGCCACAGGGCGCTCGAGACTCACCCATGCGAAGCCTGGACGATCGGCAAAGCAGTACCTCGTCATAGACCCGTTCCGCACGGCGTTGTCGGCAAACTGCCACAGACCGTTCTCCACGGGTTCTTCACCGCCTTCGATCAAAACGGTCGGCTCGTCGAGCTCAGTGCTGTTGCCCGCGCAAAATATGTGGATCTGATATTTGTCGGCGTCGACCCAGTGCCGAGTTCCGGGTGGTTGAAGCCCCGAGTCGACGGCCCGGATGAAGAGGGTGCAGGTCATGAGGGAGGCGGCGATGCACAGCACAAATATGACGATGCTCGAGATGCCGACCTCGGTCCACTCTAGTAGAGTACGGCGCGTCTCCGGCCGGCCTGTCAGACGCTCTTCCTCTTCTCTCTTGCCCCATTGCACAACCTCGTCCGCCAAGAGCGTCCACACAGCCGTGAAAAAGGCCCCTAGAGGCGCCGCATGCGAGTATTAGCCTAGAACAGTGGTAGCTAGCCAGCGGATAACAGGGAGCGCAAGTGCGCGAGCAGCAATGTCGACTTACATATAACACTTGCGGACCCCACAAAGGTCTCCTCGTGTCTGAGATGTGTCACACTGAGAATAATGATGGCGTCGACAATCAGCAGGCCTGAAAGGACTCCCGAAAGCACCCTGATTGACTTGGACGGCACTGCGAAAAACAGCAGAGCCACGGCAAGAATGGCCAGGGACACTGTCGAGTAGCCAAAAGCAAAGAACACGGAGCCTCGTGTATGCAGCCCGGGCGGTGTGATGAATATGGAGACAAGCTGCAATATCCACCACAAGAATGCGATCATGGCGAACACAACGGTGACCCATCTCATGAGCCGCACCGTCCACAGATTATCTATCGAAATGCTCCAGGTCAGCTCCGCAGGAGCCACGCGGTTGTTGTCCCGTCAAACAGACTCAAAGGCCTGGGGCGTCTATCACTTACAAGGCGTCACGGCCGGGTCGTCGGGGTTCAGGTATGTGGGAACATCGCTGTCGAGACGGTTTGGGAGAAGGCGAGTGTGCTCGTCGTACGACTCTGAGTTGCGTTGGCCACCTGGATTGGCGCGCGAGCCGCTGCGGCCTCTCTCGCGGCTCATTTTTCTCGGCGAGTGGACGAGTTCGTGGGAGAACCCCGTTGCTGCCCGGATTTGGCTCTGGCTATGGACTCCAGGGTTTCCTTTGATTCCGAGCGGAAGCGACCGTCCCCAAGGCTTAGATCAGTGGCTCGGGTGACTTGTTCGTGTTTGCGCACAGAGCTAGCATTTCTGGGAGCCCTACTCGACTGTTGGTGGGGGACAGTGCTTGAACTTGAGAATGTATGGAATGGAACAGGGTTGCAGGCGGTTTTTGATGTTTTGATATCCATTTGCTGCTATCACACTTCGCAGTCGATTACGTCATTAATGTTGATGGCGAGAGCAACGATCGAGATGGTTTCCTCTTTCAGGCTAGAGCGGGCCTTGTGATTGGTCAGTGTCGCATCATGGCGCCCAGCTTTGGCGGCCCATTGAAGGGACGCGCGATGGTTGGACAGTCCAGTCATCAGATCTGCTATCCCAGCAGCTTGCCCGATGCATTTCCATTCGAAGGACGGTTAGTTTTGTCAATTGTAACACTCACCCCCTCGTTGCATCGCCTGGCCAGATGAGGCAAATATCAATCGTAAATGTCAAAATGCGACCCTAGATATACACAATCCTATGTTCCGCAAACAACCTCGCCGGAACTTCTTTTTCTCGTGTTGGACCAGTTACGAAATCCCATCCTGTTCACCCGCGCTCGGAATATTTTCTGGAGCCTTGTCCAACCAGACCACGAAGCAGAAAGGGGCTAGTTGGGATCGAGGCGCCATCTCTAAGTCCGCAGGCGGGTTATCTCTTGCTCTTGGCCACGCCGAACGGTGTAGACAGCTCGAGGCTCGTAGTGGAGTCAAATGACGAGGCCGAGTGGGATGAGTAGGTTTGTGAAGCCCGGGATTCTGAAGAAATGGCGGCGCAGGCCTGTCTCAAAGCCCGAGTTCGTGCTGCCTTGGTCCTCACGGCGTCCTCGGGATCCGGACCTTTGCCAGAAGGCTTGATTGCATCCTCTGGAATGCTGCTGGCTGGAGCCCTCAGTTTGGACTTCGCTGTTGGGTCGTCCCGACTGGTGCCAGCTCTGCTGCATGATTCTTCTTGATGTTGTTTAAACGCCTGGGCGGATGGTTCACTGACTGAGATCCAGCTCTTGAGCCGAGACAACGTGCGCACCCGTCCAGTCCGCTCGTCCGCCTTGGTCTTTGACACTTGGCCGACACCGACAAAGTCCGGTTGTGCGGGTTCTAAAAATAGTGCGTCGCTCATTGCTTGCGAGGAAGCGGGCCTTGTCTGTTTCTTTTTTCGGTTCTTTTTCGCTGGCTGCTTGGATGCGTTCCTCCGGTCCACAACTGAAAGTGTTTACAGGGTTGCTGCCATGTGATAATTACTAGGCTTGCCGACTATGTCACGGCAAGATATGGTCGGTCAGGAGGCGGCGGTCGTATCCAAGGAAGATAGCCCGGGATTGATGATAGAAGGATCGGGCGGGGAGCATGGCAATGATCGAAGAGTGGGGGCATCCGTGACGGTTGGGGGGAGTCCGGGGCTTTGGACTCATTTAAGCCAGATCAGCAAGGCTATCAAGCCTCTTTAGCTCGACATGCAAGCTGGGCGTGCTAGGCTAGAAGTCTCGCAGGCCCTTTGCCAAGGCATTCTAAAGGTCTTGCCCGGGTCCAACTAGCTGAAGCTCGGACGTTGAGAACGAATGAGATTGCGAGGGTGGTCGTTTCACAGCCGACGAGTCTGGAGTTTAACCCTTGGCATGCGAGATGGATGGGTTCCAGAATGGGCATTAGCGGCTGGTGGCCGTTGATGTTCTTTGGTGGTGTTGCTGCACGTGGCTGGCGGGCTGAAAGGAGCGGTCAGAATGCAACGGGAATGGAGGAATGCCATAGCTATTGCCATGTCTCAGCCAGAACAGACGGCGGTTTCCCATGCATAGCGCCATGCTCCTCCTGGCTACCTATACCCCAAGGCCGTTGACCTCCGACCAAATTGGTGCTACTCGAAGGTTTCAGGCCAAATTACCCGCTGGGGATGAGACTAGCAGGCGCTATTTAGTGGAGTTGCCGAAGTGCGAGTGCGCGAAGGCCTAAGTCGAGGTAACTGCGCCAAAGAGAGATCGAAAAGAAAAGTGGTGATGGAAGATTCCATCCAGCACACCATCAGGTCACGGGTCGATTTGCGACTGAGTGTTTTTTTTTTTGGCATGTTCGCAAGCACCCGAAAAGAATGTGTTGAATCGATGAACATCCCATAGAGCCATGCCTAGTACAATTATATGAGACACGACGCTCGTGGATGCTAGAAGAGGAGTGCGGTGCATGATGCCGTGCGATTGGCTCACTACTCTGCCCAGAGGGAGCTCATTTTGAAACGTTGCTCTCGCAGGCGAGATCCTTGCGCGCATTCCTGGTGTGGATGGACAGGATCCGACGGGACCCACATACTAGGCGAGGGACCCCGGCAGTCAAGCTGCGACAATGACGGGCTGATGATCTCGCACTGTATACAGACCGGCTGTTGCCTGAAGGCAAGCGCAACCGCTAGAGTCGGGCGGCGGTGCCACCCGTCGTGAATGGGAATGATGCCAGGATTCTGCGTCGGTCTGTTCGAACATCCACCCGACTCCATCACAGGAACCCGCTTACTTGGCACCACAACCATGCCTCCCCTGAGCATCACGACCGGCAGCACGCCGACAGGCGGCCTTGCCACGGGTCCAAGGCAGCCGCCCCTCTCAGCGTCGGCGCCAGGCGCAGGCACAGCTGCAGACCAAGGCCCGGCGGGCGGAGGCGCCGCCCACGCGCGCCCGCCGTCCCCGCCCCCGCCCCCTGTAAGCCCGATAACCCCCACGCTGCGCACCGCGCGCCTGGCCGGGACCTCGTCCACCTCCACCTCCGGGCCGCCCGCGATGCCCGTGCCGCCGACGAAGTCGGGCAGCAGCACCCACTACACGGCCGACCCCTCGCCGTCGGCCCTGACCTTCTTCGCCGCCAACCGCGTCGCCCTGACGCACTTGTCCCAGCCCGCGCAGGCCGCGGCGGGCACCGCGCTCGACGCGCCCCCGCCGCCGCTGCCGCTCGACTTCGACGCCAACCCGGACGTGCTGGCCCTCAAGAGCGCCATCTCGGTGCTGCAGATCCAGCGCGCCCGCGCCGCCGCCGACGTCGCCCGCCTGGCCGGCGCAAAGGCCGCGGCGCTCGAGGACCCGGATGCCTTCCTGCGCGACCTCGCCGAGGGCCGCGTGAGCACGGCGCCTGCCGCGCCGACGCTCTTCGACGCGGGCAGGGACGACGGTGACTCCGACTCCGAGTCCGGCTCGGACTCTTCCGAGAGCGACGGTGCGGAGCACGACGGTCACCGTGCCGCGGGCGATCTATGCAAGGGCAAAGAGCCTGCTACCGGTGAGAGTAGTGACAGCGGGGACCATGCCAACCGGGGCGCAGACTCCACCGCCCAAACCAAGGAGAAAAAAGAGGAAAAAGAAGGGACACAAGCCGCAGCAGCCGCCCTGGCGTGAGCTACCGCAGCGACAAAACGTTGTCCGCTGTCCCCCTATCAACTGGGCCCAGTATGCGGTCGTGGGCGAGTCGCTAGAGAAGCTACACAATGAGCAGCTGACAAGACCGGACCTGGGAACGCCTCGAGTAATCGGCCCCGGCGGTGTGTACGAGTTCAAGGGTGACCAGCGGCAACAGCCCGGGGGCGCACAACAAGCACAGAGACTTGTTGGAGTTGCCTCGCCATACATGCCCGGTCGCGACAGGATAGATAAGAAGCCCAAGAAGCCAAAACCACCCACTTGATAAAAATGCAGGCCGACGAGCTTGGAAATCTGTCGCGGATATTAGAAATGGGTACTCAGGCGGCAGTTAGGATGCGTAGCAACGAACAATCCAGTCCTCATGGGCGTCCTCATATCTAGCGGACCCAAAAAAAACTTATTCCCCTTGAAATCCACTAACAGATGCCACCAAATGATGATCTTCTCCCTGCCTTCATCACAAGTCACGGGAGCTGGTAACATCTTTACATACCATTCATTGTGATTACTGTTCCATGACGCTTTCTTCATCAAGGCGCTGTATCAAACCATGAGCCTCACCCGTGGTTGAAAGCATGCTCTGCACTGGTCAAGTTCGGAACAGGGGATTTTCGGGCAGACACCAGGTGTTGGAGGTGGCGGGCACACAACCCTATCAAAGTGCATAGCCTCCCATTCCCCGGCCCATGTCGGCGACCTAGCAGACGCATCGCTTACTTACCCATGATGGACAGGGTGAAAAGAGAGACGATAAAAAAGAACGCACATGATGCCGGCAGGCATCAATATTCCTGCAATTACCTGGTATGTCCGGCCAAAACCCAGCCAGCATGTAACGCGAACGCCGTGACGGTGCCGAGAAGATACATGAAGATAAGTAATAACAATGGAAAGAAGAATGACGCAGCCATACAAAGGTACATGTGACTAGCGCAGGGGGTCGTCGTGGTGGGAGTGGTCGGTGGTAGCAGCGGTATCTATGAGACGTATTAGATGTCCCTAGATAGGTAGTTGTGCTGTTAGCGGTGCCATGTAGAGAAGACTCTCGAGAGCTGGTGCCAAGCACTACTGATCCCTAAATCTTCACGGTGCCAGGGGCACGAGGTAAGTTGTACTCACTCTAGAGATTGCTGTACTGACCGCCGCAGACGCCGATTGTACATCTTCCGGTCTTCGGGCGAGCCCCAATAAAGCTTGAACGCCTCGGGATTGACCAGAGTTCTGGGGTCGTACGGCGGCTGCTCCTCCTCCAGCGCCTCGATGATGGCGTCAATATGTGACTTGACATCCTCCCGGCGAGTCACCGGGGCGAAGTAGCAGGCGGTCCCGTCGGCTGCGATCCGGTGATGGAAGATGCGGGTGTCAAAGTTGACGCGCGGCTGCTCCTCGGGAAATCGGGGGCTGAATCGAATGGTGATGCGGAATAAACCACCGTCGAGATTCGTCATGGGGGCTCCGAAATAGGTAAGCACCCAGACGAAGGGGTTCTTCTCATCAAGTTCCAGGTTGTGTGGGATGTCGTTGCGCTTGAAGTTCTCGACAATTTGCTCGAACTGCCGCTGCAAGTTGACAGCCACCGTGGAATCCTTGGCCTTGGGGGTAAGACCTTCGGCAGCCCAGCCCATTGCCTCAGCATCCAGGACCTGCTTGATGTTCCTTAGTCTCCTCTCGAGCTCCGAGTAGTTGAATTTTCCCTCCATTGAGTTGTGTGAGCCCTCGAATGGCATTCTGACGAATGCCTGGCCGTCTTTGACTTCTTCCTTCGCCTTCTGGATGCTGTTGAGATATGAGTCGTAGTACCACAGGAACCGGCGTTTGCACAGGTCCTTAAATGGCTCAAATGGCACATTCGGGTCGTCTATTTCCTCCAGATCCATGTCTTCCTCCTCCTTGTCCAAGGTTACTGACGGCGGGACGGACCCATCCGCCTGTATGCCTAGGTACTCCTCTAGCCTCTGGATGACGCTGATGCGCAAGGTCTCGTGGCGGATCTGGCAGGCGGAATGAAGTCAGCTACCAACCACCACATCATCGCCAACGCCAGGGTAATCGAAGATGGGCTGTTAACAACCTTCTGAACGTAGTCCTTTTGGTTCTTCTTGTCCGAAGGCTCGTTGGCGTCCTCGAATCCCGGCTCGTTCTCGTATGGGTTTGAAGACATTAAACTTTGAATCGACAACAATATCGACTCGAGCCCCTGAGCGGCCGACCACTCCTCACCCCGCTCGCCTCTCCACGTGCTACATAAATGTTAGTATTGGCAGAGGTATGCGAGGGGTGACTCTGAGAGGTTTCGATTACCCTAGAATAGATCTACGGCTGGTCAGTCGTCTGTTACGAGACACGGGGATGCGTCGGACGGTCACTTACAGGCAGACCTTGCCAGCAGCATAGATGTTGGGGTTGAAGCGAGTGCGTCCTCCATTGGTCGTTATCGCTGTTACGGCAGGCGATTTGCGAGGATAGTCTATGCATGGTTTCCAGGAGCGTGTTAGCTAAGCCCCGAGCGCAAACATCTGGCATGGCGAAATCGGTAGAGGGGGCTTGGGGTCGCTGACCTTTGCCGAATCTGAAGGTGAACTGCAAGACCAGTCAGTAAAGGACTTGAACATGGATTGGAACCTCGGCAGTTTCCAAGATGGCCTGTGGCAGCACGGACGTACCTCGAAGAATCCAAACTCGTAGGGCGTCTCGTGGGGACCAATGATCATGGCCTTCACATTCCTGACGTCGACATCCCGACAGGCAACGGCGAGCGCTAGGTCGAAGTCTGGATGTTAGTTTCCAGCAGACAAACATGCCGCGGCGCGCGGCGCGAAGGGGCAGGGCGATGACGCGGACGGCCTTACACAAATCCGAGTTCTTCTGGATGTCACTCAGCTCCTGTAAGGCAAGGCCCGATGGGGCGCCGGTTAGTTTCTAGAAATATCATCATCCGTGTGCATTTGACAACCACGCGCGCTAGCGCCGCCGTGGTCCTTTGTACGAGGCCCCTCACTCACCTTGGTGATTCGGATGATGGACTGGTCCGCCATTATTGCGCCGTGGTGATGGGTCCTCGTTTGTAGGGCAGGCAAATCTAGACAGTTCGTTCCTGGCTCGAGCTGAAGTCCTCGTTGCGGGATCTCCGCGCTGTCGGGTTGGACATGTGAGGAAGCCCAGCGCAGTTGGAGATGGATGGCGGTCCGACGGCGGCGGCTATGGATGTTGGCGAGCGGGCTGGCCTCCAGTCCCTGCGGGGACCTCTAGTGGGAAATAGCACGCCTGGCTTGGACGGTGGGCCAACGTAGCGGTTATGCGCGGAGGTAGTTAATGAAGAAAGGTTAGGTTGGGTGGGAAGGTTCTCGTGGTTTGTAACGGAAGTGGGGGGACCAGGCTGGTGAAAGCACAGCATGCACAGCACCCGTGTGCGTGTGGCAGGGGCAATGGTGGGGTTGCATATGTGAGGGGATGCTGCTCCGCACGCAGCGTATGGCTGCCTGAAAGCTCAAAAGCACCCCAGCACCACGGCATTGAGGGGTTCAATCGGCGGCACGGGAAGGCAAATATGTACAAACGTCTATACTCTATTAGTTCCGATGACGCTGATGTTACTCAACTTTCTGATGTCTGTACCTTCTTCGCTTGCTGGTGTATAAATACCCAAGATATCCATTCGTGTATACTTTATTTGCCCACCAATCATTACTGTTTCCCATCTCCTATGTGCGTCTGTATTTCTTTACTTCAATGTTCGAACGCAGGCCTCTACGTACCTGCCCGTGCTGCCTCGTGTTTAGTCAAGGTGCTGGTTGGAGCTTGAACGGACCGTGTGAGAGCGAACAAGGCACGGTTACAACGGACGCCGAAACTGGCAGGGGTCAGCTAGCATTGCCCCACCGATCTGGGGACTTCAGGATGGAGCACAGACCCAGCAAACGCCTGACGCGACGCGTTAAGTGCTTCTAATGCCTGTTCGTGAAATCATGTCCTTTCGACTTCCATGCCGCTCGACTTGGGATTGCCACCCACTCTCCATCCCGAACGCCTTGTAGACACGCTCCAGAACTCCGAGAACGTCGCACCTGGCCATTCGAAAAGGATTTCTGTCTATCACGACGCAAAATGGCAAGCTTTTTTGATATCAAGGCAAGGAAGCAAGCCGCGGCCAACGGCGCTACGTCGGCCAAGCAGGAAAAGCAGAACCCAGAAGCCACCCGAGCCCAGCCTTGGGTCGAGAAATAGTATGCACAAACCGCGGGGCTTCAATAGTCGTCGCAACGCCCACATCAGCACCGACAAAACTGACCTCTTCTGCTCTCACCTGCAGTCGCCCGAAGACCCTCAGCGATGTCACTGCTCAGGACCATACCGTGACGGTGCTCCAGCGCACTCTGCAAGCCTCTAATGTCCGTATTGTTGCACATATCCGTCGGCGCTCTGCTCACCCGCGGTCTCCTCGTATTACGATGCTGACATGCACGTAGCTTCCTCATATGCTCTTTTATGGTCCACCCGGAACAGGAAAGACATCTACGGTGCTCGCGCTTGCCAAGGAGCTCTTCGGCCCGGAGCTGATGAGGTCGCGTGTCCTGGAACTCAATGCCTCAGACGAGCGTGGAATATCGATTGTGCGGGAGAAGGTCAAGGACTTTGCGCGCATGCAACTTACGAACCCACCCCCTGGCTATGACAGGTCCAAGTATCCATGCCCACCGTTCAAGATCATCATCCTCGATGAGGCGGACTCCATGACCCAGGATGCTCAGAGCGCCCTCCGCCGTACCATGGAGACCTACAGCAAAATCACCCGCTTCTGCCTCATCTGTAACTACGTCACCCGTATCATCGACCCGCTAGCCTCACGTTGCAGCAAATTCAGGTTCAAGAGCCTCGACCAAGGCAACGCCAAAGCACGCCTCGAGCACATTGCCGAAAAGGAATGTGTCGCTCTTGAGCCGGGGGCTGTCGATGCGCTCATCAAGAGCAGCGAAGGCGATTTGAGAAAGGCCATAACCTTTCTGCAGAGCGCCGCACGATTGGTGGGAGCGGGCCGTGCATCTGGCGAAGGCGAACAGGACACGATGGATGTTGACTCGAAGGCTGTGACAGCACAGATTGTCGAGGATATCGCAGGCGTGATCCCGACTGCGACAATCGACGGTCTCGTTGAGGCCATGAGACCTCGTGGCAGTGGGCAGACGTACCAATCAGTTGCCAAGGTTGTCGAGAACATGGTTGCGGATGGGTGGAGTGCCACTCAGGTTGTCTCGCAGGTATGTGTATCTGCTTCCCCCCTGCGATACTCACAGAACCCGGCGCTGACACTCATCTCTGCAAAAAAAATATAGCTCTTCCAAGCCATCATGTATGACGAGGAGATCCCAGATGTCCAAAAGAATGCGATTTCAATAGTGTTCTCGGAGATTGACAAGCGCCTTGTTGACGGTGCTGACGAGCATCTATCGATATTGGACTTGGGTTTGAGGTTGTCTGTGATAATGTCCAGCAGGATATAGCTGGAGGCTGTTTATTCAATGGGCCAAGTGTACGACAACCGACTACACTGCTTACCCGACAAACCAGGGCTCCTTCAGCACGGGGAGGAAGGATTTCACCTGCACACATTGGCAGATAGCCCATTGCACATGGAATAGAGTAGCTAGGGTTATCAGTGCGTGTGCGACGAAACAGCTAATAAAATGTGTCATCGCCACCCTCTGCTCGCAGAACACCAAGGCCTCCGTCAAGAATGGACCAGATATCAGTCGGCTTCGCCTTGCTGTTATAATTGAGAGGACCTTCTCCGCTCCGGCCTTGCGACAGCCAGATATCCCCATCTCCTTCCGATGTATCTGGGTTACGATCTTGCGACAGTGTCTGGGCTCCAAGCAAGTGACTAATCTCATCTAGATGTCTTGATGAGATTTCCAGAGCCATCTCGCCTTCCTCCGTCTTTTCGGCCACAGTCTCAAGTGTTGCCAACTTTGAGGCTTCGGCTGCTACAACCCATCTTCTCGAGTGGCCGGCGACGGTAGAGCCCTCTGCCGAGCCCGGACCGTCCCCAAGGAGTCTGGGTTGGTGGTGAGGCCGGCCCGGGATGTGGTGTTTGGGCAGCAGTTGGCTTTCCTCCGCGAGATGATCCAGAAGCTGGCAAGTATCCTTGGTTTTCTTCGCGATGGTGGCATTAAGATGCGACTTTTGCAATATTAGCCCCTTTTGCTCGTGGGAAGCTGTTAGAAGACGGGCGAGATACGGAGACAGCAGGTACGAGGCCGGCATCGCCGGTGCCTGGCCTGGTAACCTGGAATTATGAATGGGCTCGATACTTGGCGGCTCCATCAAGGGTTGATGCGTTTGTGATGCCGCCCTGAGGAGTTGTTTTCGTGTGGCAACATAGTTGTCGTACTTCTGCTTGATCGCTGACAACTGGTTTTCGACACGAGCCCTCGTTTCGGAAACCTGATCGCCGTTTGTGTGTTGCTCCTCGCCCCCACCCGCCCCGTCTCCTGATGTACTAGCCAGCTCTGTCTCGATCCAGCTAATGAGTTCGTTGCGCGCGGCGGTGAGGGCGGCGAGCTTCACCACAGGTGCCAGGCCTTCAACTGGCCGCGGAGATCTCTTCCTGGCCGCACCAAGGAGTTGCTCTTCCTTTTTGAGCAGGAGCTTTGCACGCAAAACTGACTTCTGGAGCCGGTCAAGCAGTTCGTCCAAGCCTGCCTTGGAAAGTGTCTTGTCCAAGACAAAGCTGCTGACCGCCTCCCTAGGCATCTCTGGTAAGCGCGGCGAGTCCTTGAAGATCTGGTTGGGATCCAGAAATTCAGTGGAAGCAGCCGGTCTCTGATCCAGGAGCTCCAGAGATTTTGAAATCGCCCTGAGACGAGTCTCCTTGTTTCTGAGCTTCAGAGCCACGATGTGCGCCGTAAGAAAGTCGGTTGTCTGCTCGGCAGGCGTCGTGGCAGGCACGCGATGGCGTGCTACCAGATCCTGGTGCTCCCCCCGCGCCCGGATATTGGCGTTCAGAGCCTCGAGATACTCGCGCTGGATCCCACGCGCTTCTGGGGGGATCACGATGACGGCGAGCGGATCTGCTAACGCCAGCGGGGTTGGCGGACCGTCATGGGCGGCGTTGCCAAGACAGGACGCCAGATTTGCGGACAGAATCTTGCGGATGTGCAAGACCTCGTCGCGCGGCCGGATGAAGGGTGATAAAGCTTCCTGTGCTGCCTCCATGGCGTGCCTCTCCGCTATTTCTCTCCAAATTTGGGATCACACCTCTAACAGTCCCTGTTGAGGGATGGGTGAAAGATTTGCAAGGGCTGCGGAAGTTGATGAGGTCAAAGATGATGTAGGAGACAACTACCGATCGGGTAGATGGGTGTGTGTGGTTGGTTTCGAAGTTATGGGAGGGTATGTTGTAACAGCTTCATGACATGATGGACGTCTCAATCACACACGAAGCTATCAGGCGTCGAGCTTCACGTTTACAGCGCTGCAAGCGGGCGGTTAGGTGGTAGAAGGTACCCACTTCAATGACAATAGTGGAGAAGCACCCCTGCCACGGCTGCCCAGCTGGGGCCTGGTGTCAGTGCCATACGGGCGGCAGGCCAATCTGGATCAAACGTCAAGCGAAAGTCAGCATGGAATAATTCGCTTGCTCGCCCACACCAAAAAAAGTTCCGGCTACCGCGCCTCGTTCTGAACTCGATATCGCCTCAAACCCACGGGCCAACCACGCCACGCCGTATATTGTAATCATTTGCGGTACTCAGGACTTCTGCGCCTGCGGCAAACACCCTGAGAGCCGGCTACTCGCATTGTTCGCTATCGCCCACTGGTTGATGCCTGCCGTCGACAGCCTGCATCGCCACTTGCTGGCTGCCGCCTGAAGGACCACACCTGGCGCAAAACGCGTCGCGGCCCCCGACCCTGCCGACGAGTCCCCGAGCCCTTCACACCTAATTCGATAGAGCTGTAGGAGCCGTCACGATGACGGACCACCACCGCGATGTGTCGCAGTACAAGTACTCGGCTATGTCCAACCTAGTCCTCCAGGCGGACCGCCGATTTGTTACGCGCCGCGCCGATGAGGCCACCGGCGACCCCGAGTCCCTTGCTGGCCGCCTGTCCATCCGTGACATGGGCTCCCGCATATCCCGTGACGACGCCCCCAAGCCAAAGAAGCCCTCACACATGCCCGATGTCCAGCGGGGGAGGATAGACGAGGGGCGCGACGTCCTAGCCCAGCAGCGCGCGAAGCGCAAAGTGGAATCGGGAGGTGGTATCCTATCCACAGCAGATATGCTAGTTGAGGGTCTGCGCTACCGGCCCCGAACCCCTGCGACGAGGGCGACATTCGAGCTCATTCTTTCCATCGTCGCAAAGAGCATTGGCGACGTATCACACGAGATGGTGCGGAGTGCGGCCGATGCGGTGCTCGAGTTCCTCAAAGACGATGACCTCAAGGACATTGAACAGAAGAGGGAGATCGATGACATCCTGGGTGCCAGTATGAAGCCTGAAGAGTTTCACCAGCTGAAGAACCTGGGAAAGAAGATCACCGACTACGACGCACAGGATGACGACGACAACGGAGCGGCCGGAGCCAAGGACGAGGAGGAAATCGACGATCGCCAAGGAGTTGCGGTGGACTTCGAGGACGACGATGACGACGGAGAGGGCTTCGTCAATGAGATCCGCGATGAGTCGTCGGAAGACGAGGCTGATGGTGAGTATGAGTCGGACCAGCAAGGCCCCGAGGCTGCTGACGGAGCCGCGGACACACTCGATGGCGAGGCCATGATTATAGACTCGGCGCCACAAGGAAAATCAGCTCAGGACAAATCCAGGGACGCCAACCACGTACCTGCTCGTGAGATTGACGCGTACTGGCTCCAGCGTCGGATCGGAAGGCTATACCCGGATGCTCACACTCAACACGACAAGACGCATGCTGCGCTGCGCATACTCTCGGGCGAGCCCGATGAGGCCGGGGGCGACGAGAAGCAGCTGCGCGAGATTGAGAACGATCTGATGGAACTCTTTGATTATGAACATCACGAGGTCGTTCAGAAGCTGATAGAGAACCGAGAAAAGGTGGTGTGGCTGACGAGGCTTGCTAAGGCTGAGAACGACGAGGAGCGCACCTCGATCGAGCGGGATATGGCGTCCGAAGGCTTGCGGTGGATCTTGGATGAGCTGCATGGCAAAACGAGCGATGAGCAGAGGAAACCCAAGCTCGAGATCAAGATGGATATCGACCACAACGCCTCGCTCGATGCCGCCAAGCCGGCGGCCGCCGGTCAACAAGATGGTCAACTGGTTGGCGGTCTCCAGCCCAAGAAGCTTATTAATCTGGAAAATCTGGTCTTTGACCAAGGCAACCACCTCATGTCGAACCCGAAAGTTAGCCTGCCAGAAGGCTCGACGAAAAGGACATTCAAGGGATACGAGGAGATCCACGTTCCGCCGCCAAAGAAGCGCAACGACCCGACCGACGTCAGCATACCCATCACCGATATGCCCGAGTGGGCTCGTGCCCCCTTCAGCACTGCCAAAGCTCTCAACAAAATCCAGTCACAATGTTACCCGTCTGCTTTTGGAGACGACGGGAACATGCTGATCTGTGCTCCGACGGGTAGTGGTAAGACAAACGTCGCCATGCTCACAATCCTTCGCGAAATCGGCAAGAACAGGGACCCCCAGACAGGAGAACTCGACCTGGATGCCTTCAAGATTGTCTACATCGCGCCGCTGAAGGCACTGGTCCAGGAGCAGGTCGGGAACTTTGGCAAGCGTTTGGAGCCCTTTGGGATCAAAGTCTCGGAGCTCACAGGTGACCGCCAGCTCACCAAGCAGCAAATCGCTGAGACCCAGATTATTGTAACCACCCCAGAGAAGTGGGATGTCATCACTCGCAAAGCTACCGACCTGTCATACACAAACTTGGTGCGCCTGGTTATTATCGACGAGATTCACCTGCTTCATGACGACCGTGGCCCCGTCATCGAGAGCGTCGTCAGCAGGACCATCCGCAGGACGGAGCAGACGGGCGAGCCGGTCAGGATCATCGGTCTCTCGGCCACTCTTCCAAACTACAAGGACGTGGCCAGCTTCCTCCGTGTCGATTCCCAGAAAGGCCTGTTCCACTTTGACGGCTCGTTCCGTCCTTGTCCCCTGCGGCAGGAGTTTATCGGCGTGTCGGATAAAAAGGCCATCAGGCAACTGAAGACCATGAACGACATCACGTACACCAAGGTCATGGAGCACGTTGGAAAAAACCGAAACCAGATGCTCATCTTTGTGCACTCGCGGAAGGAGACGGCAAAGACGGCAAGGTACATCCGCGACAAAGCCCTGGAGATGGAGACAATCAACGACATCCTCAAGCATGATGCGGGCAGCCGTGAGATCCTGAAGGAATCTGCCGACCAAGCCAACGACAGGGATCTTAAGGACCTGCTGCCGTATGGCTTTGGAATCCACCACGCCGGCATGAGCCGGGCTGACAGGACGGATGTCGAGGAGCTGTTTGCTGATGGGTCGATCCAGGTGCTGGTCTGCACTGCAACCCTTGCCTGGGGTGTCAACCTGCCGGCCCATACAGTGATCATCAAAGGTACCCAAGTCTACTCCCCTGAAAAGGGCAGTTGGGTCGAGCTGAGCCCGCAAGACGTCCTGCAGATGCTTGGGCGTGCTGGACGGCCACAGTTTGACACATACGGCGAGGGCATCATCATCACGACCCAGAACGAGATGACTTACTACCTATCGCTGCTCAACCAGCAACTCCCCATAGAGTCCCAGCTCGTGAGCAAGCTTGTGGACAACCTGAATGCCGAGATCGTCCTAGGCAACATCCGCAACCGTGATGAGGGTGTCGAATGGCTTGGCTACACCTATCTCTTTGTTCGAATGCTCCGCTCGCCCGGCCTCTACCAGGTCGGGGCCGAGTACGAGGACGATGAGGCGCTGGAGCAGAAGCGCGTCGACTTGATCCACTCGGCTGCCACCGTCCTCCGAAAATCCAACCTGGTCAAGTACGATGAGAAGACGGGCAAGCTGCAGGCCACGGAGCTGGGACGCATCGCGTCGCACTACTACATAACGCACGGCTCGATGGACACCTACAACACTTTGATCCAGCCCAACATAACGACCATTGAGCTGTTTAGGGTTTTCGCCCTGAGCGCTGAGTTCAAGTACATCCCGGTCCGTCAAGAGGAGAAGCTGGAGCTGGCCAAGCTACTAGGCCAGGTCCCCATTCCGGTCAAGGAGAGCGTCGAGGAGCCGCACGCCAAGATCAACGTTCTTCTGCAGGCTTATATCTCGCGGCTGAGACTTGATGGTCTTGCTCTAATGGCCGACATGGTCTATGTTACGCAGTCCGCCGGTCGCATTCTGCGTGCAATCTTCGAGATTGCACTCAAGAAGGGGTGGGCATCTGTCGCCAAGACGGCCCTGGACCTGTGCAAAATGGCCGAGAAGCGAATGTGGCCGACCATGACGCCGCTCCGCCAATTCCCTACGTGCCCGCGCGAGATTGTCGGCAAGGCAGAGCGCATTGATGTCCCCTGGACCAGCTACTTCGACCTGGATCCCCCGAGGATGGGCGAGCTCCTGGGCATGC
This sequence comes from Gaeumannomyces tritici R3-111a-1, assembly GCF_000145635.1. Taxonomy (NCBI): domain Eukaryota; kingdom Fungi; phylum Ascomycota; class Sordariomycetes; order Magnaporthales; family Magnaporthaceae; genus Gaeumannomyces; species Gaeumannomyces tritici. The sequence goes on along the minus strand of NW_008804549.1, from coordinate 3,884,410 downwards.
CCAAAGCCGGCAAAACAGTCTGCTCTCTCGTGTCCAAGTTTCCGAGGGTAGAGATTCAGGAGCACGTCCAGCCTCTTACCCGTTCTATGCTCCGGGTGGAGCTGACCATTAGCCCAAAGTTCGAGTGGGACGACGACCTCCACGGCACCGCCGAGAGCTTCTGGGTCATTGTTGAGGACTGCGACGGCGAGGATATCTTGTTTCATGACCAGTTCATCCTGCGCAAGGACTATGCCCAGTCAGAGACCAACGAGCATCAGGTCGAGTTTACCGTCCCAATGACGGAGCCGATGCCTCCTAACTACTTCATCTCGGTCGTGTCGGACAGATGGATGCACTCGGAGTCGCGCATTGCCGTCTCGTTCCAGAAATTGATTCTCCCCGAGAAGTTCCCGCCGCACACGGAGCTGCTCGACCTACAGCCTCTCCCCGTATCGGCGCTCAAGGCGAAAGACTACGCTGCGCTGTATCCGAGATGGGAGCATTTCAACAAGATCCAGACGCAGTGCTTCAACTCGCTGTACGCCACGGACCAGAATGTCCTCGTCGCAGCACCCACAGGCAGCGGCAAAACAGTTTGTGCTGAGTTTGCTCTCATGAGGCTGTGGTCGAAGGCGGAGCACGGTCGCGCCGTGTACATCGCGCCGTTCCAGGAGCTCGTGAACGCGCGTTTCCAAGACTGGGGGAAGCGACTGTCAGGTCTCCGAGGCGGCAAGGGTGTTGTCAAGCTCACAGGCGAGACAGCCACGGACCTGAAGCTGCTTGAGAAGGGCGACCTCATTCTGGCTACCCCGACACAGTGGGATGTCCTGTCAAGGCAATGGAAGCGGCGCAAGAATGTGCAGACGGTGGAGCTCTTCATCGCTGACGAGCTTCATATGTTGAGCGGACAGCTGGGCTTCATATACGAGCTCATCGTCTCACGCATGCACTACATCAGGTCGTCGACGGAGCTCCCGATCCGGATGGTCGGTCTGAGCGTGTCCCTGTCCAACGCGCGTGACATCGGCGAGTGGTTGGACTGCAAAAAGCACGATGTCTATAACTTTAGCCCTCACGTGCGTGCGGTGCCGCTTGAGCTTCACCTGCAATCATTCACCATCCCGCACTTCCCCTCCCTCATGCTCGCCATGGCTAAACCCACGTACGCCACCATTACTCAAATGTCTGCCGACCGACCGGCCATAGTGTTTGTCCCAACAAGGAAGCAAACGCGGGCGACGGCGCGCGACCTTCTCACAGCCTGCCTAGCAGATGATGACGAGGACCGCTTCCTGCACGTGGACGTGGAGCAGATTCAGCCCTTGCTCGACAAGACGCAGGAGGATGCGCTGAGGGAGTCGCTTTCGCACGGTGTTGGTTACTACCACGAGGCCCTGAGCCTGACAGACAGACGTATCGTCAAACACCTCTACGACAAGGGGGCGATCCAGGTCCTTGTCGCATCGCGCGACGTGTGTTGGGAACTGGACAGCACGGCGCACCTGGTGGTCGTGATGGGCACCCAGTACTTCGAAGGGCGGGAGCACCGCTATGTCGATTATCCCGTCAGTGACGTGCTCCAGATGTTCGGCAAGGCGCTCCGCCCTGGCAAAGACGGCCGCGGCCGTGGTGTGTTGATGCTGCCAGCGGTGAAGCGGGAATTTTACAAAAAGTTCCTAAACGAGGCCATCCCTGTGGAATCTGTGCTTGCCGAACAGTCACAGAACCACGCCTACCTGCACGACGCATTCGTGACGGAGATCAGTACCAAGATGATCGAGTCGGGCGATGACGCTCTCAGCTGGCTGACGTTTACGTATTTCTACCGGCGGTTGCTCGCGAACCCGAGCTACTACGGGCTGACAAACGTGTCGGAGGAGGGTCTGGGCAAGTATCTCTCGGAGCTTGTGGAGGAGACTCTGACGGAGCTGTCGCAATCCAAGGTCGTCGAGTTCGATGAGGATGACGGATCTGTGGCGCCCCAGAACGCGGCCATGATTGCGGCATACTACAACATCTCGTATATCACGATGCAGACGCTACTGCTTTCGCTCAAGGCCCGCACCAAGCTCAAGGGCATCCTGGAGATCATCACGTCGGCTGCCGAATTCGAGTCGATACAGATCCGAAGACACGAGGGAGGAATCCTGCGGCGCATCTACGACCGTGTTCCCGTCAAGATGGCCGAGGCGTCGTTTGACTCGCCGCACTTCAAGGCTTTCGTTCTGCTGCAGGCTCACTTCTCCCGGATGCAGCTGCCCATCGACCTCGCAAAGGACCAGGAGGTCATTCTCTCCAAGGTGCTAGGCCTGCTCAGCGCAACCGTCGACATCCTGTCCTCCGAAGGCCACCTCAACGCTATGAATGCCATGGAGATGTCGCAGATGGTAGTACAGGCAATGTGGGACCGCGATAGCCCACTCAAGCAGATTCCGCATTTCGGGCCCGAAGTGGTCAAGGTGGCAAACGAATTCGGGTACGTCTCAGCTTGGCCCCGTGATGCGCGTGGCCCCCTCCGTCGGCCCTCTCTCTTGTGCTACTTATCAGCTGACCGTGTATTGCCACATAGGATCAAGGACGTGTTCGATTTCATGGAGGCCATGAACCCAGGAGAGAACCCGCAGTACGAGACTTTGGTAAAGCGACTGGCGCTTTCGCAGAGCCAGCTTGCGCAGGCGGCCAACTTCACCAACAGCAAGTACCCAGACATCTCGATGGAATTCGAGGTCGAGGACGAGGAGAACCTGCATGCCGGCGAGCCGTCGTACTTGAAGATCAAGATCGAGCGTGAGGTGGACGAGGACGAGGAGATTGACACCACAGTACACGCTCCCTTTTTCCCTGTTAAGAAGTCGGAGAACTGGTGGCTGGTTGTGGGCTCCGAGGCCACGAAAACTTTGCTTGCCATCAAGCGCGTCACGATTGGGCGGAGTCTGGACGTACGGCTCGAGTTCACGGTGCCAACGCCCGGAAAACATGACTTGAAGCTATTCCTGATGAGCGATAGCTACGTCGGCGTCGACCAAGAGCCTGGTTTCTCTGTCACCGTTACCGAGGGTATGGACGTGGACGATGACGATGACGAGGACGAGGACGACGAGTAAAGGGATTGAAAGAGGTCGGGAAGCGACGAGGCATGCATAAAGACAAGGGCGCACTCGCCCTACTGATCTTGTTGTATATATAGCTAGATGATGGATTAGTTGCCAGTCAGGCAACGAACAGGATGTGTTGGACAAGTATCCACGGCGCCCACAGTGATGCGTTTCACACTTTTACGGCTCAAGGGGAGGTGGGCAGACACGCATGGATGGCAGCGCAAAGCTGCGACCTTGGGAGCATGCGTTCAGGATCCTTCACTGGGTGGCGGAGCGCGGATGGAAGGCCATGGCGTTGGTGGAAGCACCAGAGTGAGCACAGCCAGGGCCGTCCTTGGATGGGTCTCTCGTTCAGTGTTCAGTGGTGCGCCAAGCCGCAGAGATGACTTCTCGTGCCACCCTGCAGGCTTGCTGCCGTCTCCACCCCGAGCTGCCCAGTTTGCTAGGCTTCGGGCGGTGCCCGCAGCGTGGCAAAGAACAAAACAAGAAGGGAAAAGCGGCAGACAAGGCGGGTGGCAGGGGCATGGGCTGGTGGGAACGGTGGCTCCCCCCAATTCCCAAGCATTTCCCAAGGCGGGCGGCCGGTGAGCGCACGTGATCCCAGTCGCATCGGCACTGCGCTCCACCTATCCCGAGCTACCAGTGCTGCGTTTTTGAAGGCCGCAGCAGCGTCGGCCGCAGCATCAACAAGGCCTGAAAACACCACCTCGATGCCCACGCTGTACCTTCGCTGGCCCAAAAAATTTCCCTCCACCTCGCTCCCGCTTGTCTAATCAACAAACACTGCGAGCCGGCGCTGGGTAATTGATGCATCCTACAGCTACACCTCATTGACGCACTCGTCTGAATCCCTCTCCCTCACTCTATCTCCCGCGTGCGCATTTACTTGGCAACGCGAAAGAACGCGTCCTTCTTAATGCGTGATTGAGCACCCCCCAAGTCCCTCTTTTCCTTTTTTTTTCTCCCCTTCAACTTCTGTCTGATTTCTCAAGCGCCTGCTTTTCTTGCTGCTGGTGCTATTGCTTTGCTCCAGCTCGCCGTGCCCGCGCGCACGCGACCGTCCGACACAAGACACATAACCGTCCCTCGCAAAGACCTTCCTTCATCAGCATCCTCTCACACCAACCTTCATCTCACGCGCTTTCGCACGCCAGCCCTCTCTGACCCTGCGTCCCCGTCTCGATCGACACACGCTCGCGACAATGTCTGACTCGGCCGCTTCAGCCGCGCAAGCTTCTGCGCCGGATGCGCAACCGTCGGGTTCGAAGGTGGTGCAGGATCCGCCTGCTGCCAGCTCCGAAGCGAAGGCCGACGGCGCCGCCGACACAAAGGCCGATGCGGCCACATCTGTCGACGATGCGCCTAAGGAAGGCGACAAGAAGTCCGCTGAAGGTTTGCCGCACCTTGTCTTGCTTGCTCTTCGTGCTCTCGCCTCTTTGTACGGCGTTGCTAACGGGAAGCTTCCCTTTTACAAGCTAAAGATGCGCCCGCGACACCCACCGAAGAGGGCGATGCCAAGAAGGAAGCCTCTGACGCCGCACCCGACGCCGATACTGCTGCTGCCGCAGACGAGTCCGCGCCAACTGGTGCCGGCGCCAAACCCGAGGATGCAGCTCCTGATGCGGCAACGGATGACGGTGAGACCGCCACGGCTGACGCCACCAAGGAACCCGCCACACCAGCCGACAAGTCCAAGGCGCGCCGCAAGTCGACTTCCGTCACCGACAGCAGAAAGAAGCTCAACAGGAAGGGATCACGGGCCAAGATATTGCACATGGACGCCAAACCCGGCGACTACTACTTCATCAGGCTCAAGGGTTATCCTCTGTGGCCCGGCATCATCTGTGACGAGGACATGCTGCCGCAGACCCTTCTCAAGTCCCGCCCTGTGACCGCCGCCAGGCCTGATGGCACCTACCGCGATGATTTCGCCGACGGTGGCAAACGTGCTGCCGACCGGACCTTCCCGGTCATGTACCTATACACAAACGAGTTGTGAGTTTGCTTCGCCCTCTCCCGGCAGCCCAAACCACCCCAACTGTAGATGTTCCATGCGATATAATGTCTGCTCAGAAGCCCCTGGGCAACTCCGGCGAACCGAAGCCACTGCTCTCGTCAGCTTTGGTGAAGGCGAATCTCGGCCCAGCTAACAATCGTGTTCCAATAGTGGGTGGATCCCCAATCAAGATCTCGTCGACCTCGATGTCTCGATTGTTGCGAGTCTCGCTACTGGCAAGATGCGCAAGGACCTCCAGGCCGCTCATGAGCTTGCAGGGGAAGGCCACGATCTCCAGTATTTCAAGGATCTTCTCATCAAGCACCAGGAAGATGTCCTGAACGAAGAGAAGCAGGCTCAGGAGCAACTGGCTGCCAAAGAAGCCAAAGCTGCTGCTGCCGCCAAGAAGGCGAAGAAGGCGGCCAAGGAAGATGAGGATGTCGAAATGGCGGATGTGGACGAGGATGATATGGGGACACCCGCAAAGGAGAAGAAGACCTCCAAGAAGCGCAAGGCAGAGGATGATGCAGCTGTGAGCCTTTGCCCCGAACACCCACTCCCGCCCCAGGCAATCGCAACAGCATCGCTCATATATATTTCAACTGCGCGCTCATCAACTGACCAACAAATAAAATGCAGACCCCTCAACGCTCGGACTCGGTCAAGAAGCCTAAGATCAAACTGACCACCAACTCTACCCCGAAGGCTGCAAACGGCACCTCGACCCCCAAGTCCCCCAAGCCTGCAGCCGAGGCGAAAGCGTCAAAGTCCAAGGCGAAGAAGCCCGTCAAGGAGGTGGCTGACCCGAAAAGGACGGTGGAGAAGAAGGTAGTCGAGAAGGAAAAGGAGATTGTGATGCCCGAGCTTTCTCCTGAGGAGAAGCATGCGCGGAAAGAGGTAAGTACTCGATCTTGGCTTGACCGACACCATGGTGCGCACGCTGACAAGGATCGACTACCTAGAAAGAGGTTTTGTTCCTGCGCCACAAGCTTCAGAAGGGCCTCCTGACGCGCGACCAGGAGCCGAAGGAGGATGAGATGAAGGCCATGTCGGATTATATCGAAAAGCTAGAGGTGATGCCGGAGCTCGAAGTCAGCATCATAAGGGCAACGAAGATCAACAAAGTCCTCAAGGCGATCCTCAAGCTCGACAACATCCCCAAAGAGGACGAGTACAAGTTCAAGCCACGATCTAAGGAGTTGCTGGACAAATGGACGAAGCTGCTCGCTGAAGGGGGCAGTGCCCCAACAACAACGAAGGTTGTCGTCTCCAACGGAGTCAACGGGACCGCGGCGGACAGCAAGACGGGCGACAAGGACACTGCCGCCAAGTCAGAGGCCGGCGCCAACGGCGCCAAGGCGAACGGCGACAAGAAGGCCGAGACACCCGTTGTTACGGAGCCTGCAAGCGTGGATGCGAGCAAGGTCAAGGAGGAGACTGAGGAAAAGGTGAGCCGAGAATTGAATGGAGAGGGAGAAGTGTCTCGATTCTAACATGATCTCCACAGAAGCCCAATGTCACCGAGTCCGTCGAGGCAGCGGCTTAAGTGTTTCTGACCAGGCACCCAATTTTTAAAACTACCATTTCAACCCGCACCACACAATTACCATGCCGGCGCGCATGGGTGTTTGCGAGTAAAAGCGGTGAGACAGTGATAATCGATGTCGATGTTGATGGAAAAAGACTCTTGGGGACATCGCTACGACGGGGCTGCCTCCCTGCTGATAGTTGAGTGGCGCATCTCGACTTGGAGCATGAATGTATAACTACGTATCTTATTTATTATCACGTTCTCCCGACTTTTCAGTCCTTCTTTTCGACCCACCATCTATGCCCTTTTTCTTTTCGTTTCTTCTATCGTTTGGTTGTTTGGGGCCTTGTCCTGTCGGGTGGGAGTTTGGTTGGATTCTTTGAAACACTGGGTATCGTTTTATGACGTCGTTCTGCGACCTTGCTAGTACTTGGGCTAGCCGAGAATTCGCCTACAGGTACCTATGGACACCATCTGACTTGATCACTACCTACCTACGTCTACGTATCGGGAGCTTTTCTCTTGAATGGATGTTTAGGAGACTGTCGAGTATGGTCGGGGTGAGGGATGGTGCGTGCAGTGATGCTGAGTGGTGGCGCTGTTGCCGCATTTGGTGAAGCTATAAAGAGAAGGAGGATCGGCGGCAGGATGAACGGGAAAATATCAAGTGGCAGCAGGAGACATTAAAAGCATCAAGAGCATGGAAGTGATTTTTTCCTATATCTTGAACCAGTACCAGGTAACTGTAGGCCACTTGCAAGTCACAATTTCCCAAAGTTCAGTATGCAATGCTATGGGATCAATGATGGTATCCATCCATTTGACCGGATGTTCAAGATACAGGGGATTAGCCCCTGGAATTGTAGTGGATTCAGGCTGGCTCCTGGGCCGTGCGTCCCCAACGCGATCTTGAGCACGGGCACGCGGCTCACGCCAACGCGCATGTAATTGTAGTCGACGCGCAGGCTCATGTCAACCACTCACCACCGTAACATCGAGAGATTGACGCACTTCATACGAAAGCCATACCTACCTAGTGCTCACCATAGAGTAGCCTTCTTGGCTACTTGGCAGTTATAATACAGTAGTAAGTCGGCTAGCAGGCCGTCGTAATATGAGGTATGGCGAGCGTCGCTCCCGAGGATGATCACCAGGTAAGCACTCATTTCCTCTTGCCTTTCCAACTGCACCGGCTCACATCATCGCGAATAGGCAGCCTATATTTTCGCGCCTTCTGATGGACGGGGGCCCAATGGTGTAGCCTCGGTGACCCCTGCTGCCGCTCGCCCACCCAAGAAGCGAAAGCTGGTGGCTTCTGGCAGCAAGTCCAGGTCGACGGCCCGCGGCCAGGCGGCGACGTCGGCCGACTGGTCGAGGGACCAGCGGCGTTCCGCCACCGCCGCCACCTTTGTGCCTCTCCTGGGCGGCGCCGAGCGGCCCGCCTGTGTCCGCGCCCGTGCGGACCTCTTCGACCTCGCCTGGGGACGGACAGACGCGGCCATCCAGCGCGTCTTGCGCGAGGCCAACGCGTCGACCCTCGAGGGCGTCTGTTCCTTCGTGAAGCAGGCCGACGCCCAGAGGTCCAAGATGCCGGCCGCCTTCATCGTCACCGGCCCCGACCTGTCGTCCCAGGACCTGCTCTTCTCCCAGCTCGGCGAGAGGCTCGCCGAGGCGGAGCCGGCCAGGTTCGTGCGCGTCAGCTCCGCCGAGGCCACGAACCTGAAGTCAGCACTCAAGAAGATCATCCGCGACGTCACCAGCCGCCCGTCGGATGCCACGCCCGACGAGCATCTCGAGGACCTGGCGCCTCCTGCGGGCGGGCCCGCCACCCGCCGCAAGTACCTGGACTACGACCTGGAGGCGCTGCACGTCTTCCTCCGTGCCAAGGGCTCGCGGCGCGTCTTTGTCGCCTTCGAGGACAGCGAGGCTCTAGACAGCAGCCTGCTATCCGACCTCATCACCCTGTTCGCGTCGTGGCGCGACCGCATCCACTTCACTCTTCTCTTCCGCATCGGAACCTCGGTCGAGCTCTTCCAGGCGCGCCTGCCGAGGTCGACGTACCAGCACCTCTACGGCTGCCAGTTCGACGTGGCACACGCCTCGGCCATCACAGACAAGATCCTGCGCGCATACCTTGAGCACGCCGACTGCGGCCCCGTGCTCGGGCCCGACTTTCTAGCTACCCAGCTGGTACGGCAGCGCGAGCAGGTCGCCGGCATCCAGATGCTCATCAGCTCGATCAAGTTTGCATATATGTGCCACTTCTATGCGAACCCGCTCAGTCTTCTCTCTTGCCAGCAGGAGAACGGAGCACCCGACTGGGGAGAACTGATTCAACCGGAGCACTTCGACGCCATCCGCCACTTGGCGTCCTTCCGCGCGGAGGTAGAGTCATGCGTCAAAATCGGGGGTCGTCTGGATCACGCCCGCGCACTGCTTGAGGACGAAAACTACATGTGCTTCGAGATACAAAGTCAACTGAGACACCGGCGCAAATGGGCGCAGAAGCTGGGCCTGTGTTTGGGCCTGCTCGTGGACAGCGGGGCGACATCGACATCCTTCACCTCGCTCTACACATATTCCGTTTCCGACGGCTTGGACCTGTCGGCCAAGGCTGTTGGGGTTGTCGATGGCATCAGGCGAATGCAGGCCAACAATCTGGCCGTCGTTGTCGAGAAGATGATATCGCTGATTGGGCTAGAGACCAGGAAGAGTGATCCTAGAAGCATACGGGGCCGATCGGGAAGGTCGGATATTGCCAAAGAGATGTCTGACCGGCTAGGTGGCGTACTAGCCCAAGTCCTCGACGGTATACGCAGCCTGCAACAGAGGGTTGAAACCAACGGCACCAGCCTGCGGAGCAAGTACCACACGCAGAGCAGGGTATTACGGACCACAGTGGTTGCGCAGAAAGTGCAGCTGAGCCGCGACACCGCCGCCCTCAGCGAGGATGACAAGGAGTTCAGCAAGCTCGTGGACACCCTCGTAGACGCGCTGACGGAAAACCTGGCGTGCGAGGCCCCCGAAGAGGTTTTCCTACATGAGACCTGGCTCTATGACGACGAATCACCGCACCGAGACGTCTTCGTCCCCGCCCCAGGTGCTGCGCTGGAGAGAGCCCTCGCTCGACCACACGACTACCTCGCTTGCTCGTGCTGCAGCAGCACGCCTGCCGGCGGGCTTGCCTCGACACTGCCGGCCACATCGATCTTATACCACCTCTACAAGGAAGCCGGGCCTTTGGTGAATGTGGCGGATCTGTGGACCGCGTTCAGCGCCATGGTCGTTGCCGACGACGGCACCGCTGGCGAGGATGATGAGAGTGGTGATAACAAGCGCGGAGCGGCCGAGGGTTGCGACGAGCGCACGGCACTGGTGCTGTTCTACAGGGGCCTTGCTGAACTGCGCAGCATGGGCTTTGTCCAGCCGACAAGAAAGAAGGAAGACCACATCGCCAAAGTCAAGTGGATGTAGCCACAGCAGTGGCCAAAGTTAGAACACATCTGATTCTTTTGACGGCCTTTGCTCCGGTTCGAAGCCCCTGGCGCTCTGGCGTGCCTGTGGAATAAGCGGCGGGTGATGGGACTCGTTCAACCTGCTGCAGGTCTTTTTGGGTCAACGGAGACCGGCACACTGCACGCGGTGTGTGGAGGCAGGGGCTGAAAGAAAGTGATGGCCCACCGTGTCAGTGCTTCCTAAATATAACTCGCCGCCACAAAGAATGGGCGACAAGTGAGGTGGCATGCGATCTGGCTGGTGAAAGGAGGCCAGACCGTTGCCAGAGCCTTCAAAGAAAAGACGGACCGGTCGGTGACATACAAGAACAGTCTCATCACCTCGCGTCCCGTCTCAGGAAAAGGGGGATATCGTTTCCGGACACAGCTCTCTGCACCATCTGTCGCCTTTACTTTCATTCATTCATACAACAAGCCACAGTTGCTACTGGGCAGCGAATTCTACGACGCCCGCCACTCACTCAGACAGACGCATAGTCATATTCCTGTTCTCTCGTTAGACTGCCGCGCCATCCTCGCTCGTGTCCGATTCACTTCCTCTTGCTTACCTTGTTCCCTGACCTGTCCGCAACTTTTCCGTTCTCTCACTCTCCTGAGCCCCCATATCGTGCTCAAAAACCCGTGCAAGTCAACTAGACGCCAAAACAAGAAATCTCTCGCAAGACTCTCGGTCCACAAACACTCACAATGTACCACGGGCACAACCAGAAGCGCCAGTGCCAGCCCGCCGGCCATCAAAGGCAGCCCGGCAGCCCGCCCTCGTCGCCGGTGGAGGCCCAGTCGCCCCAGGACCCGAGCAGCCCGACGGCGGCGGGCTCACCGGCAACATCCTGGAGCTCGCCGGCAACATCCTGCACCACCACCCCCGCCGCCACCACCCCCACTACCACCACATTCACCGCACCCACCAGCATGTCGACGCGGCGCTCGGCGGGCAACCCGGCCCTCGCGTTGAAGCTGGAGCAGATGGCGATGCCGCTGGCACCACTCGTGCAGATGACGACGGGCCGCGTGCACCCGGCCTTCCCGCGGACGCTGCTGCACTTCTGGGTCCTGACGGACGCGCAGCTCGACTCGCTCGCCCACTTTTATCATCAGCGCACCCCGGGCTACTGGACGTCCCAGTACCCGTGCCCGGTCCGCTGGGGCCCCAACCTGCCGCTCGAGGAGAAGCGCCGCAAGATGGGCATGTTCATCGGCCTCAGGGGCTGCGAGAGCCCCATCTTGCTCGCGGGCTCTGCCGAGGAGCTGCTCGAAGAGGCCCGCCGCCAGGCCGTGATTGAGGAGGGCGCCGACGACGCCTTGATACGCAAGGCTGGCTCCTACGAGTGAGAGGTGGACGGGGGAATGGGGTGGGTATCTCTCTCTCTCTCTCTC